>NC_133831.1:6990773-7332916 GCF_047830755.1 Zonotrichia albicollis | reverse complement strand
GCTCAGCGTCCCGGGCGGTTGTTGTTCTCTCATGCCGTCTGTCCGCCGAGTGCAGGGGCCGTGGCCGGAGGGCCCCCCCGGGCAGCAGTCTCCTCCCCCGCTTCCCCTGCCCGCGGGCTGACATCACTGCCCAGCGCCGCAGCCCCGGCGTGACTCAAGGGGACGGAGCATGGGAGGACACGGGAGGATGCCTGACCCCCCTGCAGGGAAGGGGCCCCACCAGCACCGGCTACACCCGGAGCACAGCACACCTCGGTCCCTATGCTTCCCTCCCCACCGCCCCCCTAGGGAAACTGAGGCACGGGTGGAAGGGAGGGGAACACACTGCAAACCGCCCCCCCCACTCCAGCCCCTCTCCGATCGCTTCCCTTGGAGACCCCCGCTCCTGCCGACACCCAGGGCCAGCACACACCGCCCTGCCGATCGCCCCGCCGGAGCTGAGCTGCACCCGGGGCTGGGCGGGGGATGCACAGCCCCTCGCCCCCCTCCCCGCCGGCTCCACTGCGGGCAGGCACAAAGCCGTGGGCAGCTGATGCTCACACCGCTGCCGCTTGCTTCTGCATTGCTTGGGTTTAAATATAAGTATATATAAATATAATAAATATATATAGTTATATTTGTGCATATATAAAATCACCGTGGCTTTGCTGTAGGCTTCCCACAACATGCAATCCCGTGGTATGCCTGTGGGCATCCTCCAAGACCCAGGAGCCACTGGGAAAAGAGTTTCCTTGCTCAAAAGTCCCTACTTTGTATCCTGAGTATCCAAAGCCTTGGAGGAGCTCACTTCAGCCAGGGCTTATCAAAGGGCTCTCCAAAGATGCTGGGGTGCAACTCCCATGTGGGAATGTCTGTCCTGCTTTCCATGGGGGTCCAGCTCCCACAGCGCAGTGTGGCAGACCCACCTGCCCTCCATGCCAATGCCAGCAGCCAGCAGCAGCTCTCAGGCCCACCGCTCCCTGTTTAGTGCCCTAAACAACCAGGAGACTCTGTGGCACAGATGTCACCATGCTTCAGCCCTGGTCCTGGGAATACCCAAGACTGCAACCCCCCTCCAGGTCAGACAAAGGCTGGAGCAGCCAGCTCTGTCCAGGCTGGGATCAGCTGCCCCTCACCACGTCACTGGAGCAGGAAGAAACACCTCCCTCCCAGGCTCCTTTCCTGTTTGCTGCTGATTTTAGAGCAAGGTCAGGACAGGTTCAGGAGGAAAAGCACTGAGACAGAGTCTTGGGGGTCCTTGTAGATAGGAGGTCCTCCCACAAAGTTAACCCCTCCCCTAGAGAATGAGCCTGTCGTGGGATTGCTTCCCCAGCACAGAGCAGGTCCCGTAGGGGACAAGAAGCGTCAGGGGTTCCCACGTATGGTGGCATGGCTGCCCCACTGTGGGCACCCACAGGTGACTCTGGAGCCAGCCACAGTCAGGCCTGCAGAGCTGAGGTTGCAGCAGTGTCACCAGAGAATGCTGTGACCCAGGCCACCCTCAAGCACAGCATCAGCCACATTGAGAGAGCAGCTGGAGCTGGTGAGGCTGGGCTGGCTCTGAGAAGCATCCAAAGAAAAACCATCCCAGGTGCCCGCCAGCCTCAGAGCCAGTGCCATGAGGAGCCAGCAGCCCATCTCCACCCCAGCCTTCCAGAAGCCGCACTAAGATCACGTCTCCTACCTCTCCCGGACACGATGCATCCCCCTGGCTCTCCCCACCGCCGGGCAGAGTCCCATCCTGGCGGCTGCCGCGGGCAGTGGCCACCGGCGGCTTTTCACCCCGTGCTGATTCCCCCGGGAATGGCATCACTGCGGCACCGCCCCGGCCCCGGCCATCCCTCCCTGAGCAGAGCCTGCCCCGGCTGGCAGCGTGCGGAGCCCGCGGCCGGCACACGGCCAGGAGCGCGCCCGCAGCCACGGCCATGCCAGCTTGTTTGTTCTCATTAAAGGTTAATGAGAAAGCCACGCTAAAGCTGCCCCGGCTGCGGGAGGGGCTTTCCCCGGTGTCACACAGAGTGAGGGACTTCCAGGCTTCCCTCGCAGAGGGGTGGCAGCCAGGCTGTGCTGCTTGTGGGGACTCTGCCTCTCCCCAGCCTGCAGTCCCAGGGGAATCTGTGTGGCAGCTGACACATGGGTGAGGTGCCTGGCATGGCACCATCCCGGGCATCACCCTTGGGGAGACCACCAGGAGCAGGCAGGAGACAGGGCTGGGCATTCCAAAAGTGGCAGAGGGTACCAGAGAAGGACACATGCCATCAGCCGTGCCCTCTGAGCACCTCACAGCACCCTGCAAGGCACTTGGCAGGGCCTGACAGCTCAGGACACCTTGCCAAGGGAGGGCAGAGGAAGCGCACAAGCCACGCCAGCAGCGCCAGGGTGGTAATTGAGTTAAATGAGTCCCTGTTCCGGGCTGGGAATAGGGAGTGGGTGCAAGGAAGGGGACATCTCCATGTGACTCTTCAACTCAGGAGGTTTCCCTGCATATTCACCACTCTGGCTCAGCTCAACCTGCCAGGGTGGCTGCCTCAATCCCTCCTCTGTAGCAGGGATGTTGTGGGTGTAATGCCCCAGGTGCTCCCTTTTTGGCAATGTCCCTTTATGCCTTCCTTGTACCAGGCCTGGGGCATCCCCACCCCAACCACAACAGCTGAACATGCAAACACTCCCTGGGCAGCCATGCTTGGACACACACCTACAGCCACGGCCAGTTTGTGCACAGGCAGAAAAATCCAGCAGGTTATTCCCACTTCCCTGCCCAGCTTCCCATAGATCCCACATCCTGCCAGCAGAGTTCCAGGGAAACTCTCCAGCCTCTCCCTGCTCCCAGGGACCACCAGCACTGAATCTGTGCCCACCTAACCCCTGGAGAAGCCACCATCCCCAATTCAACACTGCCTTAGTGGCACCAGCACCAAAGGCCGAGGTGATGAAGAAGCTATTTCAGGTTGTTTTGGACAAGTACTCCACAGACATCTTTGAATGTCTGGGAATGTCACCACAGCTGGAAACCTGACAGGAAAGGGCATAGATCAGCCTCAGTCAGTGTCAAAAGTCTTGGCTGGCCCAAAAGGTTTGTAGAGATGGAATCAGTCTGGTGAGGGACCAAAAAGTTCTTGGCCATGGGGGAGTCCTGAGAGAAGTTAGGAGATGACAATTTTGGCAAGAAGACCACAGAGCCACAGCTTGAAGAAGCAGAGTAAGGGATCAAGTGACCTGTCCTGGGCTGGGACAGCTGGTCCTGGAGCTGCAGGTGGTCACCCCCACCACAGTGCTACAGCTGACTTCTCGGACTTTACTTTCTGCTAAAACTGGCAAAGCCAACTCCAAAAAATCCTGAGAGCCCAACGCAGAGTTTTCTCCACAAGTGGATGCCCTGAGGGCTGGAGGAGGACCAGCCCTCGTGCCAAGCCAGGCTCTGCCCCCAGCCAGGCTGGCCCCAAGCTGTGGCAGCATCCCTTCCTGGAGGGGCTGGGCACAGGGCGGTGGCAGACTGGAGCCCTCCCCCCTCCTTCCTCGCATAGTCCCCACACGGCTGCAGAAATAGAAGCGATATAAATGGCAGCCCTATAAATAACCCCAAAGCACGCGGCGGGGAGCTCGTCCCAGCCCAGCGCTGCCCTCAGCCCACGCAAAGCCAGCGCTTGGGCTGCCTTCACTGTGCCCAGGGGATCTCGAATGCCAGCTGCTCCCTGCCTGCCATGGGTTTCCCAGGGTCCCGTCCTTTAGGTCAGTGTCATGGCAGGAGCCTCAGCCACGGGCACGTTCTGGATCCCAGCCTGATGACATTCCTGGGGGACACCCTACACCCATCCAACTCCTCCCGTCCAATGCCCATCGCAGGCATCCTGCTGCAACCCAGCCAGCAGAGTCCTGGGCAAAACAGCCGCTCTGACCAGGAGCTCAGCAAGCCTTGGGAAGAGATATCCCTGTCCTCACCACTGCAGATCAACAGCTATCCCCTGGTTGCACCCCAACACCTCTGAGCTGCTCCCATTGACATCCCCGATCCCTGCCCTGCCATGTCCACTGCCGCCCCCATTTCCAAGCTCAACCCCATCATGACATGTCCTCCATGGGGACTCAGCCACCACCATGCCAGGGATACCAAGACACCACCACAGCTCCTCTCCACCCAGGGGACTGTGGCAAGGCACCGGGGATCCTCACGAGCGAGCCGAGAGGAGGCAACGCCACTGGTGACAAGCCGGTGACAAGCCCTGCACTGCCGGATTTTGCGCGGCGTCACAGCCTCGCGTCCCAGCCCTGCCCGGGGGACGCAGCAAGGCCACCAGCCAGGAAACGGGAGATACGGGGTTTATAGGATGCCCAGGACTTCCCAGTGCCCTCGGGAATCTCCTCTGGGAATGCGGCAAGGGCAAAACCCGCTGAGGCTGTTTGCATGCCCTGGTATGGCCGGAGGTGCGGCGGGGGAAGGGTTAATGGTGCGAGGCCTTCCCGAGCACTTCTTGGCAGGCTGGGAAGGGCTGGGAGACAGGAGGATCGGGCCAGCAACAAAGCGAGATCTGTGTCATTAATTCCCCCGAGCATTCCTCCCGCCGCTGCCCCGGAGGGGAGGAGGAGGCAGCACCCAGCTGACACGGTGCACCCCGGTCCCCGGGGAGCCCGGCGGGTCCCGGGGCGCGGGGCTCCATGGGGCGATGGCTGCAGCCTCTGCCGCGGGATCAGCGCTCCGGCGCTCGGGCACGGCCCTATATGGGCACGGGCAGCTTCTCCTTCGCCCGCCGTACCCCTGCCCGCACCCCTGCCTGGAGTCCCGAGGGATTCGGGGCCGGGCACGGTTCGTGCCACCAGCGTCATTCCAAAGCCGGCAGCGAAAGAGCGGCTGGAGAAGCTGATCTGTCCCAGAGAGGGTCGGGGCGTGACATTTGGGCTGCTCGCCCTGATACCCCACTGTCAGGCGGCTCCTACTGCGGGCGGCTCCGGCCACGGTGCCGGCCGGAGCGCGGAGGATCGCTTTGCTCTGCAGTGGGGCGGAGGAGCGGAGCCCGTGTCCGTGTTCGTGTCCGTGCCCGTGTCCGTGTCGCCGTCCCTGCCCTCCCGCCCAGCCCGGAGCCCCCAGCGCGGCGTGGGGCGCCCAGCGGGGCTGGCGGCAGAGGGGACGCGGGCGGGCGGGCGGTGGCTTGCGGCGACGTGGCCCCCCAAGGGTGTAGCCCTGCCAGGGCCACCGACCCCGCTCCCCCCGACCCTCCCGTGCCCGCGGGGTGCGGAGGTGCGGGTGGCACTCACATGTCCCAGGAGAGGCGAGGGGCGAGGCGCGGGGCGAAAGCGGGCCTGGCTCGGTGCATCCCCTTTGTTCCACTCCCATGGACGGGAGCAAGCGGGGAGTTCGTGCAGGCTCTTGGCAGCGCCCACCCCGGCTCTCTCCATGGAAACGCGGGAGCCATGTGATTTCGGCAGGAAACCACGGCCCAGCCAGCGCCAATGGCAGCTGCATGGACGGGAGCACCTCCCTCCCCGAGGCGAGCGACACCGCTGCCGACACCGACACCGCCATCGCCACCGCCGCCACCGCCACCGCCGCCCGGCCCGGCCCGCGGGGTTCCACACCCGCCGGCCCGTCAGCATTCCCAGGGTCCACAAGCCCCACCGTGAGCCGGAGCAGGATCCCACCTCCCCCGGGGCGAGGGCAGTGGGGGCAGCCCGGCTTGCTCGGCCCCGGGCTGCTGCTGGCCTTCCTGCCGCACACAGCGCCCACAGCCTCCCCTTGCCAGGGAAGCGATGGCCGGAGCAATACCTCCTCCCTCACCGCCCCCGTGTCCCCTCACAAGGGCCACCACAGCCTCCCAGGCTTCAGTGCTCTCTGAGGGACCCCGGGCATGTTTCACATTCCAGCAGTGAAGTGCCATGACCAAGGTTGTGCAGTCACTCAGTCGGTGGCAGAGGGAACACCCAAACATCCTTGCTCCCAGCTCTGTGACACCCTGCACCCCACCCTGCCTTCCCCCCTCAGCTCCTGCGTCCAACTGAGCCATGCTCTGACCTCTCCCAGTCAGAAAGTGCACTCTGGGGGAGCAGAGCATTGACACTGATCCACATTTCCCATCCCAACATCCTAGGGAAGCAGCAGATGAGCACTCCCAGCTTCCCCAGCTAAGGGACAGGCAGTGGCAGTCTAAATGCAGGCTGTCACCCGAGGGATGCCACAGTCACACCGTGCTGCTTCTGCAGCTGTCAGTCCACTTCCTAAACCCTGGCACCTCTGAGCATCCCTGAGGGTGGAGAGGTGAGGAAGACACATGCCTGTTGGGGGGCTGCACCCTGCCCCTCTCCTTTCTCCCAAGTCCATCTTTCTCCTACCTGTCCTAGATCCTACCAAGTCGACCCAGTTTTAAGTGGAACTGGAGCCTTTGCAGCCCTGGTGAGACACCCTCCATGCAAGGACAAGGCTGAGCAGTGCTCCCACCAGCGCTGTGAGGCAGAAACACTAATTAGACCATCATCAGGTCTTGGAGCCCAGTGGAGCAGGGCAATATCAGTGACAAGGAGATCATTGCACCACTCTCACTCTCCTGGGGCCACATCAAGGAGCAGAGCATTTGCTGCCAAGGTTGCTCTGTGAGAACCAGGGCGTCCCAGCTCCCAGCCCAGTTCTCCAGGCTGGCCTGGTTACACTGAAGGAGAAGTGATGCAAAGATGGGAGAAGGGACAGCAGGTCCTGAGGTCACCAGGGAAAAGCCAAAAGGCCAACAGGGAGAGGCTGCCAGGGTGGATCCACCAAGCCACGTGGTGGATGAATCCCAGAATGGTTTGGGTTGGAAGAGACCTTAAAGACCACCTGGTTCCAGCCCCCTGCCATGAGCAGGGACTCCTTTCACTAAATCAGGTTACTCCAAGCCTCACGTAACCTGGCCTTGAACACTTCCAGGAACAGGACAGCCACAGCTTCTCTGCACAGCCTGTGCCAGGGCCTCCCCACCTTCACAGGGAAGAATTTCTTCCTAATGTCCAATCTAATCCTGCCCTCTGTTACTTCAAAGCCATCCCCCCTTGTCCTGGCACTCTGTGTTCTTGTCTACAGTCCCTCTTCACGTCTTCTGCTGCCCTTTTAGGTACTGGAAGGGACCCCAAGGTCTCGCTGGAGTCTTCTCATCTCCAGGCTGAACTGCCCCTACTCCCTGAGCCTGTCTCCACAGCAGAGATGCTCCAGACCTTTGGGGATCTTCATGGCCTCCTCTGGACTTGCTCAAATAGGTTCACATTCTTCTTATTTTGGGGCCCCAGACTGGATGCAGTGCTGCAGATGGGATCTCAGCAGAGCAGAGCAGAAGGGCAGAATCTCCTCTCTCAGCCAGTTGCCCACTCTTCTGAGGATGGACCCCAGAGTACGTTTGGCTTTCTGGGCTGCCAGCACACATGGCCAGGTCATGTTGAGCTTCTTGCACAACCAATACCCCCAAGCCCTTCTCCTCAGGGCTGCTCTCAATCCATTCTGAACCCAGGTCCAGTGCCACACCATCCCTGTACCACCAGGGTGACCCACCTTGTGCTTGGCGTGGTCAGCACCACTGTGCCACTCTGTCACCACCTGACCAGCATCCCCCCTGGATCAAGTGTGGGGCTGGATCCCACCCACACCCTGTACATGATGTCACCACTGAAAATTTTCAGTTGAAAGTGACATCCAAGGATTATTGGGACCAAGTGCCCGAGCAATTTAGGTCTGACACAAAGTTAAAGCATGTTGTTAAGGGCATTGTCCAAATGCCTCTGAGGCACTGACATGCTTGGGACACCGACCACCTCTCCAGGAGGTCTGTTCCAGGGTTTGACCTCCTTCTCAGTAAAAACTTGGGGTGCCTGGGGGTAGACTGACCCACACCACCACATTCCACTTACCTATGCACCACCATCCCAAGTTAAGCCCCATTCCTGGTTGCTGCTGGGGAGCAGCCCTGCAGAGACAGCAGGAGAGGGGATTGCACCCTCCCCTCAGCCTGCTGCCCTGCCAGGCTGGGCTGGGGAGCCAAGCACTCCCTGTGCCAAGGTCAGAGCTGGCACACTGCACTGCCTGCTCTGGGAGCTTGCTCAGCACGGACCAGCTTGGCAAACAAAAACAAGGACAGGCTCCTGCCCAAGTTCCAACAGCACTCCTGGCCTGCCTGCCCTCCAAAACTCCCTCCTGGAATTATGGAGGTATGGTGCCTGCTGGCAGGAAGGAGTTAAACCTCCCAGCATGGATTTGGATACTCCTAGGTTAACCTTCCCAGCATGGATGCAGATAATCTTGGTTTAACCCTTTCTTTATGGATATGGATACTCCTGTGCTAATCTTGCCAGCATGGCTATGCATGGGTACTCCTGGTTTAATCCTTTCATTATGGATACAGATACTCCTCGGCTAACCCTCCCAGCAAGGATATGGATACCCCTGGCTCCTGTCACTGAAGGAGCCTTCCCAGCAGTCAGCTTGGGAAGCTGGGCATTGGTGCAGGACAGAGTCCCTGAGCCCAAGGGCACTTTGTCTGAGAACCTGCTGGCATTAATGAGCTCCTCCCAGTACAGGATCCAACCTTTCCAGAGCCTGTGACCCGAGACCACTCCAAGCACATTCCCCTGCTCCTGGCAGCTTCAGCAGCAGCCGTGCCAGCTGCCTGCAGCCACTCCATGGTGCAGAGAAAGGCCTGAGCTGTCAGAGCAGCCCCGCACCACAGGTCTCTGCCCAAATTGCTCTTCTCACTGCAGGCTGGGCCTGGAGCCACGTCTTCCTCTCCCCTCTCTCTGGAGGGCTGGAGGCCAGCCCTTGGCTCCAGGCTGGAGCTGCTGCATGCTCAGCATTCCTGCTGGAGCAAGGCACACACAGGCTGGGGCTCCAAGCCTTGCACCGGGACAGCCACGAATGCTGAGCACACTCAGAGCCCAGCCACCGCCCCTGTGAGCAGCTGAGGCGCCTCCACAGAGCCTGCCACCAACCCTGCCACCATCCCTGCCACCACCTTAGAGATGAGCATCCAGCATCCCAGCACTGAGCTCCCCATCCCTCCAGCTGCGCATTTTTGGAAAACACCACCTGGTAAAAGATGAGGGAGCCAGGGCGGCGCTGATGCAGCATGAGCAATGTGAGCTGCTGCTCCAGCTGACTCACCAGAGCCCTGGCCGTGCTCGGGAACTGGCCAGCAGCACAGAAAGGCTGTGCCAGCAGGTCCTCTGAGCTCTGCTGGAAAACCTTCCCCAACACACTCGGGGCCAGCTCATGGCAGCAGGCTGGGCCGCAGCCCTGACCCAGCCTGAACATTTCCATGGAGTAGAATTGTGTGTCCCAGCACTTTGCCTGCTCATAGGGCCAGGAAAAGGAAAGATAGGATACCCCCAGAGTGGCTGCAAACCCACTCAGTGTTGGCCAGCATTGGGTGCTGGTCAGCTCTCCCAGACTCTGGCCAGAAATCTGGAGTCCAGGTCAGGGCTTTGCAGCAAAGCCAGGACATCCAGACTGTGACTTCATCAGGTTCAGCCCCAGCATGGGCCAGGAGGGTAAGGAGCTGCAGAACAGCACTGGTCCAGACTCTCTGGCCACCAACCAGCTGTCCCCACCTCCTAACTCCCTTCTCCACCCCAGGAAAGTTGCTGGCAGCATCTCCAACTGCTGTCCCAGCTCAGCCTGGGGTGCTGAACAGCCCCTGGGACCACTCCTCCTCCTGCAAGCTGGCAGCCATGCCCATCTCAGCACAGCAGGAACCAGCTCTCACACACACCCACAGGATCACTCCAAAAGTATCCATGATTCACAAGATTCCTGCAGTCCCTTGCTGTTGTCCAACCCTGAGCAGGAAGGCTGAGCTTGTGGGCAAGCCCAAAACCAGCCCAGCCCAACAGACATAGCCAGTGGCAGGGCAACTGGCACAGCTGGGCAATGGCACAGCTGAGGTGTCTGCAGCCTTGAGGACTCAACATTGCACCAGGTGAAGCAAAGCTTGGCTGAGGTAGGAACACATTGCCCCAAAGCTGGTGCTGTAAGGATGTGAGAGCAAAAGGCCATTTGGAGCACGAGGTGTTTTAGCAGGGCTGAGTCTGCAAATCTGGCAGAGCTGTATGCAAATGCATGTAAATATAGTCCTCCCAAGCAGGGCAGGGGATCCCACACACACCCTGATGTGCTCCACTGCTGAGGTGGGGTCCCTGTCCCCCCGTGAGCAGCACCTGCTGCACCCAAGAGCAGAGTGAGCCCACTGGGAACAGATCAGTCCATGCTGGTCTCCCAGAGTGTGAAAGTGCTTCCTGCACTGCAGTGAGCAGCAGCCTCCAGCAAAGCTCCCTCCCCTCCAAAGAAAACAACAAAGAAAATGCTGGGATGGGGATTAAGGAAATGAAACCGGCTGTGCAGGGTAAGCAAGGATAGGAAGTGGCTGTGATATCTCGTCTCCCCACTGGCCTGCAGCTCTCCCAGCCTGGAGCCCACAGCATGGCACATCTAAACCCAAGGGAAATCACGTGCTGGAGAGTGTGTTGAATAACTGTGAGGTTTCTGAGTGATTCCTGCTCCTGAGATGGAACAGGCACTTGTGGAGCCTCTGTGCTCCCAGACTGGCATTTCCATGCTCTCTCCATCCCAGCACAACATGCAGGGAGACCTCCTGACACCACAGGCTGCACTCTGCTTCTGAAGCTGGTACTGTGGGGTGGCATCTCAGGAGTTTTGCTCTCATGGAAAAATTAAGATTGGAAAAAACCTTTAAGATCATCAAGTCCATTAACCCCACACTGTCAAGCCCACCATTAAACCACATCCCTCAGATGTCCCATCCATACTTTTTTTTTAATACTTCCAGAGGTGGTGAGGCCACCATAGCCCTGGTCATCCTGCAGCTATTGTACCTCTCCTGAGCTGCTGGCCCAAATGGATTTGTACTGGGAAAGGTGTCCCTGGAGGAAAGCAGTGGCAGTCAAACAGAAAGACCAGGACTAAAACGAGCTGCTAAAAGCTGCCAATGGGGTAGGGGTAGCAGAGGGAGGATAGGCTGATAGCAGGGATCCTGCCACATCCTCCCCACCCAAGTGATGCTCCTGAGCAGGGCCCGTTCCAGCTCTTGTTCATGCCTCTAACACATGTGTGAATGCCACCAGCCCCAGGCTGCGGCTCCAGCAGGTCTCTCTTGTATCTGTCACATGTCCTGGCATGCGAGGGCCAGCTCTGTTTACATCTGCAAGTCTCAGATTCTCCTGCTGGGGATGAGTCAGGCTTCCCTCGACACCCCGCTGAGGGCTGAGGTGGCGGTGTCAGGGCCCAGCTGGCGTTCGCCTCCTGAGCGGCTCCGAGCCGGCGGATGCCAGGCTGGGGAGCGGCTGCAAAGGGCTCTCACAGCTCTCCTCCTGCTTTCCATCCCGCTCTGGCTCACACAGCTCTCCTCCTGCTTTCTATCCCGCTCGGGCTCTCACAGCTCTCCTCCTGCTTTCCATCCCGCTCGGGCTCTCACAGCTCTCCTCCTGCTTTCCATCCCGCTCGGGCTCTCATAGCTCTCCTCCTGCTTTCCATCCGGCTCTGGCTCTCACAGCTCTACTCCTGCCTTCCATCCCGCTCGGGCTCTCATAGCTCTCCTCCTGCCTTCCATCCCGCTCTGGCTCTCACACCTCTCCTATTGCTTTCCATCTCGCTCGGGCTCGCACAGCTCTCCTCCTGCCTTCCATCCCGCTCTGGCTCTCACACCTCTCCTATTGCTTTCCATCCCGCTCGGGCTCGCACAGCTCTCCTCCTTCCATCCCGCGGCAGCACGGGAGGCACTGGAGGCTGCAGCTCCCTGCAGGAAGCTCTCCCTGGCTCGGCTCCACCGGGCCAGCTTCCTTCCCCTCCACCCCACGGGCACGTCATGGCTCAGCATGGGGCAGTCAAACCCTGAGCGAGCCCCTAGACACTTCCAGAGGTGGCCAGGTTGCTGCTAAGGAAAGCCCATGTCCTCCAAAGCCTCGGGGTGCTGGGTGTCTCCTGGGGATCCAGCTCACAGGAGAGAGGGATCCCCTGGATTTGAGACCCCCACAGACAGAGGCTGGAGCTTGAAGAAGCCAGCCTTCTTCCCAGCTCACACTGCCTGGAGATGCTGAGCTGCCACTGGGCTTGTAGGGCGGTGAGATGTGTGGTGAGATGGGTGCCAGCTGCTCGCCACTGCCCAGCCTGCACACAGCAGCAAGCAGCAGGCTGCCCTACCACAGGGTCCCCAGCTGAGCCAGAGTGAGCATCCCAGGAGATAAGAGAAACCCCAAAACATCCCAGTGACATCCAGCTCCCCCTTCCCTTTCACTGCTCCCAGCCCTTGCTTTCTGCTCCTCTTTTCCACACATCCCAGAGTCACAAAAGCTCTCCTCTTCACATAGAGGCCTTTTCCCTATGCTCCCAAACTTCCCAGGGTTGGAAAAGAGCCTGGAAGCTTCTTTTTGGATCCCCCCACCTGTGTCCCCCTTGCTGTGACCTGGGCTGGGCTGGCTCTGTGCAAGCACAATAGCCAGAAGTGTGTGGAGCCGCTGGAAGGAGCGATGTTCCCGGATGGTATGCAGCCCTGACAGCACTGGCTCTGCTTTAAAGGGTAATTTTATCCTGTAATAACAAACAAGAGAAGCCAAGTTCCTCCCCAGCGTCACTTCCCTGGCTCCAAGGAGAGGGACATGGGGGAGAGAACTCATTACAATGAGCTTGGATGCTTGCTCTTGCCATCCCACAGGGTCTTAACTCCACTCCCTCGAGAGAACAAGGGGGGGAAGATGCTCCAGGGCAGCAGGTCTGGGTCAGGAGCTGGAACAGATACATTTGACTGCTGACATTCTGGGGCCTGAGGAGCTGACCCCTCTAGCAACTCCTGTCCTGCAGACAGCAGCAGGAAGCCTGGCCCAGCCCATGGCATGCCTGGCTGAGCCCCACCACCATTCCCACAGGCCCCCCCCATGCTCACAGCACTGGTCAGGCAAGCTGGCATCTCGGCACTGTGCCAGCTCCAAGTGCAGCCACCCAGGAACTTGTTCTGCCCAAGCTGGAAATTCAGGCCCAGCTGGTGCCCTGGGATGGGCAGGGAGAAGCTGACCTGCTCCAAACCCCTGGCAGGACCCTGCAGAGCAGGACTGGGTGCTATGGCCAAGGGATCATCCCTTTTGTGGGCATCCCTGGGGGAACAGGCATGGGCAGAGCCCAGCTGTGGGAGAAAGGGTGAGCACCTCTCTGTGACCCATGGGTGCACCCTCCTGTGCTCCCAAACGGGTTTTTTTTTTTGAAGATCCATGGGTGTGGCAGTGTCAGGGCCCCAGGGCACAGAGCAGACTGGTTTATTCTTAGGGGGTACTGGGGGCATGTGATGGGCTCATCAACATCTGTGATACATTCACAGGGGACAGGGAGGATCTCTGCTCACCCCATCAAGCTCAGCAGTGGCTGACCTACCTCTGCTCCTGCAGGGACACTGATGCTCAGGAAAGGTGTCCCTTGGTGGTCATCACCAGGGAGGGCACAGCCCAGCCTGTGCTGATGGGACACTGATGTCCCCTCCTTGCTAGTCGAGAAGTGGGGAAAATTTGGCAGAGCTCAGTTGTGTGAGAAGATGACAATCTGGAGAAGGCTGCTGAGATGTTCTGTCTGATTTCCACTTCCCCAAGGAGCACTTCTGGACATCCCAGGGTTTGATTAAATCCCAGCCTGTCAAACAAAGCTGGAGAAGTGCTGCATTTTTCTTCCTCAAGATGGATTTCCTCCAAACCCCTTATTAGGGGTTTGGGTTAAGTCTGTGTGAAGCTGGTAAAGCTGCTGTCTCCATGGTGCCCCCCAGCAGACTAGGGGGCTTCCAGAGGAAGCAGAAGACAGGATCCAACCAGCTAAAAAGGGGAAGAGAAAGGAAGGAGGGAATGATGGTATCTAAAGCTTTCAGGGCCTTAGAGGTGGCAATGCCAGTGTCTGCCCTCTCAGAAAGGGGTTGTGGGAGACCCATGGGAGACAAGGTGGCTTTGGGGAGATGAGTCAAGGGGTGCTTCTGGTTGCCAGGGAGGTAAAGCCTGGAGCAAGCTCCCAGTACGAAACCATCCTCCCAGGGCAGATGTGGAGTCTGCCTGGCTCTGGCTGATGGGAGTGGAGAGCATCAGGGCAGGCATCAGTGGGTTAAAAGCTTGAGGTGGGACTTGGGTGAGCTGCTTCCTCCCGGCAAACAATAATAAGGGAGGGAGAAGGGATGGACGGGGCTCTGCAGGGGCTGATAGCAATGGAGCAACCCCAGCCCTGCAGCTGCAGCTGTGCAGGAGGAAGCCTCAGCACATTATCTGCTGGTTCCACTCGGCTTCCTCAGCAGCCCTGGTGCTGCAGGGACCAGGTCATTCCCCCTCCAGAGCCTCATTTCTCACGGACACAAGTTGGGTCCCTGTGCTTTTATGGCAGCCCCGGACCCCAGCACCCCCCAAACCCTGCACTCCCAGACAGTCCAGCCTTCCCAGCATCAGTGTTTCCCACTGGTCTTGCTGGGGTCTCCGGGAATGGTCACCCAGGCCTCAGAGCCCCCCAGTACCACAGTGACACCCAGCACATGGTCCCCACCCACAGTGTCCATCCTGCTGCCCCATCCCCTCCATCCCAGACAGCGCCCACACCTTGGTAGAAGGAAGTTTTGGCTGGAAGACGACTCCTGCAAAGGGGATCTCCAGGTCCTGGCTGAGGTCCCTGCAGTTCTGATTGCCTCTGCTCCTGGTCCTTCTCAACAAAGCTCTGCAGCACCTGGAGCTGCTGCAGCCTGGCCACGCTGGCTGCTGTCCCAGCACTTCCTCGTGCGCGGCTGATTGTGACCTGCCTGTGCTCCACCTCCGCAGCTGCACGGCTCTTACAGGAGCAGCCCTTTTCCGTTTCGTTTCCGCTTTTTGACCCTCTCCTCCTGCAGCAGCCTGTGCCTTTCACAGAGGCTGTGCCTGCTGCCATTTGCCCCACTTGGGTGTCTCTCAAAATGAATCTTGCCCTGATCCTGGCAAGTCAGGTCAGGAGTCCTGATGTCCTCAGTGCTCCTACCCCAACCCACAGACCTGCCTGACTTCAGCTCCTGGTGCAACAAATCTTTGCCAGTGGATATTGGTGAATAAGACAGCTACTGGAAGAGCCTGGGAAATGTGGGCCTTTCCCACCACAGAGCCTGGAGAGCTGGGCTCCCTGGAGCAGAGAGATGTTTACCCCCAGATGTTACCCTGGCTCCAGAGAGGCTGGGGGAGGCTGTCTGAGCTGCTCTGGGTGACAGCTTCCCCACCCATGGTCTCTGGAAGTCCCCAGATATGTTTCCATGACCCTGTGCAGCCTCACAGGGGCACTCATGGGGCACTCACAGGAAGAGTCCTCAAGGAGTTGTCTGGCTTTCCCTATTGCTGAAACCAATGCTGGCACCTGTGCCCCAGCTTCAGAATAGAGCTGGATCAGCTGGTAAAAGCAGATGGATCCTAAATCACACTTGCTCTGTTCAAACCTGCCTGTGCTCCCAGGGAGCAGCTAGCTGGTCGGGGGAGCTGGGAGCTCAAGGGTCTCCTGGGGCACTGAAGTGCACCCAGTGAAAGAACACAGGGCTATGTGCTGCCATCCCAGGGGCAGGGGGGACACTGAGGTCTGACACTTCCCAGAGCCAGGAAATAAGCCTGACACAAAGGGCAAAACCAGCAAAAGGGAGGGAGGGAGGCAGGAAACATCAGGCAGGAGAGGAAACGGGGAGATAATCAGCTCCATGAGCACAAACACCCGGAACTTGTGCAAAGGAAAAGCCAACACCACTTGGCAAGCATTTGAGCAGGGAGACCTGCCCATCTGGCCTTTTCTGAGGTTTCCTGAAGAACACGTGCTCTGCAGCACCTTAAAGTTCTCAGGGGTCCCTGGCCTCCAAGTTACCATGGGTGGCACAGTCCCTGGTGGCTTGGCTCCAGCATGTGCTCCCTTGTCTCAGAGGGTGGAAGGATGGGCTCCTGGAGAGCAACTGGCTGCACTTGTAAAGGCAAAGCACTCACCAGGGCTGAATCCCAGTTGCAGAGAGGTCCAAGCTGGGTCATTCTCCTCCAGTTTAGTGTTGGCTTGAAAAATAGGATCAGCTGACCTGTTTCTGCTTGGCTCTGCCCAGAACTGGTCTGCTATCTCAGCACCCAAAAGGACACCACTGCCAGCAGTGCCTGGGGTTAGTTCTGCCCAGGAGCTGTGTCCAGTACTGCCAGACTGGACTCCACCTGCATAGCTTCCCACTCCTCCTCCTACCACCTTCAGAACACAGGGCTGTCCATGCCCTGGTGACCTGAGCACATCCCAGGTGATGCCCCGGGTGATGGAGCCTGTCCCAGCTGTCAGCAGTCCTGTCTCCGACGTGTTCCCAAGGGAGCAGTGACACACATCTCATGGGGCTGGCAATGGCCACAAGGGGGACGGTGACTGCAAACTGTCAGCAATCCTTGGTGGGATCCCTGACATTGCTCATCTCCCAGGATCCAGCACGTGGAGTGAGACAGAAGGGAGGAACACGGAGAGAGATGGGCATGGAGCCAGCCTGTGGTGACTGGCTGGGCTCCAGCTGGCTTGTGTGGAGTAACTGGGGCAGGAGAAGCTCTGCCAAGGGGCAGGGAGGGCACTCGGGGGAGGCTTGGCCATGTCTCTGAGCCCAGCAATGCACTGCCAGCATCAGGCCCCTCACCCACGCTCCTGTCCCTCAGCCATTCCTTCCCAGGGATTCCCCTCCTCCTGCTGCCATTGCAGCGCTGATAGGGAGGTGCCCAAGTTGGCACTGACCGCTCGTGCCAGAGATATGAGCTGGGAAAGAAAAGAACAAGCATTGACATGGGAAATCAGGTGGCTGAATCGTGTGGAAGAGCCCAGATGGTTCAGAGCTCCCCTGAGGATGAGGTTCCCGAGGTCAGTGTCTCCCTGGCAGGGGGCACCTGTGCAGCAGTGGGTGCCTCATGTGGGTGCTCTGCTGGCAGTGCTGGCTCCTGAGGGCCTTGGAAAGCACAGCACAGGCTTTGAAAAGAGCACTTCAGCCTGGGGATGGGGAAAACAGCTCCTCTGGCACAGCCAGGTGGGGCATGGCCTCAAGATTCTGGAGTGGCAAGCTGCCACTCCAGAAAGAGGTAAAACCATAGCCCAGACCCAGAGGGACACAGATGCTTCAGCTGGTCCTCCAGATGAGAAAGAAAAGGTGGTGGCCTCTGGTGGGCACAGCAGTTGCCTGTCCTGCAGGCCAGGTTGCCCTGCCCACCAGAGACCAGGCTTGGTTTTGCAGGAGTCCTGGCTCCTTTTGGCCATGCTCCTTTAAGAGAAGTTCTTTCCAGAAGGGGCAAAGCCCCAATACCACCCCAAAATCCATTTATCTGGGGTTGTTACCACTTCCTGGTCAAATTCCTGCAGTCAAGGGCTGCCCAGCCCACCTTATTAAGGTTCTCAGCTTCTCCATCCCACAGAAGTGCCGTTCCCATGCTGTGATCCCCATGGGACCAGATTTCCCCCTCCCAGGGGTACCATGCCCAGCTGGGGCACCACTGTGGCAAGAGCTGTCTGCCTGGGATTGCAGAACTGGACTTTAGTGCCAGGTCTTCCCATTCCAACCACGAGGCTGCTCCCAAAGACAGCATGTCCAGCACAAGGTCATCTCAAGAAATCTATGGCAAATACACCATGCTTTGGTGGAAGCATGGCAGAGACCAGGCACACCCTGCAGCCAGGCAGGACAGCAGAGCTTTGGGTGAGTTATATGTCCCCTTCAGCTCAGAGCAGCTGAAGACAAGGCAGGCAGACTGCTTGGATCACAGGATCATTTCGGTTGGAAAAACATCTCCAAGATCATCGAGTTCAGCCATTAATGCCAGGCTATTTATTGCAGGGGCAAGACAGTCTGAGTGGGGACTCTGCAGCTGGGACGAGGCACAGGTATTAATTGACTTTATTAATTAGCAAGTTGAAGGCAGGGATCACACCCTGCCCACCCACCGGAGTCCCAGGTAGGTCCCTTGCAGACCACAGAGGGCTGAGCACCCTGGTGGACCTGTGCAAGCAGGAAGTCCCATGGCATCGTGGAGTCCCTCACAGGGACACAGAGCAGTCACCAGGGGATGGCTTTCCCTTCCCAGTTGAGCAGAGTCCCACTGTGTTTCTCAGAAAGGATTGGCAGCACAGACAACAACCCCCGCACACTTGTGTCCACTGTCAGGTCAGCCTGCAAAGGGAAAAATGAGACACCACCCTCATTCCAGGCCATCCAGCAGCACCCACTTGGCTCATGGGCAGGGACAGCAAGGATCCTTCCACCCAGAGTGAGCAGAGAGCCACGGGAGCTGGGACAAGTCCACTGTGTGGGAGGATGGTTGGGTATCTGCACTGCTGGCTTGGATGGAGGTGGCTTGGGCTGGGAAGCCAGCCACAGGTTTAACCAAACAGGAAGAGATTCCTGCTGCAAATGAGATGCTTTGTGCAGCCTTCTCAAAACCCCAGTGCTGCAGGGACACCCCCACTGCAAAACATGGATCCTGCAGGATGAGTGGAAACCTCATGCACCTGCAGTTCTTCAAGGAATGGGGCACAGGATGGGATGATGTTGCTCCTCCTCTCCCTGTTCTGCTGGATTCAGGTTCTCTGCATATCTTTCAGGCTGCCCAAAGCCCCTTTTTTCCCCCTGAACAAGCAGCCTGATATGTCCGATTTCCCAGACATCCCAGTATCCACATGCTTTGCAGGGGCCCAACACAGACATGGGCAACTTGGAGCCCAAGAGGCAGCTCATTTTCACATGGATCCTCCCCCCAGAGAGCCATCTTGGCCACCTGGGCCACCTCCTGTGCAGGTTTGTAGTCCTGGGTGCCACCCATGGGTTCCCTGATGACCTGCTTGGCCAGAACTCACCTCCTGGGTGCCCATGTCTGTTTTCACCCAGCCAGGGTGCAGTGCCACGCACAGGATCCCAGCTTCCTTGTAGGTCAGAGCCTGGCACATGGTCAGCATGTTGAGGGCAGCCTGGGTGAGGAAGCAAGCATCATCCCGGGGTAGCAAAAAGCTCCATGAACCGGGTTCCCTTCCCATCACTGCCTCTTGGTGAGGGAGAAAAAGCAATGCCAGGTCTTCAAGAGACAGTGTGTGTTTCCCCTGGGTGGGCATGGAGATGCCCTGGGAACTTGGGGACTCCCTCCGTCTCTCCATCCCAGGTGTTTCCCTGAGATCCAGCCTGGCAAGGGCAGCTCTGACTCCGTGGAGCTCAGGAGCCAGGGCAGGTCACAACTCTCCATACCTTGCTGCAGCGGTAGGAGATGACAGGGTGGAAGAAGGAATCAGGTGTTTTCTTGATGGACCCTAAGATGGTGGAGATGTTGATGATGGCTGCCTTGCTGCAACTCAGGCCCTTTTCTTTGCTGTCCTGGGCAGCCTTCTTCAGCAAAGGCAGGAAGGCCTGGGGAGAAACAACCTAGTGGGACACCTGTGCCTCAAGCCAGTCCCACTTACAGCAACTGCAACCCAGGGAGGGTGAGGAAGAACAGCAGCATGTCAGGAGAGCCCAGGTGGCCCTGCCTGCTCCCAACTAGACTTGCACCATTCAGAGAGGATGCAGAAGGCTTAGGCTTGAAGAGCAGCCCTAGCACTCCCTTGCACAGCCCCCAGAAATTTGGCAAAGCCCTCTAAGATTTCCCTCGTGACCATGGACAGCCTGTGACACCCTCAAGTTGGGCCAGATTTCATCCCCAGAGCTTCACCCGTACCTGGGCCATCAGCATTGGCCCCACTGCATTGGTCTTGTAGGTCCTGACCATGTCCTCAGCATCGACCGTGTCCAGCGAGGCCGTGGGGGTGTAGATGCCGGCGTTGTTTATCAGCAGGTTCAGCCCCATCCCGTTCAGCTTCCCCTCCACCACCTTCGCCGCATCGGTGACAGCCGAGGGGTTTTCCACATCTGCAGAGCGAGAGAACAGGCTGAGAGGGAGAGGAGAAGAGGGAAGGGAGGACGGCGAGGAAATGCGCGCGTTCTGAGCTGCGCGGCCCTTCCATCCACGGGCAGCAGATGGTGCTGCGAAACCAGCTCCGACTCATCCCGATCCTCCCAACACCGCCGCCAGCTGAGGGCTCCCGCCAGCAAAGCCCACCGTGGGGACAAACCGCTGCTGTGACTCCCGTGCTACGTCGGCTCTCAGCAGCCACCGCTCCAAAGTCTACGTCTGAGCAATTTCTGGAGACCCCAGGGCAGCCTCCGGAGGGAAAAGTCCCCAGGGGAAATGCGCTGGGACCTGCTGTGGGACGGCTCTGCAAAGTCCTTTGCTCCCGCTCAAGCTCTGGGCTAATCTTACAGCATTTCCACAGGACTGCCTTCCTCCCAGAGCCCTCCCGGTCTTGCCTAAGACTTGGGGTCAAGGCACTCAGCTGGGGGAGCCAGGGGGCTGCCCAGGATGGGTGTCAAGAACATCCTGCTCCTGTGGCCATGGAGCAAGGAGGCTCCAGGGAATGGGGAATTGAGGCTGAGACAGGTCTGGAGAAGCTGGGGTTTTGGCAGCAGGACTTGAAGAAGCCCTGACGAAGTGGATCCCTATGTACAGCCTGAAGGGAGGGAGGGAAGGAAGGAGAAATGGGGCATGCATAGCTGGCAGCCACAAATTTACCAGCTCAGAAGCAGAGCACACGTACCCAGCTTTACAAGAACCAGGTTTGGGTGTTTGGATGCCAGATCTCTCAGCTCCTACAAAAAGAGACATGGAAAGAATCAGCATGAGGCAAAGGTGATGCCAAGCATCATGCTGGGGTGCCAGCAATGGCCCACCCTGAGGGAAACATCTTCCAGGTGTTACTCAGTGCTTGTGAACAGCTGGAATGGGGACTGGCCTTGGCTCTCAGGCTGCTCCCAGGCTCCACAAAGCAATGTGCCATGTGCTCAGGGCATGACATGGCCACCACTGCAAGATGCTGTGGTCACTTTCTCAAAGGGTCATCCACAGCCCAGCCAGAGCCACAGCAAATGATGGGAGCAAAGTGTGAAGGACCAGTTTACCAGGGAAATGTTGTGAACTGGCTGGGGACACAACCAGAAGTGTCTCCCAGAGGCTGCTGGAAATTAGGTGAAAAGGAATACCTGTGAGTGCCAGTATCAATGTGACCTGTGAGGAAATCACATCTGGATAGGCCAGTCCAAAATCCACACACTCTGGACTTTATTAATGATTAGTGAATTTAACAACTTTGCACATTTTTATTGGTTGTTTTCACTTTGTGGGGATATTGGGCAAAGTGGGTGAAAAGCTGGAGTCTCGGGAGGAGGACCGTAAATCATTCAAGTGACTTTACAGCTGGGAATAACACTTGATAAACCATGTAAATTGCAGCCAGTGATCCCCTAGCATGGATCTTAATAGTACTTGTGTCTCCTCTATCTCTGTACCTCCCTGTACCTTTGCCTGGTGTTGCGTCAGGGATCCCCTGGTTATCAAGATAACAGAAATAAATTTCCTCTTTGTGTTTTAGCCATCAATTGTTCTGCCTGCCTGTGCCAACTCACACAGTGGAGGATTCAGAGGTTCTTTTCAGCAAGGAAACTTTCTGCTTTACAGTTCCTAGCAGCTCTTTGCTCTGAGTCTCCAACTAGGGCAGGTTTCAGAGAGCAGAAACTAAACCACCTTGTTTAATGTGCCCAAAAGGACTGCTTTTACAACTAAAAACCTCCTCCAAACATGCCCACGAGAGAAATACAAATTGGTGGTTTCTTTTGAGAGGAACATAGAGCAGGAGAGCTGCTGGGACTGGCCGTGGTTCAATATCAGTTATCTCTGGGCTCCCTCAACAGACCCCATCTTCCCACATTAGCCCTGGGAAATCATGTTAAATCCATTAATTTGTTTGTGGTGGCCAACACCTATTTCTCCTCTTCTGTTTTTCCCAACTGCCTGCCTCAACAGCCTCATACCATCCCAGCAGGAGCTTCCCCCACCCCAACACCGGTTCCAGGCACAAAAGGGCAGAAGTGATGTGGCCTCTGGAGCCTTTGTCCTGTGGTCACGGACTCCAGCAGCACCCTGATGACACTGCTCTCACCCTACCACAGCTGGACAAGGCTTAGGGAAGTATCCCCTGGCTAGGAGAGTTGCATGAGGACAACCTTGTAGGAAACCTGGCTCCAGACCAGCCCTGAAAAAAGTCCCTGATCTCATCGCTGCCCTGCAAGAATCCTGCAAGTTGTGGGGAGGAAGAATGAGGCAAAAATAAAAGACCTGGCCTGTCTTTGACCCAGACAGCTTGGGCACCAGCCACAGCAGGAGCTGGGCTCCCCCAGGCTGGCAGTAGGGTGGGTTCTCACTGCCCCAGGACTGCTTCTGACATGGAATAATCCACATTTGCAAGCAGATGCAACAAACAAATCAGCTGGAGCCAGGATCCATCAGAAAGCAAGTTTCTCCTTATTAGTATTTCAGTGGGACACAGCAAGCAGAGGAAGACAAGCTGGATGTAAAGAGAGCTGGCAGAACAGGGAAGCTTTGTGATTCCCTCCACAAGCAACATGTGTGAGTCTCTCCCATTTCAGCTAAGTTGAAAGCAGGGACAGCGGGATTCCACAGGCCACCCCTTTTGGAAACCCCATGTTCTGCACCTCGGGATTTTGCAGAGAGCAGCGTGACACAGCAGGACCGGCCCGAGCAGCACGGCTGTCGCTCGCAGCGCCTCGGGCCCTCAGGCCAGCCCAGCCCGGCCCGTGCCCGGGGGAAAGGGCCAAGCCTTGGCACGGCAGGGCGGGTTCGGGCACACCCAGCACACCCAGCACGGGGCAGCCCAGCGGCGCGGCCTCAAGGGTGACACAGCCGATTCTGCGCCGGCTGCACTTCAGGTGACTTTCACACGGGGCAGGGCACGGTGCGGAGACAGCAGAGCCCCGCGGCAGCAGTGAGCCCTTCAGGCCGGCGACAGGGGCCGAGAGTCACCGCCGCCCCCCGGCCCGCACTGACCTGTGCCCGCGGCCCGTCGGGGTCCCGGCAGGTGGCGAAGATCCAGGCGGGGGGTCGTGGCGAGCCCAGCAGCTGCTTCACCAGCTCCAGGCCGATGCCACGGTTGGAGCCGGTCAGCAGCACCGTGCGCGCCGCCGCCATCGCCGCCCGCGGCCCGGCCCGCCTGGCGCCGCCTCCCGAGCCCGCGGGCCGCACCGGGCTGCCCCGACCCCGGGGGACAGCCTGAGGGGGCGGGATTGTGTCCGTCTGTCTGTGTGTGTCTGTGTGTCCGTGTGCCTGCCCACCTAATGTTCACTGCAAACACAACAAGCGCGTCCCAGCCCTGGCGTCCCGAGGGGAGGAGCGCGGGGTCTCGCAGCGAACCGGGACGGCTGAGGGTTCTCTTGCCGAGGGTGGTGAGTGAGGGAGAAAGCTTGCAGCAGGTCTGGGTGGCGTCTGCGGCACCTTTAGCACACTAATCTTCCCCTGACAAGTAGATAAGAGTAAAAAAAAAAAAAAAAAAAAAAAAAAAAAAAAAAAGCCAACCCTAACTAAACCCGTTTAGCGTGAGAAAGTACCAGCCCCTTTACGAGCTGTTTTTATTGACTGCCCAGAAATGCGCATGATATGCCTCTAAATCTGATAAACAAATAGATCCACGAAGGCGCTCTGAGGCTGTAGCGCTCCTCCTGCGGAGATCGGCTGAGGGAGTCGGGGTTATTCAGCTTGCAGATGAGAAGGTTCTGTGGAGCCTTTAGGGCTCCTTTCAGCGCCTCAGGGCACTCAAAGAGAGCTGGAGGAGGACTTTGGACAAGGGGGAATGGCTTCAAACCCACAGAGGGCGGTGTTAGATTGAGTGTTTGGAAGAAATTCTTCCCTGTGAGAGTGGTGAGGCCCTTCCACAGGTTGCCCAGAGAAGCTGTGGCTGCCCCATCCCTGGAAGTGTTCAAGGCCAGGTTGGACAGGGCTTGGAGCAGCCTGAAGGTGTCCTGCTCATCGCAGAGGGGTTGAATAAAATGGTCTTTATGGTTCCTTACCACCCAAATGATTCTGTGATTTGGGCAGTTTGGGCTTGCAGGTGATTTGAGGGATGTTTCCTCCTTTTTGTTGCTGAGTATCAGGTGCCTGGTAGAACAGCTGTAGAGTAAAGAGGAAAAGGTTTGCTGGCATCTAGGGATGGGAAAACAGGGCTGGAGGGAAAAGGGAGAACAGAAAAGAGATAATCAGCATCAGCTGGAGGACAGTGTCTGGAGGGGGTCTGCATTTGCCAGCCTGGAGGTGGGTGTTATTGTTTTATTTTTAGTTGTTATATGGACAGCCACATACCCATTAAAAACCCATTACGGTGAGCACACAACTGAGATTTCAACAGTGAAGTAATGACTGAGCAACTCTGATGTATATAAGGGTTGTTATTTATGTTGCTTATTTTCATCCTTGTTTGACAAAGACCACACAAAACGTCTCTGATACTGATAAATACATCAGAAACTAAATATTTCTATCAGTCGGGTGATAGCATCAGGTGATTTGTGCTAACTCTATCCTGCTCCATGGTGGTTCAAGTACATGAGAGCCTCTGCTCCCCAGTTTACTTCAGGACATTAAAATGCTTTTAGACTTTTCTTTTACAGAAGTTGGAATTTAATAAAAATAATTTTTTTATTATGCTACTAAATATTAAGAAAAAAGTCCCTTCCTTTTAGCAGATATTTGGGCTAAGGGTCCCATTCTCCTTTTCCTGCCTCCTCCTGTGCTTAGGCCATTAATTCAGTGACTTCTCAGCAGAAATGCTGCTCTGTCTATGGCAAAGTTTAGCAAATAATGACCAAGGGGTACCAACACTCAATCACAGCCAGGGTTTGGCCACCTGTTCTACACAGATCCTGCATGCTGCAGGCATTACATTTATAGCTCTTCCTGAAAATTGCTTGTTTGAAAAAGCCTCGGAGACAGGGATCTGCTGTGCAGAAACAGTTAAAGTGCAGCCACAGCTGAGGGCAGGGGAGCCTGTTCTGAATGCTGATGTGAACCGTGAAAGAAAGGCAGCTCCAAGTAGCATTAAGTGAGTACTCTCCAGGTGGGTGTGGGCTTTGCTTGACCTGCTTCTGCTCCCCATGAATGAAATAGAGGATTATCCATTCTTTGAAAACCTCAATAGTTAAGTGTTGGGAGACTTCCAGCAGGTAATGATGAAAACTGCAACCAAAAAAAAACCACCAACAGATAATAATAAAGCATAAAAGCCCCAAGGCTTATCCAAGTACTCTAATTTCACTACAACAGGCATTGCGAAACTCTGTGCTGCTTGGTAAAGTCTGATATTAGTGAAGTTTGGAGCGTTTGAGGGTGTAAATCATAGAATCTTAGAATGTTTTGGGTTGAATGGAACCTTAAAGATCACCTAGTTCCATCCCCTCTGCCATGGGCAGGGACATTTTCCACTAGACCTCCCTAAGAATACAAAGTATTTGAGTTCACTTAGCTAAAAATCAAAACGAGTAATTCCTGTTATCAGCTCATTGATGTTGTAATTTAGTTGAAGTTTCTGCACTGTAAAGAACATGTGGGCACATGTCCTTTGCACTGAGCTGATGGATTCATCCTAAATTTTGCTTTAAGTCACTGGATTTTTAAAAAGTGCAACTAGAGGAAGAGGGGAAAATATCTTAATTAAAGAAAAAATGGTAAGTGGGTTTTTCTCCCCCTTCCTTTTTATAAATATGGTTTGAAACCAGAATGAACAACTATGGTAAGTTTAAGTTTCTGCTGATAAAATACCAATGCAGCCCATTTTACTCTAGCAGTGTCCGCAGCTACTTACAGAACAATATGATTTTTTGCTGTTCACAGACTGTATTTTTTCTGCTCAGCTGTGTGGGCAATGGGTCACATCATTTAGGCTGGCATAGCATTTTTGGAGTAGCATGGTGCTCAGCTTTTAACTTCTTTACAGGGAGCAAATTTTCCATAGTCCTTTAAATGCTTTTTAATTTAAAGATTATACTCACTCTTCCCTGCTTAAATATCTTTCCTTAATAAGACTTAATGATTCTTTTCAACTGGATTCCTAAATTAATATCTGCATTACCATGTATCTATTCCTAAACTTTACTGTAGCTCCTTTTCTCACTTCAGTACTTGGATGTCAAACCAAGGTAGTCACAAGCTGATCATTTAGCCTGTGCCTCAGTGTTCCTGAGAGGGAGCATATCTGCCACATGTGACAGCCCATCCTCAGCCATCCCTGTTAGCAAATCTGATAGTGGGAAAGAAAATTCGCCTTGTTTGGTGGTTCTGAGGTCCCTCTTCATGGCACTGTGCTGAAGCATGAAGGATAACTCAGCCACCTATCCTTAGAGGATGGGAGAAATGGTCAGTGAGAAGCTGTGCTGTCCCCATGGGTCCTGGAAAAGCAATTCTGTCCCTGTGCTGCCAGCCCTGCTGCACCCAGGTAGCTGAGGCATCTTGGCTGCTGTCACAAGGGGAATATCCCCAAAAAGTGTTTCTGAACCCGGTGTGAGGCCCCAGGCTGGCACAAGGTCAAAACACCGTGGCCCAAGGGAGGTTGCATGGACAGTGTGTTTTAAATCCTCAGCACAGAATCACAGAATAGTTTGGGTTGCATGGAACCTTAAAGACCATCTTGTTCCATCCTTTGCCATGGGCAGGGACACCTTCCACTAGACCAGGTTGTTCAGAGCCCCCCCCAGCCTGGCCTTGAACATTCCAGGGATGGGACAGCCAGAGTTTCTCTGTGTAATCTCTGCCAGGGCCTTCCCACCCTCACAGGGAAGAATTTCTTCCAAATACCCAATCTAACCCTGCCCTCTTGTCAGTGGGAGGCCATTCCCTTTGTTCCATCCCTCCATGCCTTTGTCCAAAATCCCTCTCCATCTCTGATACCATGCAGGTGTAACCTGGATGAGTCTGCTTGCAAAACAGCAAAGCTATGACAAAGGTGCCATGGGAACTTCACTTGGGAGCTGCAGGTAAGCTCCCCCAGACCCTGCATCCTTTCACAATGGGGTGTCACTACTCATAGAATCATATAATGGAATCACAGAATGGTTTTTGTTGGAAGAGACCTTACACATTACATAGTTCCAACCCACTACCCCGAGATCACTAATCCTCTTCAGCCCAGAAGAAAATTAATCAGGAAGGGTGGGTACTGCCCAGCTTCAGTTACAGTGCAGGGTTGGTCTCACCCCACCTCTGCGTGGGTGGCTCACTTATCACTATCTATTGATTCTTTAGCAAATGACTAATAGGTGATGACAGACCTGAATGCATTGTGGAGCAATGGAGAAAAAAAAAAGGACAAAATCAGCCTGATAAATAGCAGCGACTTTATTTCTTATTTATAGTAGATTAAATGTACTAAAACTAATTGTGCCACACCCCTGTTCACCTGGCAGGCAGAGAAAAGCATGTTCCTCCATGTTTCTGTCAGCAGCACTGTCATTGTGCAATCACCTCAGTGACTGAGAGCACGCTTGAACCTCCAGCAACTGAGAGTGGAAAAGGTGTGACTGCCTCTTGGAAAGCTGGCTCCAAGTATTCCCAGTGTGGGGATATGAAAACAATCCATGGGTAAATTTGCAGCAACCTGGGTCTCGTGGGAGAAGAGCTATAGTGCCCCTGAGCTTGGTGTTTGTGAGGCTGCACCTTGAATCCTGTGTTCAGTTTTGGGCCACTCACAGCAAGAAAGACATTGAGGTGCTGGAGTGTGTCCAGGGAAGAGCAGTGGAGCTGGGGAAGGTCTGTAGCACGAATATGATGAGCTGATGGGGAGCTGGGAGGGCTCAGCCTGGAGAAAAGGAGACTCAGGATCAGGACTGTTATCACTCCACAACTCCCTGACAATGAGGGTGGAGCCAGGTGAGGTCAGGCTCTGCTCCTAAGTAACAAGTTACAGGATGAGAGGAAACAGCCTCAAGTTGAGCCAAGGGACGTTTCAATGGGATATTAGGAAAAAATTTTTCACAGAAAGGACTTTCAAGCACTGGTACACAGGCTGCCCAGGAAAGTGGTAGTGTCACCATCCCAGAAGTGTTTAAAAAATGCATGGTTGTGGCATTTGGGGACATGGTTTAGTGGTGGAATTGGCATTGTTAGTCTAATTGTTGAAATCAGTGATCTTAGAGGCCTTTTCCAACCTAAATGATTCCATAATTCTGAGGACTTTACTGCTTAGCTTAAGATTTAGACCATGCAAGAACATTTCAGAGCAAAGGAAGCACCTGAATCCCCTCTTAGGAGCTGGACCAAGATCCTTTCCAGAGGCTTGGGGACAGCAGCAGCCCTTGTGATGAGACTGGGCTGCAAGGCAGTGAGATTGATTTCTTTCCCCTCTGCCTCTTCCTGCCAGGCTGGACTTAGACTCCTGGTGAAACAGTGCTTGTTTAAACTGTAATAATCAATAATGCGGCGTGTGGCCCCAGAGCAAAGTCAACATGACAAAGTTACAGCTCCAAAACAGTGAAAGGCTACTCAAGTGAGGTGACACAGCAAAAATTCGAGACTTAAAATGTTAATTGTTTGTTTTCTGACGCTATCTGCTTCTGAGTCACTGTGGAGGTTTCAAACAGGCTGTGGGTGATGGCCTTATCCACCACCTAGAGGAAGAAAATCATGGAAGTCTGTTTGGAGGATTTGAGCTCTGGTGCATCTGTTGGCAAGTGTAGTTGAGGTCTGTAGTCATTGAAAAGGAAATGCTGAAATGATCTATGGAGCCTGAATGCCAGTCCAGCCATGTGGGAGATCCTCAGTGAGGGATCAGTCTGAGATACTGAAAGGCCCAAAGCTTTGTAGTGCTGGTAAATGTTAGGAATTCACAAGGGAAAAGAAGTGTCTCAACCCAATATGGAAAATTCAAAAAGTAGACAGAGATCTAATTAACCACGGAAACAAAATGGGAAAAAATTAATTGTATGGATCTTAAGAAGAAGCTCAGAAAACAGGCGGGAGTGGGCAGGAGGAAATCAGCTGCTGCCAGAGCATGGAGACACCCTTGGCATTGGCACTGGAAGGAAGCTGTTCTGTTAATCCTGCTGCCAAGATATTCTGGGGCACAAGATGTCATGTGAGCAGCCTGTGCAAGGCCTCTGGGACTCAGTGTAGGAGGACAAGGGGTGGCAAGAGGTTTCTGGGAGTGGGTCTTCACTTACAGTGGGACAGGAACACATGGTGTACACACACACTTGATCCAGCCTGGCGATCTTGTAATGCATCACTTGAGGGACTGACCAGCACTGGGCTCCACTGGTGGTAGCACAGAGCAGTCAGTGCCTCATGGCAATAGCTGAGGTGGAGAATAGGCTTTGAGCAGGGCATTTCCACTGCAGATAAATGTCCCAGGTGCCTGAGTCCTCTGTGGCTCTGATCAAAGGGACAGCTCAGCTTAGGACAGCACCCCAAGGGATGGGGCGCGTGACCTGCAGCATGGTGCTGTGCCATGTCCCCACCTTTCTGCCAGGACACCACGCTGGGTTTGCTCTCCCACTCCACAGGTCTTTGGCTCCACAATGAGGGAGAGGTTATTGTCTTGGAAGAAGCAGGAACAAGGCAGAGAACATTTGCTCAGGGTCACCTGAGGCGCAGCTTGGTACAATGTGTGAAGACCATCAAGCCCACAGGATGCTTGTGAAAGTGTCAAGCCCACCTGAACCATGGAGCTTCCCACATCAACCCACATGCTGCTCTCTCCCTCCTCACCCACAACAGCCCGACGTGGCTTATGGCATCAAGTTACCCTGAAAGGAATGCCTAATTTTCCTGGAAAAACCAAGTGATTTTGCTGTTAGGTGACAAGGATTGGTCCCCAGCCAGGACATATGTCCTGGAGCTCAAAGAGATGGAACAGTTGCTCCTCCCAGAGTTAAGCCACCATTAGAGCAAGCTGTGAGTGGGTGGGGTGAGACATGCTAAAAGGAAATACTAGAGAGCTGAGTAAACAGTGTAAGTTGGAGGGAAGAGAGAAGCAGCATGGCAGAGCTTTGTGTCAGCTCTGTTCTGGTGACTGGGGCCAACCGGGGACTCGGTCTGGGGTTTGTCCAGCATTTCCTGAGGATGCCAAAACCACCTCAGTGGATCTTTGCGACCTGTCGGGACCCCAAGGGACAGCGAGCACAGGTGAGGCTGGGCGAGAGGCAGGGGCTGTGCTGAGGGATGGGGGCACTCAGTGCCAGGAAGAGATTGGAACAGGGATGGTGCTTGCAAGGGGCTGGAGCTTTGGGCACATGTGGCACAGGGCAGCTGGGCTGAGACAACATAGGAGCAGCTTTGCATGGAGGGGACAGGGATACGTGATGTGTGCAGGAGCTGTGGGGTGTTCCCCCTGTATCAGGATCAGGGCAGCTGGATCAGGAGCTGGAGGGACACGGGTTTTGGCTGGCTTAGCAGGGTGAGCCTTGGCAATGCTGTTCCAGCCTCTTGGTACCAATGTCATGACCCCTCTTGCAGGACCTACAGAATTTGGCATCCAAACATCCCAACCTGGTCATCATCGCTCTTGGTAGGTTCCCCCTTGCCCCAGTTCCTCTGGTGAATGCATGGGCACACATTACAGCCCTGGGAGCTTCACACAGGAGGCAGCCTTGGGGGAGCACTTCCTTTGGGGGACACAGGGGACCCCAAAGCACCACAGGGTTGCTGAGCTCCAGTGTATTGGCTCTGCAGAAATTGGCGACCCCGCCAGCATCAAGGCAGCTGCAGCCAAGGTTGAGGAGCGCCTGGGGGGCTCTGGGCTCAACCTCCTCATCAACAATGCTGGAATGGTCAAGCCTAAGATGCTTGAGGCTGAAACACTGGAGGACATGACTGAGACTTACACCACCAACACGGTTGGACCCCTGCTGATGGGCCAGGTGGGTGCCCAGCACTACAGCACGGCTCCAGAAGGATCCCTTCCCATGTACTCAAACTGAACATTACAGAGGGAGTGAAGGGCCAGTGGGAGGGGCTCCTGTCACAGCTCTGGTGCCCTGATGGGCTCTCAGTTGATGAGAAGCTCAGGCAGCCATGGGCTGGAGCTCAGGAGCTGGAGCCCGGCAGGGAAGAGGAGGGAGGATGCCCCCCAGTGCTGGTGTCCATGTTGCCCAGTGTGGAAGGAGCTTCTCCCCTGTCCTGTGCTGTGTCCATGAGTGCTCCTGTCCCCTCTGTCTCCTCACAGGCATTTCTACCCTTGCTGAAGAAGGCTTCCCAGGGCAGCCCAGGCTCAGGGCTGAGCTGCAACAAGGCTGCCATTGTCAACATATCCAGCATTGCCGGTTCCATCGCTTCTGCCTTTGGTTGGGAGTTGATGCAAGTCACCTCATACCGCTGCAGCAAGGTACTGTCACAGCTTTGCTTTCCCTGCCCAGCTGCGGGTCCCCTTGCAGTCCCCCTTCCCCTGCCACCACCGTCCCTGCATTGTCTCCCCTCAGGCTGCTCTGAACATGCTGAGCAAGTGCCAGTCCCTGGCGTACAAGGAGCACGGCATCCTCTGCGTCGCTCTCCACCCCGGCTGGGTGCAAACTGACTTGGGCAGCGCTGCCGGAGAAGCGGTAGGAATTCCTCCGGGGCGGGTCCATCAGAGCTCCTGGGCTGATTTTGCATGGTTGGGAGTTGCTGTCCTGAGCCCCTGCCCGTGGCTTCCCTGCCTGCCCAATCCCTGCTGGAGCAGCTCCCCCATCCTGGTGCTGGGTGCTGGGTGTCCCCATCCCCTCAGTTCTCATCTCAGTCCCTCCCCTTGGGGTTTTCAGCTTTCCCTTTGCCCTGGAGCAGCTCTTTCCCCTGGCTCCAGCTGCTCCAGGGCCCTCAGCCAGGCCTTGGGCATGGGCTGCATCTCCCCCTGTGCCCCACAGCCCCCAGTGACAGTGGATGACAGCGTGCAAGGGATGCTGAAGGTCCTCTCCTCCCTCTCTGAGAAGGACACCGGCACCTTCCAGGACTGGGAAGGGAATGTCATCCCCTGGTGAGACACCACTGCAGGATCCTGGCAGCCAGAGGTCCCTCTGGCACTGCTCCCACCTTCCCCACATCCTCAATAAACTCCTGCTGAGACCCCCAGCTCTGTTGTGCAGTGCCAGCTCATGGGGTGGCCCTTTCCAGATATCCCACTCCTGCCCTGGGGATTGGTGGTGCCCAGAGCTGCCCCAGCCCACGGCAGTCACTGGCACCCCCATGAGCTCCAGCCAGCAGCTCCCATGGCACCGTGAGTGCCCTCTGGAGACCTCCCCTCCAGGAGGCACTGGAGGGGAGACTGGTTGTGGACACTGAGTGTGGAGACAGAGCAGAGAGGCAGCAGTTGCCAGAATTTTCAGAGTTGGAGAATGCAGGTGGACCACAGGTGGATTGGGGAAGGAGACAGAAGTTGCTTCCCAAGCCCTTCTCTTCTTGAAGCTCCAAAGCCAAGCACCTCATCCCCATGTCGTGGGCAGTCAGGAAGAGGCACAGCCCTGCAAGCACAACACAAGGAGTGGGTGGGCAGGAGGAGAGACAATTCCCAGGCAGGAGAGGAGGCACATCCTAGGCAGAAAATGACTGTGAAGATGAGAAATGGGACTCAGTCCTGGGACAAAGCATCTGAACGACCCTCCTGGAAGGTTCAGTCCTGGCTGCTGCTGTCCCAGCCTCTGTGCTTCCACCGGGAAGAACAAGGCAGGGGGTGGGTGGCTGGGGCAGGAGCTGGTGATGTGCTGGCCATGCAGGTGCCCATCCTTCTGCCAGGAGACTGGATCCTCTGGTTGGGCTTCTCTGCATGGGAGCCTTGTTTGACTTGACCATCAGGGAATGGGCAGTGGCTTGGAGGAGGCCAGCTCAAGGCAGAGAGTGTCTGCTCGTGGCTGTGTGAGGAATGTCCTGGCCCAGGCGGTGAGATCAGGCTGTGCCCAGTGCTGTGTGGGTCTGATAGAGGAAGCCCTTCTTGTGAAAATGTCAAGCCCATGTGAGCCCTGGAGCTTTCCACATCCCTTCCACATGCTGCTCCGTCCCTCCTCAGCCACAACATCCTCTCCTGGTTTATGGCACTAAGTTTCCAAGGACAGCAGAATTTTGCATGAGACCGCCAAGAGGTTTTGTCCTTTGGAAACAAGGCCTGGATCCCAGCCAGGATGAGTGGCCTGGAGTTTGAAGGGCAGGTGCAGTTGCTCCTCCTGGATCCAAGGGTTGGTGTAAACCCTGAGTGGGTGGGGTGTCTGGAAAAAGCTAAAAGGAACTGTGAGAGAGCAGAGCAAACAGTGAGAGCTGGAGCAGACGAGGACAAGCAGCATGGCAGGGCTCCACGTCCGCTCCGTTCTGGTGACCGGGGCCAACCGAGGCATCGGCCTGGGGTTTGTCCAGCATTTCCTGAGGATGCCAAACCCACCTCAGTGGATCTTTGCAGGCTGTCGGGACCCCAAGGGACAGCGAGCACAGGTGAGGCTGGGCAGGAGGCATGGGCTGTGCTGAGGGATGGGGGCACTCGGTGCCAGGGGGAGATTGGAACAGGGATGGTGCTTGCAAGGGGCTGGAGCTTCAGCTGGGCACGTGTGGCACACGGCAGCTGGGCTGAGACAACATGGGAGCAGCTGTGCATGGGATGCATGGAGGGAACAGTGCTACTTGGTCATGGAGAACTCCCCATCCATTGGTTTCAAGGCAGCTGGAGCATAGTGTGGGTCCACAGTAGTGCAGGGATGGAGCCAGAGCAATGTGGGCTTTAGCTGGTAATGGCTGAGCCTCTGCACAGCTCCTCCAGGCTCTCCATGCCTACACAGTGCTCTCTCTTTCAGGAGTTGCAGAATTTGGCCTCCAAGCACCCCAACATCATCATCATCCCGCTCGGTAGGTGCCCCGAGTGCGGATCCTTTGCCCCAGTTCCTCTGGCGAGTGCCCAGGCTGGGCACACCCTGGGAGCTCCGTGCTGGGAGGGAGCTGTGCCACGGGCTGGTGCCTGCAGGGCCATGGGGCACTGCCACCTCTGGGGGAACAGAGGGGACTCCAGCATGGGGACACAGGCTCTGACCTCCCCGTGTTGGCTCTGCAGAAGTCTCTGACCCTGCCAGCATCAAGGCAGCTGCAGCCAAGGTTGGGGAGCACCTGGGGGGCTCTGGGCTCAACCTCCTCATCAACAATGCTGGAGTTTTGAAGGCAAAGTCTCTTGATGATGAGATGCTGCAGGACATGACTGAGACTTACACCACCAACACGGTTGGACCCCTGCTGATGGGCCAGGTGAGTCCACAGCACTGGCTCCAGAAGGATCCCTTCCCATGTACTCAAACTGAACATTACAGAGGGAGTGAAGGGCCAGTGGGAGGGCCTCTTGTCACAGCTCTGGTGCCCTGATGGGCTCTCAGTTAATGAGAAGCTCAGGCAGCCATGGGCTGGAGCTCAGGAGCTGGAGCCTGGCAGGGAAGAGGAGGGAGGATGCCCCCCAGTGCTGGTGTCCATGTTGCCCAGTGTGGAAGGAGCTTCTCCCCTGTCCTGTGCTGTGTCCATGAGTGCTCCTGTCCCCTCTGTCTCCTCACAGGCATTTCTGCCCTTGCTGAAGAAGGCTGCCCAGGGCAGCCCAGGCTCAGGGCTGAGCTGCAACAAGGCTGCCATTGTCAACATATCCAGCACTGGTGGCTCCATAACTTCTAACGAAATTTGGGAGTTGATACAAGGTGTCTCCTACCGCTGCAGCAAGGTACTGTCACAGCTTTGCTTTCCCTGCCCAGCTGCGGGTCCCCTTGCAGCCCCCCTTCCCCTGCCACCACCGTCCCTGCATTGTCTCCCCTCAGGCTGCTCTGAACATGCTGAGCAAGTGCCAGTCCCTGGCGTACAAGGAGCACGACATCCTCTGCGTCGCTCTCCACCCCGGCTGGGTGCAAACCGACATGGGCAACGCTCCCGGACAAGTGGTAGGAATTCCTCCGGGGCGGGTCCATCAGAGCTCCTGGGCTGATTTTGCATGGTTGGGAGTTGCTGTCCTGAGCCCCTGCCCGTGGCTTCCCTGCCTGTCCAATCCCTGCTGGAGCAGCTCCCCCTGTCCTGGTACTGGGTTTCCCCATCCCCTCAGTTCCCTGCTTGGCCCCTCTGTCCTGCTTGTTCAGGAATTTAAGCTTTCCGCTGTGTTGTGAAGTGACTCGTTCTTCCAGCCTTGCTGGACCAGGGCCTCAGGCCCAGAACTGTTTCTCTGTGTGCCCCACAGCCCCCAGTGACAGTGGATGACAGCGTGCAAGGGATGCTGAAGGTCCTCTCCTCCCTCTCTGAGAAGGACACCGGCACCTTCCGGGACTGGGAAGGGAATGTCATCCCCTGGTGAAGCACCACTGCAGGATCCTGGCAGCCAGAGGTCCCTCTGGCACTGCTCCCACCTTCCCCACATCCTCAATAAACTCCTGCTGAGACCCCCAGCTCTGTTGTGCAGTGCCAGCTCATGGGGTGGCCCTTTCCAGATATCCCACTCCTGCCCTGGGGATTGGTGGTGCCCAGAGCTGCCCCAGCCCAGGGCTGTCACTGGCACCCCCATGAGTTCCAGCCAGCAGCTCCCATGGCACCGTGAGTGTCCTCTGGAGACCTCCCCTCCAGGAGGCACTGGAGGAGCTGGAGCTGGGCCCCTCTCCTGAGAGGAGAGAGATCTTCTGAGCCTCTGCAGGACTGGCTTTCCCCTGCCCAGGCTGAGCTGCCTGAGGGGCTGGGGGGCACAGGGAGCAGCTGCCCTCTGCCCTCAGCTGGGGAATGCCTGGTCTCAGGTGGGACAGAGGGACACACAGAGCTCGGGAAGAGCACAGGGATCCTGTCATGGGCTCAGACAGGGGTTTGAGACTGGGTGTGGAGACAGAGCAGAGAGACATCAGCTGCCAGAGTTTACAGAGTGAGGGATACAGAGGGAGCACAGGTGGGTTGGGGAAGGAGACAGAAGTTGCTTCCCAAGCCCTTCTCTTCTGGAAGCTCCACACCCAAACACCTTATCCCCATGTCCTGGGCAGCCTGGAAGAGGCACAGCTCTGCCAGCACAACCCAGGGTGTGGGTGGGCAGGAGAGGAGACTTTTCATAGCCACAAAATGTCTGTGGAGATGACAAATGGGGACTCAGTCCCGGGACAAAGCACCTGAATGACCCTCCTGGAAGGCTCATTCCTGGCTGCTGCTGTCCCAGTCTCTGTGCTTCCACCTGGGAGAACCAGGCAGGGGATGGGTGGCTGGGGCAGGGGGTGACCCAGGGGCTCCCTCCCCTACACGGGCACTGTGCCTGGGACAGCATCTCCAGTACCTCCCTGGCAGCTCACCTTGCTGGCGCGGTACGGGTACATGGGGGCCTGTGGCACGTGGAGGCACAGCCCGATGGAGCCCAGCTTGGGGGAGATGTTGATGACAGCAGCCCTGCTGCAGCTCAGACCCTCCTTGCCTTGGCTGCCTGCTCCAGGAGAGGCAGAAGTTCCTGCTGCAAGGACACAGATGCTGCATCAAGATGTGGCAAGCCTGCAGTTTGTGTCTTGCTGGAGTGCAAGGCCAGTGCTGGCCATGCAGGTGCCCATTGTTCTGCCAGGAGACTGGATCCTCTGGGTGTGCTTCCCTGCATGGGAGCTTGTTTGCCTCTACCATCAGGGAATGGGCAGTGGCTTGGAGGAGGCCAGCTCAAGGCAGAGAGTGTCTGCTCGTGGCTGTGTGAGGAATGTCCTGGCCCAGGCGGTGAGATCAGGCTGTGCCCAGTGCTGTGTGGGTCTGATAGAGGAAGCCCTTCTTGTGAAAATGTCAAGCCCATGTGAGCCCTGGAGCTTTCCACATCCCTTCCACATGCTGCTCCGTCCCTCCTCAGCCACAACATCCTCTCCTGGTTTATGGCACTAAGTTTCCAAGGACAGCAGAATTTTGCATGAGACCGCCAAGGGGTTTTGTCCTTTGGAAACAAGGCCTGGATCCCAGCCAGGATGAGTGGCCTGGAGTTTGAAGGGCAGGTGCAGTTGCTCCTCCTGGATCCAAGGGTTGGTGTAAACCCTGAGTGGGTGGGGTGTCTGGAAAAAGCTAAAAGGAACTGTGAGAGAGCAGAGCAAACAGTGAGAGCTGGAGCAGACGAGGACAAGCAGCATGGCAGGGCTCCACGTCCGCTCCGTTCTGGTGACCGGGGCCAACCGAGGCATCGGCCTGGGGTTTGTCCAGCATTTCCTGAGGATGCCAAACCCACCTCAGTGGATCTTTGCAGGCTGTCGGGACCCCAAGGGACAGCGAGCACAGGTGAGGCTGGGCAGGAGGCATGGGCTGTGCTGAGGGATGGGGGCACTCGGTGCCAGGGGGAGATTGGAACAGGGATGGTGCTTGCAAGGGGCTGGAGCTTCAGCTGGGCACGTGTGGCACACGGCAGCTGGGCTGAGACAACATGGGAGCAGCTGTGCATGGGATGCATGGAGGGAACAGTGCTACTTGGTCATGGAGAACTCCCCATCCATTGGTTTCAAGGCAGCTGGAGCATAGTGTGGGTCCACAGTAGTGCAGGGATGGAGCCAGAGCAATGTGGGCTTTAGCTGGTAATGGCTGAGCCTCTGCACAGCTCCTCCAGGCTCTCCATGCCTACACAGTGCTCTCTCTTTCAGGAGTTGCAGAATTTGGCCTCCAAGCACCCCAACATCATCATCATCCCGCTCGGTAGGTGCCCCGAGTGCGGATCCTTTGCCCCAGTTCCTCTGGCGAGTGCCCAGGCTGGGCACACCCTGGGAGCTCCGTGCTGGGAGGGAGCTGTGCCACGGGCTGGTGCCTGCAGGGCCATGGGGCACTGCCACCTCTGGGGGAACAGAGGGGACTCCAGCATGGGGACACAGGCTCTGACCTCCCTGTGTTGGCTCTGCAGAAGTCTCTGACCCCGCCAGCATCAAGGCAGCTGCAGCCAAGGTTGGGGAGCACCTGGGGGGCTCTGGGCTCAACCTCCTCATCAACAATGCTGGAATGGTCAAGCCTAAGATGCTTGAGGCTGAAACGCTGCAGGACATGACTGAGACTTACACCACCAACACAGCTGGACCCCTGCTGATGGGCCAGGTGGGTGCCCAGCACTACAGCACTGGCTCCAGAAGGATCCCTTCCCATGTACTCAAACTGAACATTACAGAGGGGGTGAAGGGCCAGTGGGAGGGGCTCCTGTCACAGCTCTGGTGCCCTGATGGGCTCTCAGTTGATGAGAAGCTTGTGGAGCCGTGGGCTGGAGCTCAGGAGCTGGAGCCCGGCAGGGAAGAGGAGGGAGGATGCCCCCCAGTGCTGGTGTCCATGTTGCCCAGTGTGGAAGGAGCTTCTCCCCTGTCCTGTGCTGTGTCCATGTGTGCTCCTGTCCCCTCTGTCTCCTAACAGGCATTTCTACCCTTGCTGAAGAAGGCTTCCCAGGGCAGCCCAGGCTCAGGGCTGAGCTGCAACAAGGCTGCCATTGTCAACATATCCAGCATTGCCGGTTCCATCGCTTCTGCCTTTGGTTGGGAGTTGATACAAGGTGTCTCCTACCGCTGCAGCAAGGTACTGTCACAGCTTTGCTTTCCCTGCCCAGCTGCGGGTCCCCTTGCAGTCCCCCTTCCCCTGCCACCACCGTCCCTGCATTGTCTCCCCTCAGGCTGCTCTGAACATGCTGAGCAAGTGCCAGTCCCTGGCGTACAAGGAGCACGGCATCCTCTGCGTCGCTCTCCACCCCGGCTGGGTGCAAACTGACTTGGGCAGCGCTGCCGGAGAAGCGGTAGGAATTCCTCCGGGGCGGGTCCATCAGAGCTCCTGGGCTGATTTTGCATGGTTGGGAGTTGCTGTCCTGAGCCCCTTCCCGTGGCTTCCCTGCCTGTCCAATCCCTGCTGGAGCAGCTCCCCCATCCTGGTGCTGGGTGCTGGGTGTCCCCATCCCCTCAATTCTCATCTCAGTCCCTCCCCCTTGGGTTTTCAGCTTTCCCTTAGCCCTGGAGCAGCTCTTTCCCCTGGCTCCAGCTGCTCCAGGGCCCTCAGCCAGGCCTTGGGCATGGGCTGCATCTCCCCCTGTGCCCCACAGCCCCCAGTGACAGTGGATGACAGCGTGCAAGGGATGCTGAAGGTCCTCTCCTCCCTCTCTGAGAAGGACACCGGCGCCTTCCGGGACTGGGAAGGGAATGTCATCCCCTGGTGAGACACCACTGCAGGATCCTGGCAGCCAGAGGTCCCTCTGGCACTGCTCCCACCTTCCCCACATCCTCAATAAACTCCTGCTGAGACCCCCAGCTCTGTTGTGCAGTGCCAGCTCATGGGGTGGCCCTTTCCAGATATCCCACTCCTGCCCTGGGGATTGGTGGTGCCCAGAGCTGCCCCAGCCCAGGGCTGTCACTGGCACCCCCATGAGTTCCAGCCAGCAGCTCCCATGGCACCGTGAGTGTCCTCTGGAGACCTCCCCTCCAGGAGGCACTGGAGGAGCTGGAGCTGGGCCCCTCTCCTGAGAGGAGAGAGATCTTCTGAGCCTCTGCAGGACTGGCTTTCCCCTGCCCAGGCTGAGCTGCCTGAGGGGCTGGGGGGCACAGGGAGCAGCTGCCCTCTGCCCTCAGCTGGGGAATGCCTGGTCTCAGGTGGGACAGAGGGACACACAGAGCTCAGGCAGAGCACAAGGATTCTGCCATGGGCTCAGACAGGGGTTTGAGACTGGGTGTGGAGACAGAGCAGAGAGACATCAGCTGCCCGAGTTTACAGAGTGAGGGATACAGAGGGAGCACAGGTGGGTTGGGGAAGGAGACAGAAGTTGCTTCCCAAGCCCTTGTCTTCTGGAAGCTCCACACCCAAACACCTTATCCCCATGTCCTGGGCAGCCTGGAAGAGGCACAGCTCTGCCAGCACAACCCAGGGTGTGGGTGGGCAGGAGAGGAGACTTTTCATAGCCACAAAATGTCTGTGGAGATGACAAATGGGGACTCAGTCCCGGGACAAAGCACCTGAATGACCCTCCTGGAAGGCTCATTCCTGGCTGCTGCTGTCCCAGTCTCTGTGCTTCCACCTGGGAGAACCAGGCAGGGGATGGGTGGCTGGGGCAGGGGGTGACCCAGGGGCTCCCTCCCCTACACGGGCACTGTGCCTGGGACAGCATCTCCAGTACCTCCCTGGCAGCTCACCTTGCTGGCGCGGTACGGGTACATGGGGGCCTGTGGCACGTGGAGGCACAGCCCGATGGAGCCCAGCTTGGGGGAGATGTTGATGACAGCAGCCCTGCTGCAGCTCAGACCCTCCTTGCCTTGGCTGCCTGCTCCAGGAGTGGCAGAAGTTCCTGCTGCAAGGACACAGATGCTGCATCAAGATGTGGCAAGCCTGCAGTTTGTGTCTTGCTGGAGTGCAAGGCCAGTGCTGGCCATGCAGGTGCCCATTGTTCTGCCAGGAGACTGGATCCTCTGGGTGTGCTTCCCTGCATGGGAGCTTGTTTGCCTCTACCATCAGGGAATGGGCAGTGGCTTGGAGGAGGCCAGCTCAAGGCAGAGAGTGTCTGCTCGTGGCTGTGTGAGGAATGTCCTGGCCCAGGGGAGCGGGGCAGGTGATGAGATCAGGCTGTGCCCAGTGCTGTGTGGGTCTGATAGAGGAAGCCCTTCTTGTGAAGGTGTCAAGCCCACGTGAGCCCTGGAGCTTCCCACGTGCTGCTCCTTCCCTCCTCAGCCACAACATAAACCTCTCCTGGTTTATGGCACTAGGATTCCCAAGGACAGCAGAATTTTGCATGAGACCGCCAAGGGTTTTTGCCCTTTGGAAACAAGGCCTGGATCCCAGCCGGGATCAATGGCCTGGAGTTTGGAGGGCAGGTGCAGTTGCTCCTCCTGGATCCAAGGGTTGGCGTAAACCCTGAGTGGGTGGGTTGTCTGGAAAAAGCTAAAAGGAACTGTGAGAGAGCAGAGCAAACAGTGAGAGCTGGAGCAGACGAGGACAAGCAGCATGGCAGGGCTCCACGTCCGCTCCGTTCTGGTGACCGGGGCCAACCGAGGCATCGGCCTGGGGTTTGTCCAGCATTTCCTGAGGATGCCAAACCCACCTCAGTGGATCTTTGCAGGCTGTCGGGACCCCAAGGGACAGCGAGCACAGGTGAGGCTGGGCAGGAGGCATGGGCTGTGCTGAGGGATGGGGGCACTCGGTGCCAGGGGGAGATTGGAACAGGGATGGTGCTTGCAAGGGGCTGGAGCTTCAGCTGGGCACGTGTGGTACACGGCAGCTGGGCTGAGACAACATGGGAGCAGCTGTGCATGGGATGCATGGAGGGAACAGTGCTATTTGGTCATGGAGAACACCCCATCCTTTGGATTCAGGGCAGCTGGAGCATAGTGTGGGTCCATGGTAGTGCAGGGATGGAGCCAGAGCAATGTGGGCTTTAGCTGGTAATGGCTGAGCCTCTGCACAGCTCCTCCAGGCTCTCCATGCCTACACAGTGCTCTCTCTTTCAGGAGTTGCAGAATTTGGCCTCCAAGCACCCCAACATCATCATCATCCCGCTCGGTAGGTACCCCGAGTGCGGATCCTTTGCCCCAGTTCCTCTGGCGAGTGCCCAGGCTGGGCACCCCCTGGGAGCCCCGTGCTGGGAGGGAGCTGTGCCACGGGCTGGTGCCTGCAGGGCCATGGGGCACTGCCACCTCTGGGGGAACAGAGGGGACTCCAGCATGGGGACACAGGCTCTGACCTCCCCGTGTTGGCTCTGCAGAAGTCTCTGACCCTGCCAGCATCAAGGCAGCTGCAGCCAAGGTTGGGGAGCACCTGGGGGGCTCTGGGCTCAACCTCCTCATCAACAATGCTGGAGTTTTGAAGGCAAAGTCTCTTGATGATGAGATGCTGCAGGACATGACTGAGACTTACACCACCAACACGGTTGGACCCCTGCTGATGGGCCAGGTGAGTCCACAGCACTGGCTCCAGAAGGATCCCTTCCCATGTACTCAAACTGAACATTACAGAGGGAGTGAAGGGCCAGTGGGAGGGCCTCTTGTCACAGCTCTGGTGCCCTGATGGGCTCTCAGTTGATGAGAAGCTCAGGCAGCCATGGGCTGGAGCTCAAAAGCTGGAGCCCGGCAGGGAAGAGGAGGGAGGATGCCCCCCAGTGCTGGTGTCCATGTTGCCCAGTGTGGAAGGAGCTTCTCCCCTGCCCTGTGCTGTGTCCGTGTGTGCTCCTGTCCCCTCTGTCTCCTCACAGGCATTTCTGCCCTTGCTGAAGAAAGCTGCCCAGGGCAGCCCAGGCTCAGGGCTGAGCTGCAGCAAGGCTGCCATTGTCAACATATCCAGCATTGGTGGCTCCATCGCTTCTGCCTTTGGTTGGGAGTTGATACAAGGTGTCTCCTACCGCTGCAGCAAGGTACTGTCACAGCTTTGCTTTCCCTGCCCAGCTGCGGGTCCCCTTGCAGTCCCCCTTCCCCTGCCACCACCGTCCCTGCATTGTCTCCCCTCAGGCTGCTCTGAACATGCTGAGCAGGTGCCAGTCCCTGGCGTACAAGGAGCACGGCATCCTCTGCGTCGCTCTCCACCCCGGCTGGGTGCAAACCGACATGGGCAGCGCTGCCGGACACGCGGTAGGAATTCCTCCGGGGCGGGTCCATCAGAGCTCCTGGGCTGATTTTGCATGGTTGGGAGTTGCTGTCCTGAGCCCCTGCCCGTGGCTTCCCTGCCTGCCCAATCCCTGCTGGGGCAGCTCCCCCTGTCCTGGTCCTGGGTGTTCCCATCCCCTCAGTTCTCATCTCAGTCCCTCCCCTTGGGGTTTTCAGCTTTCCCTTTGCCCTGGAGCAGCTCTTTCCCCTGGCTCCAGCTGCTCCAGGGCCCTCAGCCAGGCCTTGGGCATGGGCTGCATCTCCCCCTGTGCCCCACAGCCCCCAGTGACAGTGGATGACAGCGTGCAAGGGATGCTGAAGGTCCTCTCCTCCCTCTCTGAGAAGGACACCGGCTCCTACCGGGACTGGGAAGGGAATGTCATCCCCTGGTGAGACACCACTGCAGGATCCTGGCAGCCAGAGGTCCTTCTGGCACTGCTCCCACCTTCCCCACATCCTCAATAAACTCCTGCTGAGACCCCCAGCTCTGTTGTGCAGTGCCAGCTCATGGGGTGGCCCTTTCCAGATATCCCACTCCTGCCCTGGGGATTGGTGGTGCCCAGAGCTGCCCCAGCCCAGGGCTGTCACTGGCACCCCCATGAGTTCCAGCCAGCAGCTCCCATGGCACCGTGAGTGTCCTCTGGAGACCTCCCCTCCAGAAGGCACTGGAGGAGCTGGAGCTGGGCCCCTCTCCTGAGAGGAGAGAGATCTTCTGAGCCTCTGCAGGACTGGCTTTCCCCTGCCCAGGCTGAGCTGCCTGAGGGGCTGGGGGGCACAGGGAGCAGCTGCCCTCTGCCCTCAGCTGGGGAATGCCTGGTCTCAGGTGGGACAGAGGGACACACAGAGCTCAGGCAGAGCACAAGGATTCTGTCATGTGCTCAGACAGGGGTTTGAGACTGGGTGTGGAGACAGAGCAGAGAGACATCAGCTGCCAGAGTTTACAGAGTGAGGGATACAGAGGGAGCACAGGTGGGTTGGGGAAGGAGACAGAAGTTGCTTCCCAAGCCCTTGTCTTCTGGAAGCTCCACACCCAAACACCTTATCCCCATGTCCTGGGCAGCCTGGAAGAGGCACAGCCTTGCCAGCACAACCCAGGGTGTGGGTGGGCAGGAGAGGAGACATTTCATAGCCACAAAATGTCTGTGGAGATGACAAATGGGGACTCAGTCCCGGGACAAAGCACCTGAATGACCCTCCTGGAAGGCTCATTCCTGGCTGCTGCTGTCCCAGTCTCTGTGCTTCCACCTGGGAGAACCAGGCAGGGGATGGGTGGCTGGGGCAGGGGGTGACCCAGGGGCTCCCTCCCCTGCACGGGCACCGTGCCTGGGACAGCATCTCCAGCACCTCCCTGGCAGCTCACCTTGCTGGCGCGGTACGGGTACATGGGGGCCTGTGGCACGTGGAGGCACAGCCCGATGGAGCCCAGCTTGGGGGAGATGTTGATGACAGCAGCCCTGCTGCAGCTCAGACCCTCCTTGCCTTGGCTGCCTGCTCCAGGAGTGGCAGAAGTTCCTGCTGCAAGGACACAGATGCTGCATCAAGATGTGGCAAGCCTGCAGTTTGTGTCTTGCTGGAGTGCAAGGCCAGTGCTGGCCATGCAGGTGCCCATTGTTCTGCCAGGAGACTGGATCCTCTGGGTGTGCTTCCCTGCATGGGAGCTTGTTTGCCTCTACCATCAGGGAATGGGCAGTGGCTTGGAGGAGGCCAGCTCAAGGCAGAGAGTGTCTGCTCGTGGCTGTGTGAGGAATGTCCTGGCCCAGGCGGTGCGATCAGGCTGTGCCCAGTGCTGTGTGGGTCTGATAGAGGAAGCCCTTCTTGTGAAAATGTCAAGCCCATGTGAGCCCTGGAGCTTCCCACGTGCTGCTCCTTCCCTCCTCAGCCACAACATAAACCTCTCCTGGTTTATGGCACTAGGTTTCCCAAGGACAGCAGAATTTTGCATGAGACCGCCAAGGGTTTTTGCCCTTTGGAAACAAGGCCTGGATCCCAGCCGGGATCAATGGCCTGAGTTTGAAGGGCAGGTGCAGTTGCTCCTCCTGGATCCAAGGGTTGGTGTAAACCCTGAGTGGGTGGGGTGTCTGGAAAAAGCTAAAAGGAACTGTGAGAGAGCAGAGCAAACAGTGAGAGCTGGAGCAGACGAGGACAAGCAGCATGGCAGGGCTCCACGTCCGCTCCGTTCTGGTGACCGGGGCCAACCGAGGCATCGGCCTGGGGTTTGTCCAGCATTTCCTGAGGATGCCAAACCCACCTCAGTGGATCTTTGCAGGCTGTCGGGACCCCAAGGGACAGCGAGCACAGGTGAGGCTGGGCAGGAGGCATGGGCTGTGCTGAGGGATGGGGGCACTCGGTGCCAGGGGGAGATTGGAACAGGGATGGTGCTTGCAAGGGGCTGGAGCTTCAGCTGGGCACGTGTGGTACACGGCAGCTGGGCTGAGACAACATGGGAGCAGCTGTGCATGGGATGCATGGAGGGAACAGTGCTACTTGGTCATGGAGAACTCCCCATCCATTGGTTTCAAGGCAGCTGGAGCATAGTGTGGGTCCATGGTAGTGCAGGGATGGAGCCAGAGCAATGTGGGCTTTGCCTGGGAACGGCCGAGCCTCTGCACAGCTCCTCCAGGCTCTCCATGCTTACACAGTGCTCTCTCTTTCAGGAGTTGCAGAATTTGGCCTCCAAGCACCCCAACATCATCATCATCCCGCTCGGTAGGTGCCCCGAGTGCGGATCCTTTGCCCCAGTTCCTCTGGCGAGTGCCCAGGCTGGGCACACCCTGGGAGCTCCGTGCTGGGAGGGAGCTGTGCCACGGGCTGGTGCCTGCAGGGCCATGGGGCACTGCCACCTCTGGGGGAACAGAGGGGACTCCAGCATGGGGACACAGGCTCTGACCTCCCTGTGTTGGCTCTGCAGAAGTCTCTGACCCTGCCAGCATCAAGGCAGCTGCAGCCAAGGTTGGGGAGCACCTGGGGGGCTCTGGGCTCAACCTCCTCATCAACAATGCTGGAATTGCAAAGCCAAGCTCCCTTGATAATGAAACACCAGAGGATATGATACAGGTTTATACCACCAACACGGTTGGACCCCTGCTGATGGGCCAGGTGAGTGCACAGCACTACAGCACTGGCTCCAGAAGGATCCCTTCCCATGTGTGCAAGATGGACATTACAGAGGGAGTGAAGGGCCAGTGGGAGGGGCTCCTGTCACTGCTCTGGTGCCCTGATGGGCTCTCAGTTAATGAGAAGCTCAGGCAGCCATGGGCTGGAGCTCAGGAGCTGGAGCCTGGCAGGGAAGAGGAGGGAGGATGCCCCCCAGTGCTGGTGTCCATGTTGCCCAGTGTGGAAGAAGCTTCTCCCCTGCCCTGTGCTGTGTCCATGTGTGCTCCTGTCCCCTCTGTCTCCTCACAGGCATTTCTGCCCTTGCTGAAGAAGGCTGCCCAGGGCAGCCCTGGTTCAGGGCTGAGCTGCAGCAAGGCTGCCATCGTCAACATATCCAGCATTGCCGGCTCCATTGACACTATGTATGTGTGGGAGTTTGGACATGTTGTCTCGTACCGCTGCAGCAAGGTACTGCCAGATTTTGCTGGGGGTGGGCTCAGACATTTTCCCCTTCGAAAGATCACACTGCCTTGCAACCTCCCCCTCAGTCTGTGCCCCTCTCTATGCTGTGACTGAGGTCCTGCCAGTCCCTGGGTGCCCATCACAGCTCAGTCATGTTCCTGGCCCTGGGTCCCACCTCAGAGGGATATGATATAGTGGGACTTCATCTTGGCTGGGCATCCATACATGGATAGTGAGGGAGCATCTTGTATCCTGGGAAGTGGCCCCCTCTGCCCAATCCCTGCCCTGGCTGTGGGGTGTGCACATGTTCCCTTTGCAGCCTCCCTTCCCCTCCCAGCACCGTCCCGCATTGTCTCCCCTCAGGCTGCTCTGAACATGCTGGGCAAGTGCCAGTCCCTGGCGTACAAGGAGCACGGCATCCTCTGCGTCACTTTCCACCCCGGCTGGGTGCAAACTGACATGGGGGGTGGAGGAGGATCATTCAAGGTAAGGGATCTCCTGTGCATGGTCTGGGAGAGCCTCAACATTTTGAAATGCAGAATTTGCTGGGGTCTCATGCTGGGCTGTGTGAGAACTTCTGGGTGGATACCCTGTAGGCATGGGAGGGAGGGTGATGAGGACTGGGAATGCTTCTTGCCCAGAGCAATGATGTGTTTCAGGGCAGACCCCTGAGCACAGAGCTGTTTCTCTCTCTGCCCCACAGCCTCCCCTGACAGTGGATGACAGCGTGCAAGGGATGCTGAAGGTGCTGTCCTCCATCTCTGAGAAGGAGACTGGGGCCTTCCTGGACTGGGAAGGGAAGGTCGTGCCCTGGTGAGATGCTGATTCAGGATTCCAACTGTGAGGACCTTTGCTGCCTGCACCATGTTTTACCTGTCCCTTAGTAAATGAGTTTCCACAAACAATTAGCACTGTGAGCCTTCTTCCCTTGATCTGCTATTAACTAAGAATCCTCACTGGTGCTTTGAGAGTTCCTCTCAGTTATTTCTGCATATCATTGAGCTGGGTTGGTCTGAGCATTCGTTCTTGTCTAACTGGGGACCCGGACACCGTCCTGATAGGAATTTGTCCCTGGGCTCGTCCCAGAGGTCTCCCTCAGAGTGGCAGCACAACCTTACAAGGACTCAGGCACTCCTCCCAGTGATTCCTTTCTTATTTTCCTGTTCAAAGTGTAAGCAGGGCCCTGCTGATTGTCAGCTCCTCTACCACATAGGTCAGGAAGACAAAACCTGATGTGATACTCCTGGCATGCTTATGCCCTGCTGGGGATCAAGGTAGTCAAAACACACTCATGAAGACCAGGGCCTCAAATGGGAAATCTCAAGTGCAGTCTTGAGCCCTCTCAGGGATGGGAACCTATTCTGTGTTCCTGTTAAATCCTATCTGCACCTCTCTTCTTGGCAGCTCTGCTCCCTGCTGTGAGCTGGTGTGTGGAGGCAGGATTGGCTCTTGGTGTTGTGTACATTTCCATGGGGCACACGTGGCACTGGAGGCTCCAGTGATGAGCAGAGGTGCCCACAGGTCCTCTGGGACTCACCATGGGGCTGATGGAGTGGGGTGTGGGACCAGATGGGCATTTGGGGCCTCAGGGGTCCGTGGGGACCCTGGGGATCCCCCACTGAGTGTCCTGTGGAGCATGGAGGGGTGGGGAGGAGCAGTGGGATGGTTCCCATGGGCTGTGGGCTGCCTTGGGTGTGAAGCAGGGAGCTCTTACCCCCACAGAGTCCTTTCTCCACCACCAGCACTAAACCCAAGCTGCACCAGGGCCAGGAGCAGCAAATGCAGCTCTGGAGTGACCAAAGTACAATTCTGAAGGCACAAAATTGGGGAGCAAACATGGAGAAGGATCATGATCAGGCAGGAGGTGGCAGTGGGACCCTGGGGATGGTGGATGATGGGGATCAGGGACACTCTGGGTTACCCAGACCTCCCTGACAGTATCCTCCCCACAGCACCATTCAGCTACCCAATGAGATCATTGTGCCATTTGTTGCATTTTTAACTGAGTTCCCTCAAATTTTTCCTATCACACAGGATGCTAAAATTAATTCATTAATTCCTCACCTCTTGTATCACTGAAATTATTATAACCCTGACTTGGCTGTATTATAGGATGATGGCCCCACTGCCTGAGGCCCCTAGCAGCAGTCTCATGTCCTGGTGCCACCCCAGCACTGCCAGTGCTCTGCACAACTCAGGGCCCCGTTCTACACTGCCAAATCCATCCATATCCTCCTCAATTAAACAGGATTTGCCGGCCAGGCTGTGCTGGGTGGCGGTGCCAGGGGAGGGGACAGAGCGGGGACAGTCCCCGCTGTGGTGCCGGCGGTGCAGGGATGGGGACAGTGTGGGGACAGTCCCCGTCGCGCTCCGGGCGTGTCGCGGAGCCGGCGGGTGGCAGGGTCCCTGTGCTGTGATCGTATAGTGGTCAGTACTCTGCGTTGTGGCCGCAGCAACCTCGGTTCGAATCCGAGTCACAGCAACTTTTGTCCCCAGCCGGGAGGGAGGCAGCTCTGAGGGGTTTGAAAAGATGTCAAGCCCTGGGAGGGGATCACAAGTTCGGGTGGTCCGAGAGTGGCCAGACTCATACCAACCATGATTTCCCCACCTGCAGTCACTGTGCGGGGTGTCACCAGTGGGGCTGCAGTGGCACTTCTGGGAAAGCACTCCAGCTTCTCCATTTTTCAGGTAAACTTGAGAATTTAGGGGAATTTGCCCAACGTTCCACTTCCTCAGAGTTTGGCAGAAAGAGGACCAGAAGGTGCTGCGGGTGCCCTGCAGAGTGAGGAGGTGGGAGGCAAAACTTGCTCAGCTCCTGGCCCCCCGGGCGTGACGGACCTGCCACAGCAGAGGGCAGATAACCAGATTAAAGTCCTGCTCTGGCACTCCCCGCTCCAGGGCAGCAGGATTTTGGTTGCAGGACCTCCAGGGACGCTTTCACAGCAGAGGCAAAACCCACCCAGAGCTGAGGGGCGACCCTGACACACTGCAGGTCTGGGAACTCGAGGTCCCACGGGCACCAAGAAGCAGATGGAGATCTCAGGGTGCACCAGGAGATGCCTCAGCCTGGGGAAGCCTCTCCGAGTGTTGCCTTTACCCTTTGGAGCCTCGATGGAGTCACCCCGTTTGCTTGGGCTTGGTGCCCTCTCCTGACAGCCGCGCAGAACTGGCTCTGGCCGGCGGCTTTCAGAGCAAGAGTGACAAAGGGGTGGCACAGGGAAGGTGTCACCCCAGCAGAGGGACATCCTGGGACATCTGAGAGCAGCAGGAGGCTGCAGCACTCAGGCAGAGGGGCTCAGGGGTCTGCAGGGCTGGTGCTTGGGAAAAGGAAAGGGTGGAATTTTTTTCTAGCACAAAATAGATTTATTTTCTTTTGTATCTTATCCAGAACAAGAAATGAAGAGGGGAAAAAACCATTGCACATTTACTTTTAGGATTTACAGTTTATAGGGCATTTACTTACATGACTTCACATTCCTCCAACATTCATTTACTGAATACACATATCTCTTCAGTTAGGGAAAGTTAAAAAAACCCCATTTTTTTCTGTTCTAAAGATAGGACAGGAGGAAGAGAAGGCAAACATCTTGAGAAGCTGCCCATTAGCAGCAGCAGTGCCTGCCCCACTTTTACCCAGCTGAGCAGCAGAAACACAAGGAAATACATAACTTCTCATTCTTCTTTTATTTTTTTTTTCCACAGAAAGTCAGTATGAGGTGTAAGGCCACTAAACTTACCTGAAAAATAATTTACTATGCTTGAACAACTGATGTATGCTCAGGTTGAAAAACATTTAAAAAAATTTACATAGGACAGGGGATATTTTTAATCCAAAATTGTTTGATTTTCCGTTAAAAGAGTTTCTATTTTGCAAAAATATCCTGAAATGTCCAGGGCAGTCCAGGGCTTGGCTGAGGCAGTGTGGTGGCCCCACCGGTCATGAACTGTATTCCCTTAAAGTGATGCAGGGCTCTGCTGGGAAACTCCCACTCATCACCCTCGGGTGAAAAGGTTCTCCTGACACTATCAGGGTTCAGCTGGAGCCTCCTGTGTTCCAGTGTGTGCCCATGGCCTCTGGCACTGAGCACCACTGAACAGAGCCTGGCTTCCCTCCCAGGAGAGATGCTCCTGCCCCTTCAGTATCTTCACTGAGGTTGTCACGCAGAAAAAAAGCAGCTGCCAGCAGGAACCCAAACTTTAAGAACTCTGCCTGAAGTCACTTGGAGCACCCGAGCGCCCTTCGCCAATGGAAACCACAATACCCGGCTATGTCCCCTGCATCGGGGGCCCTGGGCACGACCGTCCTGACTGGAGAAGGTGCCGTTCCTGCCCTAGGGCTCCTAAAGGATAATGCCACCGCCTGAACAGGGGCTTGAACCCTGGACCCTCAGATTAAAAGTCTGATGCTCTCCCAACTGAGCTATCCAGGCTCACATTTGGGCTTCCCGGTGGTCTGTGACAGCTGGGGGGGGACCCCGTTTTCCCCAGCATCGCAGGGACAATGGGGGGACTCACTCTGGTGTTCCCCACTCCCACATCGCCCAGCGAGGCTGCCAGCGCGGGCCAGACGAACACCCGGGCTCTGGGATCTCGCTGGGCGCTGGGCGGGCTCAGGGCCCGCCCTGGGGATGCGCAGCAGGACAGGAGCGGGTGCTGCGGGAGCGGCTTCGGAGCCTCCGCTGCTCCCGGGGGAGGCGGGAGGGCCCCGCCGGGGCAGAGCAGCAGCGGCGGCGGGGCCGAGCCGGGCTCCGGGCTCGGCTGTGGCTTCAGCGGCCGCGGCTCCAACCCGAGCCCCGGCGGCGCTTCCGCAGGAGCCGCGGTGAAGCGGGAGGGAGGGGGGGCTGCGGGTTCGGTCACCGGGACACAGAGCCCGGGGGGACACCTGCAGGCGCCACCCCACACGTTCTACTGCCCTTCCTCCCCATTCTTCAGGAAGGGACCCCTTTGCTCCATAGGGAACCCACCCTGCTTGCCATCCCACCCACCAGTGCGCATCAGCATCCCTGTCCCACCTCACACCTCCCGGGAGTAAGAAGGCATCTTCCCTTCAGCAATCTTCCCTTCAGCAGGAGAATATGCTTTTGCCCCATCCCTTGAAGTGTTCAAGGCCACCTTGGATGGGACTTGGAACACCCTGGTCTAGTGGGAGGTGTCCCTGCCCATGGCAGGGGTTTGAAATGAGAAGAACTTTAAGGTCCCTCCCAGCCAGAGCGTGTTCCCAGGGCAGCTGAAGCTGCAGGGGCGTCCCCCAGCTGGGACTGCCACAGAGGGAGCCTTCCAGTGGATAAAGGGCAGGGGAAGTGCCTAGCATGGCACTGGGGAATGTGGCACTGCCATGTGGCACAAGGAGCTGCCCAGATTTGTCTTTTCCCATCCCAACCCCTCCATCTTCTCCCGGATACCTGGGGCCACCTGGCCACGCCGGCAGCACCAGCATCATCATCCCCTGCCAGGGCAGGAGGAGAGCAGAGGGGCAGGGAGGGAGCAGCTGTGGGGCATTACCCCTAGAGAACCACACAGGGGCAAGACCGTGGCAGCCACGTCCCCAGAACGTGGCAAAGGGACACGGAGGCCCCGGGAAGCCGCTGAACCCGCAGCACCCCTGAGCTGGGCTCCCGGGGCTCTCAGAACCCCCTGGCGCTGCTGGGCTGGTTCTGACAGGCCATGGCTTGTCCATAAGGCCTGTCCTTCGTCCCTCCCCGTCCCTCCTCCTCCTCACGGCCAGCCCCTCTTGGCTCTCCCCTCCCCTGCAGCCCGGGTGCCTCTTGGCTGGACCCGCGCTGCGATCGTAGACGGCGCTTTGGCCCGGAGCCGTGCGGAGGATCCCGGCCATGGGGAGCGGCGGCCCCGGGGCTCTGCTGCTGCTGCTCTCGCTGTTCCTGCAGCCCACGGCGCAGTTCTGGCTTTTCAATGTCCTCTTCCCACCCACCACCACCCCGGAGGCTCCCCCGACCAACAGCACACCGCCCGTGGTTCTCGGTAAGGCGGCGCCGGCGCGGGCACCTGCGGGTCTGGTGGGAGCTCGGGCTGCCCTGCAGCCCCCAAGCAGACAGGGCTGGGTCCTGAGCCACTGCTGGCTCACTGGGGTTGGGCTGTGATGGGTCCTGGCTGTCTGGATTGGAGCCACCAAGCGAGGGTGTCACACAGCTCCTCAGTCCCCTCCCATTCACCGGGCTGGCCATGCCCAGGTGGAGCCTGTTGGAGCTGAGGGGATAGACCGGGCACCCCAGAAAGGAAATGGCTCTCTGATATCTCACACCTGGCCCACAGAGTGTTCTAAGGCTTGTTTGTGTCTGGGGAACTCTGCTGGCAGAGGGACAGGGGCTGCAGCACAGCCTCTTGTACCACTTCCCAAAAAGGCTGGCACTGGTGCCCGGGGTGGATCCACCACCTCTCACTTCCCTGAAGCCCACCCCGTCCTGTGTCTGCTCCCACTCCCTGGAGATGGCAAAGTCATCCTCTGCTGCTGCAAAAGAGGATCCATCTCACATCTCACCCAATGCCAGCTCTGACTGGGGGCAAGCCAGCAGGAACAGGGGCACAGGGAGATTTAAGGAGATGTGGGGGCATCATCTCAGGGAGGTGGAAGCAACCACCACCAGCTGGTGCCTCTGTGCTGCATGGTTCTGCCTTCCTGTGCCATCACCAGGCACTTGAGCTCAGGTTTTGCCATGAAAACTCTGCTGAGCAGAGTTGGGGTTTTCCTCCTTTTTCTTGAATCATGATGAGTGTCCCCTTAGAAAAAAGAGAAGAGAAAAAGCAGAAGATCCCTCCCCACTGCAATGCCAAGGGCTGACCCTGTAAATTCCCTTCCCAGGGGCATCAGGGGGCACAGGCCTCCATGTGCTGGGGTGGCCAGAAGACCCAGCTCACTGTCACCAGGTGCCTCTTCTCAGGGTTACCTGTGGCAGTCGGAGCATCTCCTTTTGTCCCCAGTGCCAGCCCCAGGCTGTGTCCCATGCCCAGCCAGACCTGGATGCCCCTTGTGCCACTCAGTGCCAGCCCCAGGCCGTGTCCCAAGCCCAGATGCCCCTTGTGCCACTTGGCTGCCTCTCCTTCCCTTCAGCATCCAGAGCCAACCCATCCCCCTGGGCCGGGCGTCCCAGAAACTCCCAGCGCCCTTGGGACCACTGATAACCCCTGTGGCCTCACAGAACTCCCTTAATAATTACCTAATGTCCTCTGGGAGGGGAGGCAGAGCTCAGACCTCTGTGCCAGGGGCAGGGGGCTCCTGGCTGTGCACCTTCAGGAGCTGTCAGGGCAGCTCGTGGTCCTGCTCCTCTTGCTGACCGTCCCTTCTGCCCACTCCTTACCAGGACTCCCCTACACCTGTCTGGTCCCCACCCAGGTGCTTTGAAGACAGGATTAGACTCTCCCTGCACCCCTAGGGATGTGCCCCAGGCATGGAGGAGCTGTGAGGCAGGTTGAGGAAGGAAACTGCTGCACCTCCTTCCCCTCTTGCATGGCACGAGGCACTGAAGGTCCACACCAGCCCCTGCTGTGTATTGCAGGCAAGTCCTTGGACCTGCTGGGGCCTTGGGATTTGTCACCCGGTGCTCCCATTCCAGCAGGTTCACTGTCCCCTGCAGTCATTCACCTCTTGTCCTCACCCTTACAGTCAGTGCTGGCGCCAGGAGCTGGCTCTGGGCCCCTGCACACAGCAGGGAAAGCTCTCCATAGGTTCTGATCCCAGCACAGCTCTCAGGGCAGCAGCAGGATGGGTGTCCTGCATGCATGTGTCCAGTCTGTATGGAGAGTTTAAAGTTCAGGAAACTCTCTCTGGGAGCTCTGCACCCCTGAACTGACCACTGCCCCCAGACAAGGTGTCAGGACTGCATTAGGAATGGGCAGCATTAATTTCTTCCCCCAGGCTGCAGCAAGGAGGGGAAGGTGGGAACCCATCCAGGGAGGAGGGGGAGCAATCCAGGATGCTTTGTGCTGCTGGGGACTCGTGTGTTTGAGCCAAGGGTGACAGCTCTGGGGGTCACCCCATGGAAATGCAGCTCCAGGGGTTCCCAAGGATGCATTTCAGCACTGTTTTCATGTTCACCCAGCATCTCAGCTCCAAGCACCCTCTCTCCTGTGTGGAGTGGGTTGTTCTCCAGAGATGCTGCTCCAGCAGGTGCCCAGCCATCCCCAGGCAGCCCCAGGGGAGCAGTGCCTGGGGTGGGGTAAGCACCAGCTTGGGCAGCCCCCAGGGTCATGGGATGGGGTTTGTCACTGGCTCTGCTCTCCCTCTGTGGTGCCTCCAGTGCCTGGGTGTCTTGGGAACCAGCTGGAAGCAAAGCTGGACAAGCCAGATGTGGTGAACTGGATGTGCTACCGTAAAACAGAGGATTATTTCACCATCTGGCTCAACCTCAACACCTTCCTGCCAGTGGGAGTTGACTGCTGGATCGATAACACCAGGTACCATCCAACTCTACCACGGGAGCTCCCTGGGGAAATGACCTACCAAGGATCTCCCTCTCCTCTCCTCCCCCTGGCCACAATTAGCATGTACAGAAAAAAAAGGGAGGACCATGGGATTGTTTGGGAACACAAGTGAGTGGCTGTAAGTGGCTACTGCTCTGTGTGTCCCTGTCCAAGTCCCTGCCATGTACTCAAGCCCAGCCAGACCACCCTGAGCACCCACTGGAAATGCTGTCATCCTGCCCAGAGCTGCAGGGTCAGGGGGCTGTGGCAGCTGGTTCCATCAGAGCCTCCTGTCCCAGGATGCCAGGAGAGCAGAAGGGACTCTGGCTGGGCTCCAGGGCACCTCACATCCACACAAGGCTTGGAAACAGCCAGGTCCAAGCCCTACCCAGTGTTCTCCACCCCAGCCCTGTGTTCTCCATGGGGACATGGCTCTTCTGTCACCTCCTGTCCTGTCCCCACAGGGTGGTGTACAACCGAACCTCTCGGAGAATGTCCAACGCCCCAGGGGTGCACATCCGAGTTCCTGGCTTTGGCAAGACCTATTCTGTGGAATACCTGGATCAGAGCAAGCTGGCAGGTGAGAGGAGGAGAGGCCAGGGTGTCTGGGGGTCCCACGTGCTCCCTGCAAATGGGGAGGTGTCCCTGTATCTCCAGCAGGGACCGGTTCTGCAGAGAGCCCAGGGCCCTGGGACTGAGGGACATTAGCCTGGGGGACACACACATTCCAGTGGGGTGCTGGCAGGGAGCACCCCATCCACCACCCCAGGACTCAGAGGGATGCACGGAGTCACTACCTCTGGCTGGAGGCACTGAGCTACAGCGCTCACCAGGGAACATTCTGACCATGACCAGGACCAAAATGGAAAAAGCTTGACAAGAGAAGACCAGAGACCTAACTGCCCCTTGTTGCCTCTGCCCACAGGCTACCTGCACACCATGGTGCAGAACCTGGTCAACAACGGCTACGTGAGGGACAAGACGGTTCGGGCGGCTCCCTACGACTGGAGGGTTGGACCCCGTAAGTCTGGGGGTTGTGGCCATGTCCCCCGTGCTCAGAGGGAAGCGGGATGACCCTCGTGCCATCGTGCTCCCCTCTTGCCCACAGAGCAGCAGCCCGAGTACTTCCAGAACCTGAAGGCGCTGATCGAGGAGATGCACGACGAGTACCAGAGACCCGTGTTCCTCATCGCACACAGCATGGGCAACCTGCACGTCCTCTACTTCCTGCTGCAGCAGACACAAGCCTGGAAGGATCAGTACATTGGGGGCTTCATTTCCCTGGGTGCCCCCTGGGGAGGCTCTGTCAAGCCCCTGCGTATCCTGGCATCTGGTGGGTGACTCCTCGTGTGCAGACACCTCCTTGTTTACTTTCCCTCCTGCAGAAATGGAGGGGTGGTGGTAGGCAGGGAAAGGGCAGAATGATGAAAGAGATGGGGGACTCAGTTCCTGTTTAGCCTCTTTGCAGCCCAGAGAGCCACAGTCACTTGCCTAATGCTGACAGCCCAGGATATCTACAAGTCACAAGTCCAAAACTGCATGAGATTAAAAATCATGTGCTTGAAGGTTTTAACATCTGGCCCCTTGCATCACCCTTAAGTCACCTGCTAATATTTTTCTCTGTTGCCATGAGAGCCAGAGATATTTTTAAGGTCAACTGCGGTCATTCCATGGTCTTAGGACTCCAGACACACCAAAAAATATCAAGGCTTGAAGGAAACATGCAAGTTGGCCTCTTACTACTGCTTGCTCCTGTCCCTGCAGGCAGGAGTGGTGGTGCCAGGGTTGCAGGGAATGTTCAGGGCTGGATTGGTCTGTGCCATCACACATCCAGGTTTGCCTCCAGTCAGGCCCTCTGAGCAGCTAGAGATGTGGAGAGAAGAGTTTGGAGGGCTGTTCTTGATATCTGCAGGCAGGGGGGTAAGGAGAGGATGAAGGTGATGGGCAGGGGAAGAGCTGAGCTGGAGAAGGCCAGGGGACAGTGGTGAGTCACTGATCCCAGCCCAGCTCCCAAAGGCCCCAAAGTCTGTGTGGGGACAATTGTGGTGCCATTGGTGATGGCTCCAAAGTCTGTGTGGGGACAATTGTGGTGCCATTGGTGATGGCACCAAAGTCTGTGTGGGGACATTGTGGTGCCATTGGTGACGAGCCCTTGCGTGTCCCGCAGGTGACGAGCAGGGCATCCCGCTCATGTCCAACATCAAGCTCCGCGAGGAGCAGCGCATGACCACCACCAGTCCCTGGATGTTCCCCACCACACTGGCCTGGCCCGAGAGCCACGTCTTCATCTCCACTCCCTCCTACAACTACACCTACCGCGACTACCAGCGCTTCTTCACCGACGTCAACCTGGAGGACGGCTGGTACATGTGGGAGGACATGAAGGACCTGCTGAAGGATTTGCCCCCTCCTGGGGTGGACACGTACTGCCTCTATGGCACGGGCTTCCCCACGGCAGAGACTTACATTTACGATGAGCGTTTCCCCTATGAGGACCCCGTGGATATAATTTATGGTGACGGGGATGACAGTGTCAGCACACGCAGCTTGGAGCTGTGCAAGCGGTGGCGGGAGCAGCAGGAGCAGAAGGTGTTCGTGCAGGAGCTGCGAGGTGCCCACCACTTCAACATGATCTTCAGCAACCTGACCCTCAGCTACATCAACGAAATCCTGCTGGGGAGCAAGGAGGAGCAGGAGAAGCCAGGGCAGGCGAGGTTCAGCCCAGAGCCTGGGAAGTTGGGGAAGATGCTCCGTGAACACAAGGTGCAGAAGGAGCCTAAAAAGAACTGAAAGGAGGGAGGGCCAGCTTCTCTCTGTGATGGTCGGCACCACAAACTGCCGTGCAGGGGAGCAAAGGACTTGGAGCTGAGTTTGGAGGAAAGTGAGCAAGACCAACAGCTCGGGTGGATGGGCTGGCACCCACTTCCACACTGATTGGTTCTTTTTTCGGGAATGGTGATTAATTTTACTTCAGAGGCTTGTCACTTCCCACCAGCGGGTGGATAATTAACCATGCTGCCAGCTCATTAACATCACACTTGTGAATTCCAGCGTACGCACAAGCCCTTGTCGCTAGCAAGCCATTTTTAGGCACTTTAGAGGCTGTGGACCTGTGGTGCTGTAGCTTCTGCTCACTTGGGACAGAGCAACTCATTTAAGAAGAGCAGGCTCTGACTTACCAGGTGGTCACAGAGGTAGCATGGGGGTAGCGCAGTAGGTGTGGCTTACAGAGCAGCGAGCTAAGCTCCTTGGGCAAGACCAACTCGAAATCAGCAGATTTATAAAATAATAAACACACTTTGCTTCTATATGCTGAGCCTGCCTTGTCCTTCAGAGCCGGACAGTGAAGCCAGCCACAACCACAAAGTGAGGTGCTTGCTGCCTGCAGGCACTCCAGGAGACAGGGCTTTGGGAAAAACCACAAGGCCAATGGGGTTGGTGATGTGACCAGGGCTGGCAACATCACGTGGGTGACAATGTGGTTGGGGTTGGTGACATGACCAGGGCTGGTGGTGCTACTGGAGCATGATGCAACTGGTGCTGGCAGAGCAACCGGGATGGAAACATTACTGGTTTTGGAAATGCAACTGGGTCTGGCGATGCAGCTGGGGTTGGTGACACAACCTGGGGTGGCGATGCAGCCAAGGTTGGAGATGCAAACAGGGTGGGGATGCAGTCGGGTGGCAATACAGATGTGGTGACACAGCTGGGCTTGGCCACGCAGCCCAGGCAGCAAAGCAGCCGGGACAAGCAGTGCAACCGGTACTGGCTGTGCCTCCGGGCCTGGTGGTACCGCCGGGGCTGGGGCTGGAACTGGGGCCGGGGCCGCTCCCAGGGCCGGCGGCGCTGCCGCGCCCGCCCCGATCCCGCGGCGCGGAGCGCACAGCGAGGGGCGGGGCTCTCCCTCTGTGCTCCTCTCCCATTGGCTGCGATGCTCCGGGCGCGGAGCCGATTGGTGGGCGGTGGCGCGTGCGGGGGGCGGAGCCGGCGCAGCCCCGGTGCCGGCCCGGTGCCGCCGCTCTGGAGGCCGCGGGCTCGGCGCCGATGGGCTCGGGGGCCGCCATGGGCTCAGGGGCCGCGGGCTCGGGGGCGGCGATGGGCTCGGGGCCGGGCCATGGCGCTCCGCTCTGCCCCTGCCCGTCGCCGCCGCCGCCCCCCGCGCCGCGCTGCCCGCGGGGAAGCCGCCGGCTCTCGGAAACCGGGGCCGGGCCGCGGCGGAGCGAGGGCGCGGCGGGGCGCGGGGGGCTGCGCGCCGCCGCCTCGCTGCCGCACATCGCGCGGGGCCGCGGCGAGGAGGGCGGCGGGCGGCGCAGCCCCTGCCTGCTCGTGGCGCTGCGGCCGCGCAACGTGGAGGCGGAGCGGGAGCGCTTCTTCCGCGCCAGCTTCGCCTACGACCCGCAGTTCGAGTACGCGGAGCCCGTGCCCGCCGCCGTCCTGGACAAGTACGGGGCCGCCTCCGACCGCTTCGTGGCTCAGGTGAGGCGGGGCCAGGGAAGGATGCTCGGCCTGGGAGGAGGAGGAGAAAGGAGGGGCCGGTGTGGGATGTACCCTGGTGGTCCATGGCCGGGAGATGGTCCATGGTCATGGAATTCTGGAATGGTTTGGGTTGGAAGGGGTTTTAAAGACCTTCTAATTACCCTACACACCCTGCTGCCATGGACAGTGACATCTTCCACCAGATCGGTTGCTGCACGTCCCTTCCAACATGGCCTTGAACATTTCCAGGGATGGAGCAGCCAGAGCTTCTCTGGGCAACCTGTGCCAGGGCCTCGTCACCTGCACAGGGAAGAATTTATTACTAATGTCCAGCATAAAAATATCCTTGAGTTGTAAGTCAACACCATTCCCCCTGGTCCATGTGAAACCTGGCCTTCTTTCCCTCCCAGCTGGTGCCCAATCCCTCTCCCCTTGGCACCTTTTGTGTCCTGCCTTCATTACACTCACCCTGTGATTTCTCAAACCTCACGTTTCAGTAACCTCACCCACCTGCAGGAATGGTACCTGCTCCATGGTGACAGGGGTCATGCTGGGGCTGGGTGATGCCAGGTTGGATGGGGCTTTGAGCAGCCTGGTCTGGTGGAAGGTGTCCCAGCCCATGGAGGAGGATTGGGACTAAATGATCCCAAATGTCCCTTTCCACCCAAACCAGTCTATGCTTCTGTCATCAAACTGGCTTCTGCTTGTGCTGGGAGCTGTGCTCCATCAGGGACACCTTGCTGGTATGCATCTGCACTTGTTGCTGTAGAACTAACAGCAGAGGAGCTGGAGCACATGGGTGACAGCATGGGATGTGCTCCTTACCTGAATTACCTGGTGGTTAAGTCTGGTGTGTTTTCTGGAAGGCCTAAAGGTTGTCCAGTGCAGCAGCATCCTCAAGGCATCAGCAAACATGGTCAGTAATTATATTAATTGGTGAAGACTCCACTTAAGGAGTCTGTATTATTTTAATTGTTTCCATGGCTTATACACTACTGAAACATTTCTGAGTTGCTCTCTGTAATGGGGATGGCACTGAGAAAACAGCTCCTGGTCATTCATCAGGAGAAAAGAGGCAGGAGTGTGCTTCCAGGATGCTGTGCCCTCAAACAGGCCTTTTGTGGCTGCAGGAGTAGAGCTGCTCTGTCCCTTCAGCCTGAGCTTGGAGCTGGGAGCTTGGCTGTGTCCCAAAACCAGTTTGCACCTGGGAGTGAGCATCCTGCCTCCAGGAAGAGCATCCTTTCTGTGAGCAGATAAAAACCTCCTCTTATCCCAAATTCAGGCTGGCACACCAGAGATGTTTCTTTGCACCTCTGAGTCAGGAGTTACTTATTCAAGTAACAACTTCCTCACTGATTTATTTGTTGTTTTTTGAATGTTTACTTTTCCCTGCATCACTGCCCATGCCTCTGCCTGGATTATTATCCAGATGGTTCAGGCTCTTTCTGCACACAGCTTTCTGAGCAGTTTGTCATTCCCAGTGTGTGCCATAGCTCTGCCCCAGATGAATTTGTGCCAGTGAGGCTCTTGCAGGGGAGACACTCTGACGCCTGCAATGACCTCTCAGCTTTTGGCATTTCCCTCCTGTATTTTATTCCCTGAGACTTGCACTAAAATGAGTTGCTCAGAGCTCCTTCTCCCTGTGCTTTTTTCTTTGGTGCAGTTGGCTTGCAGCAGAGTAAAAGATGAATAATTGAGATTATTTTTCTCTGGGCAGTGCTTTGAATGAATGGAATGAAGGTTTGTAACCACTGTGGATTCTGGAAGCTTTTGCAAGAGATACTAAGTGTTGAGTGTTTGTGCCAATGTTTCTCCAGGTTTTCTGGTGAGGCTGGGATGGGACAGCATTCATGGCACTGTTCCTCTGCTCTTGCCCTGCAGTAACCTCCTTCCAGTCTCTTTTATTTTGGGAAGCATTTTTCATTGGCAGCTAACTCTTAGCTATAAACTGCTTTTATTTTCAAAGACTTTTTCATTAATCATGGAGGTTAAATAAATAAGACATTTTGCAATGTCAGCATCCTTGGACACGAGCAGACAAACCAACATCAGCTCCCTGCTTCCTGCTGCTCTGAATGTGCTTGGGGGGTTATTTATTTTATTTTATTAATAGAAAACTTGAATAAGCCAGGGGGATTCTTCCAGCCCCGTGGACGCTCCTCACCCTGGAGATCACATCCCTGGTTTGCCATGTGAATTTGAGAGGCACCAGCACAGAGCTGGAGGATTTGTTGTCCCACTGCATATGTTGGGTGCATGATCTGGGGATGCTCAGGACATTGGAATCTCAGGAATTTTGCTCACCAGGATGTGCTCTGAAGGTCAGGAAGGAGCTCACTGGTTGTCTTGCTCCTGGGCACCAGCTGTGCTGGGTTTCTCTTGGCTCAGTGGTTTGGGTCCTCTGGGAGGAGAGAGAGCAGAGGTGGGAGGATGAAAGGTTGTTTTTCTGCAGTGGTCAGCTGAAGGTACCTTGTGCTGTAAAAATGAGTCTGATTGTTCAGCAAACAAAACAAGAAAACCCAAAACCCCCCCACCCCAGCACCCCAGAAAACAAAACTGACAGCAGAAAAACTCTGCACAGCTTCTCCTGGAAAGACTCAGTAAATTACTTGAGAATAAAAACCAGCTGTGAAAACTGCCCAGGGAAGGAAAATCAGGACCTTCTGCAGGGGTAGAGGAGGTTGCTCACCAGATGCAGACCAAAAGCCCCTCTTAGGATCATAGAATTGTTTAGGTGGGATAAGACCCTTAAGATCAAGTCCAGCTGTTCCTTAAGCACTGCCAATCCCAGCACTAAACCACGTCCCCAAGTGCCACATCCACATCTTTTGAATGCCTCCAGGGATGGTGACTCCACCTCTGCCCTGTTTCAATGCTTGACAACCCTTTCCATGAATAAATTTTTTCTAATATCCAACCTAAACCTCCCCTGGCAGAACTTGAGCCATTTCCTCTTTTCTTATGGGGTGTTGGATGATTTGAGCACCAGTACTGATGGTGAGCACCCATCTCCTGATCCTGGGTAACCTCAGGGACTAGGGAGGGACAACAAGTGGTCCAGGGCTGGGAAGCTTGGCAGCAGCCCAGCCAGGTTTGCAGAGGCAATAAAACTGCTGGAAAAATTCCAGAACTGGTTGAAAGTCATCTGCTTTGGAATATGCACTAATATAATATGAATATCATATCTAATATTAATATATTAATATATATTCCTGTGGCTGGATAAGGTAATTGCTTGAAAATGTCTGCAATGGAAGCACACTTTTTGGGGAGGAAATGTGCTAATAAATGTTCATATTTTATAGATGCTCCATAAATGTTAATGTGAATAATGGAGCACGTGATGCTTTTATTAGAAGGCTGCTGGGTGTACAGCAGGCTGGTGTGCTGAGATGCTGTTTGAAGCAGCATCACTGCAGAGGTTAATGCACAGCCTCACTGCTGAGCTTGGAATTCAGCCCTGGAGTAAGAAACTCTGGGAGTAAAAAGCAAGCTCAGAAGCTGGAGGTCTTTGTGCAAGCGCTGGAGTTTGCAGGGAGAACTGAAAGCAGAAAAGATTGAAAATAATCATGGATTTAACCACACTGCGATGATGCAGTTTCTCTTCTGCTTTGTCTCATTTCTGCAAGGGGGACAAAAAGCAGAAGGAATCTGCTGTGGGTGGTGCTGATTGTGTGAAGTGTCTGTCTGTCCTGGTGGCCACCTCCAGCCAGCTCAGTCTCCTTGGTCTTTTAGGTCGTGCAAAACCCCATGGGATTTATTGGTGTTAATCGTGGTTGCTTTCACTGGGTTTGTTCCATGTGGGATTTTCGGCTGTATTTATGAGCAGGGAGGTGTTTGTGCTTATGTTTGTGCTTTCTGTGTGGCACAGGCCATCAGGATCATCCGTGCTGTGCTGGAGAAGTACGGCACCTACGAGAGCTTCGAGGTGGCCACGGGCGGGCGGCTGCTGAGCAAGTGCCAGATCTGGTCCGTGATCCGAAAGTACATGCAGAAGGAGGGCTGTGTGGGAGAGGTAATCACATCCCTGCTTTATCACTTGTAAAACACAGCTAAATATTTATTTTCTGATAAAAAGGACTCTGATTAACAAATGTTTTGGTTACAAAGAGGAAGCTTTTCTGCTCTGAGCAGTGGTGTCCTTTCACCTCCCGCTTCACCATACCCTGGCTTTAGGACTTGGGTTCTGGTTCCCCACAAACCTCCTGATGTTTTCCATGTGTATCTCCCTTCTGTGCTTGAGAGAGAGGGAGCAGCTGCTGCTTGCCTGCATGGCCATGCCAGGAGCCTTTTGCTGCATGCGTGAGGCATCAATTACTGTTGGGAATTCATTTCTTGCTGTTGGCAGTGGGAGGGCAGACTTCTCTGACAGCTGCCTTAACCCACACGTCCTAAAGCAAAGCCAGGGGAAGAGATTTCCTGCTGTCCTGCAGGACATGCAGGTTATGGTGCTTTGAAACCCCAGGCTTGGGTTTTAAGGCTGGGAAATACGTGGTTAAGGTACAACAGTAGCCACGTGGGATGGAGCCAGGGGAGAAGTTCAACATCTCCTAACCTGGTTTCTCTGCACTCCCTGCAGCATCCAGCATGGAGCATGCCACAGCTGCTATTAAGGAGCTTGTTTTATCCCCTCTGCCAGCAAGGTGTGGGCAAAACACTTTCATTTTTTTTAAATGAAAAGTGGGTTCAAAGTCTGAGAAGGATTTCTGGGCCTGGCTTTGCGTGACTTGGCTTGCAGGGCTCCTTGGGGCTGTTGGCTGCAGGGCAGGGACTGAGCAGTGCTGGCTGGTGTGGGGGCTTCTCACCACTGCTTCTTGGCCAGACGCTATTTCCTACCTCTGATTTTTCACCTCTGTCTCCCAAGAGGGTTATTGGTGAGCATTTCTCCAAAGTATCATCTCACCCAGTGGTGCCCAGTGCATTCCATGCAGGCAAAGCAGGAATGAGTACTCCCCTGAGGTCCTTCCTGCCCAAGAACATTTCATTTCCTTCTCAAACACCCTTGGTTTGCCCTGATGCCTCCTGAGGGTTTTCCTGGATGTGGATTTGGCACCTTGGTCCTCCTAACCCTTTGCCTGTGACAGAACAGATTTCTGCAGATGTTTCCTTATAATTCATCGGCCTTTGAGTGCCCAGAGCCAGTCCCAGTACCCAGCCAAGCAGCTGCCAGTCTTACAGACCTGCACTTACAACTTGCTAGTTGAGCTCTATCTCTTGGGTTTATTAATTGATTAAATTCATGTACTCTGTTCTCCATTAATTGAGCCCTGGCTGGGCAAAAACCCATTGATTTTCTTACGTATTGGTGTACAACTGGCTTCCTTCCAGCCCTGTGTAATTGTCCCTGGGCTCAGAGCTCTTAGGACTGGACTCAATGAACCCTGTGGGTCCCTTCCAGCTCAGGACATTCTGTGATTCAAGGCAGCGCAGAGTTCAGTCACTGTTTGCACGTTGGTGTGGCTGTTTTATCTGGGGCCTTTGATAAGTGCCTTGGAAGCAATGAAAGCATTGGTTTGTTCCTTTCTGTCCAATGGAAATTTTGCTGGATGTGTCTGGGGTAGAAGAGAGAAGGGTTTCACCTGCTCTCAATACAGCCACGTTGGCAGAACTTGCACCCTGTACAACACCAAAACTTGTGCATCACTGATAATCTCACACTCTGTCAGGGAGCTGGGTGGTGCCAGGTTGTGTCTCCCTCCCTGCACCTGTATCTCTGATTCCTGACTTTCACCATCTGTGTCTGTTCTGCCGTGCCCTTTGCTTCCCTGATCCGTACTAATCGTGGTGGCTTGCTTGAAAGAGAAGAACCCTCTGTGGGGGTGCCTTAGCCCAGAGCACAGCAGCTGGTGTGCCCCTGCCCAGGGCAGCCCTGGCAGGCAGCGTGGCCAGGCTGGGGCAGCCCCTGCAGCCCCTTTGTCCCCAGCACCGATCGGCAAAGTCAGGATCCCGCTCCCAGCGCCACTCCTGGGTAAGTGCTCATGCTGGAATTAAATCTGTGCCCTCAAAAGCTGCTTTGTTGGGGTCCAAGCTGCACATCCTGAAGCTCTTCTGCTTTTCTTCTGACTTAGGACAGACATGATGCTGCCAGAGGTTTCTGTATGGATTTCAGTGGGCTCACAGCTTGCAGCAGAGAAACACCTGGCCCCACTGGTAAGTGCTGCATGGCAATCCTTGGGGTTGTGGAGTGTTGTCAGCCTAACAGTGCTAGCTGCTGTCTCTTGGGATCCCATCAATGGCCTCCCTCTACCTCTGAGCTGCTTGCTCAGTGTCAGAGGTCCTGAGCAGTGCCAGGAGAGACAGGAACCCAGGAGCCCATACCCCAGTGCCATGGGGACCACCAGAAGCCTCCCCTTGGTTCCTTGGGATGAGCTCTTTCTCCATCAGTGCATTCACAAAAGCTGAGCAAACCATGGACCACAGGGATGCACTGGGAATGCTGCTCAGAATGAGAGAGGTCACAGATCTGGAGAGTTGGTCCTGCTGCTCTTTGGCTGGAGTTGCAGCCCTGGTTGTCTGCCAAGCTGGAGGGTCCCAAAACAAGGCAAGTGGTGCTGCTCAGCAGGATGAGGTTTTGTAGCAGAAGGACTGCAGTGGGCAGCATAAGAAGCTGTGGTTTCTGGCACTGCCCAGAGTCCCTTTCCATTGCTCCTGGATGGCTGGTTCTGCATGAGGAGTCAGAGGTGAACTGACAAGGCTCATCACTGGAGGGATTCCTTTCCACACCTGTGTATTTTAACCCAGGTAAGCAGTTGCACTGTGAGTATTTGATGCTGTTTGTTTGCCCAGTGGTGGACTCTGTTAGGCTGCACTTTTGGCTTTCATAATAATAATAAATTTGACTTAAAGCAAACCAATTCAGTCTCCTCTCTTTTTTTTCAATAAGAGAAGAATTGTCATATAGTAACACAGGCACATGTTTTCATCCTGAAAAGTGTCAGTTGTGAAATAACAGGTGCTTTATAGAGTTAATAGGTATATAGGGGATTTTGATTGCTATCCTGAGGTTTTCCACTGCCAAACCTCAGATGCAAGAGCTCCCAGGGACCATTCTCTGGTGATGCTGTAGTTTTGAGTTGCTGCAGATCTGAAGTCAAGTGGTCAGAAAGTGCTGCTGGCTGGCAAGTTAACTTCTGGTGAGCAGCTCTTTTGGCTCCAGACCTGTGATAGCCATGTTTCTCAAAATACCATTTTTTTCTGTATAAAGATACTGAATAGTCCTACACATGCAATGCCCATCCCTGCTGTGAGTTGTGGCCAGCACACATGGTTCCTCCTGTGTGGGTGGACTGGCATGGAGCCATCCTCACTGCTCATGTCTTGAAACGTCAAATGGGAGAATCCATGGAGAAGTCCATGAAAATGGAACCAGAGCCTTGGATCCCTCAGGAGATGTTTCTTGGGGAGTGCAGAGCCATTACAAAGCTGGTGCTGTTGGGTGTTCAGAGTGGGCTGTTTTGGTGGCCAAAGTTACTGCTCCATCCCATTGCCAGTGAGGATGCAGAAGGGGGAGCAGGCAGGTCTCCAGAGGATGAGGTCTCCATCCTGTGTGGCCCCAAAAGGCTGGGGAGCCCATGGGAACAAGCTGGGCAGGTGATGCTGGAGCCAGAGGGGCACTGCAGGAGCCTGCCCAGGAGCTGCCTGCTCCCCCAGAGTGCCTGCTCAGCTTTGTTGGCCGTAAAGAGATTAAAGGAGCTACTTCATCCCTGCATGAGATCATCTCCTCTCCTCTCATTATCCCCCCACCCCCCGTGGCTCTTGCTGTCTGTCATTCCTTTGGGGAGCTGCAGCACAGCCCAGTGATGGTGCAGCAGTGCCAAACAGCACCATCCGTGGTGTCAGTGGATTTTTCTGACCATCTGCCACCATCTCAGCCTCTGCTGAGAGCCAAGCCCCGCTCATGGCTGTGTCCTCCTCCTCCTCCCGCAGGTGGTGGTGCAGCTGACCGATGACCTCCTGTCGCAGGCGGTGATGATGGTGGAGGACAGCCGGCCCACGCTGGCCATCAACCTGGCCGGAGCCCGGCAGCACTGGCTGGAGGGGATGCTGCGCCACGAGATCGGTCAGCTGGGCTGCTGTGGGTGGGGCAGGGCTGGGGACGCTCGGAGCATTCACCGCTGTCCCCTCTCCCCAGGCACCCACTACATCCGGGGGGTCAACAACACGCGGCAGCCGTGGCACAGCTCCGAGGGCCGCAAGCAGTACAGCCTGAAGCCCGCCAACCCCACCGAGGAGGGCCTGGCCAGCCTGCACAGCGTCCTGTTCCGCAAGCAGCCCTTCCTGTGGCGGGCTGCCCTGCTCTACTACACCATCGAGAGGGCCAGCCACCTCTCCTTCTCTGCCCTCTTCCAGGACCTGGAGCAGTACGTGCAGGATGCTGGGGTCCGGTGGGAGTACTGTGTGCGGGCAAAGCGGGGCCAGACGGACACCTCACAGCCAGGTACCACTGCGGGGTCAACTGAGCTTTGGGAAGAATTCTATTGACTTATCATACATATTTCTTTACGGAAAAACAGAGTGTGGTATGTTCTGCTGCTGTGTAGGTTGAGCATCACCAGTCCTGCAGAGTGTGAGTTGGCACAGGCAGCCAGAACAGGCACAGGCACAGGCACAAACTCATGGCTAGAACACAGAAAGTAAATTTATTTGTGTTACCTCGCTGACTGGGGGATCCCCAGAGCAACACCCAACACCTAGGCAGAGGAACACAAGATCAAAGGGTAACCAGCCTGCTGTTCACAAGCTTATCAAGAGTTACACCCAGGTGCAAGGTCACTTGAGCAATTTACAATCCTTCAGATTAGAGTTTTGCTTTTAACCCCTTCCTCCCAACACAGCCACAGCACCCAGTCTCTATATCCCTCCCCATCCCAAGCACCACTCTCCCTGTCCAATGGGAGTGACTTGCACAAGCTCTTGGGGAAGCAGCAGGCAAAGGAGGGGAAACATTTGGATACATTTGGATGCTTGCAGTGGTTTATCCTTTGAAAAAAATTACTTGGTGATTACTTGGGAACTATCCCAGTGGGGTTTGTGGCCTGGCTGCACCCGGCTGCCTCCCCAGTGCTCACCCCTTGGGACTCAGTCATCCTGAGCCCTGGCACACTCGTGGGCAGTGCCCTTTCTGGTTATTGTGGTCAGCAAACATTCAGGCAAGGGGAGGGTGGTGGAAGCCAGGAGCCCTCTCCCAGGCCTTTTCTGCTGCTCCAGGCTGTTTCAGTAAGGACCAGGTGTACCTGGACGGGATTCTCCGCATCCTGCGCCATCGGCAAACCATCGACTTCCCACTGCTGGCTGCCCTTGGAAAGGTAAGAGCCAGGCTGAGACTGGGGCAGGGGGTGGCTGATCCCACAGTCCCATCCCACCCCAAAGCTCACACAGGCTCCCTCAATCTCATGGCTTCCCAAATATCAGCCCTTGCCTGGCAGCCCTTCAGCTCTTTGTCTTTCCCTGCGCTCATGGATCTCTGTGTACCAGGGAAAGGCTGTGCTGGGTAGGATGCAAGGAAGGACAGGACAATCCATAATCCTCTGTGGGAGACTTTCAGGAAGAGGCTTAACCCAGCAGGTTAAGCCTTTCTGGCCCTTGGCCACAGCAGTCCTGCTGTCACCTGTCCTTGCAATGACCGAAAATTACCAAACCCACAAATCCTTGCAAATCCCACACCCCCAGCAGCTCTCCTACTGCCTCCCCACGAGCAGCAGGGGTGTTCTGACTGACCCAGGGGGGCTGCAAGGGCACCAGATGCCCCCCATGGCACCTGCCAGGGTTTGGGGTGAGGGGACTGACTCCCATCTCCTTCCTGCCAGGTGTCCTATGAAGATGTGAATCGGCTGAAGGAATTTGGGGTGCTGGAGAAGGCTCGCATCCCCCACTTCATGCAGGACCTGGAGCGCTACATGAAGCAGCTGGATCACATTGTCACCACCAACGGCCTGAACGAGGAAGAGCTGGAGCAGCTGCTGCCTGACTGAGGGGCACCCCCTGAGGCAGCACCCCAGGGGTGTAACTGGTGCTGTTTACTGGGCTTTACTGGGGCTGGAGCGGAGGGCAGAGCCCGAGGCGGGCGCTGTGCATGTAGCGCTGTGTAGGGTAGCGCGGCCAAGGGCCCGTGTGGTTGTGTTGATGTGTCCCCTGCATCCTCCCTGTGTATTTTGGGGATGCCTGTGCTGCTCCACGTGGCTTTGGGGAGCCAGACAAGAGGGTTCAGGGAGAGTGAGGGCAGAGTTGGGGTGATGTGCTGGTCCCCGAGTGCAGAAGGCTGTGCTGGGGGATTGCTGGAGGGTGCCAGGAGGGCTCCCAGCACTGTGGGGGCACCTAGCTGGGGCCAGAGACAGGGCTGGGGGCTCTGGGCTGTGCCTGGCAGGGAAGAAGGGCTGCACTGCACCCACAGATCGCCCCATGGATGCCTTTTCCACTCCCTACCCCTCCCTCATGTCCCCCACCAGCAGCAGAAAGGACTTGAATCCCCCCTTACCAATCTCTGCCCAGCTCTGCACCCCAACTACAGCCACCCTGCCTGGCTTTGAGGACTCAGGGTGGGGACTGGGCTCGATGTTAGGAAAAAAGCGTGTAATAAAGGTGATGTAATGGAAAGGACGTGTGGGCAAAAGGTTGTGGATAGCATCAAAACCCAGGCTCGCACCACTGTGAACACCCACAGTGCCTCTTGCTGGCACAGGCAAAGCTGCATGGTCTGAACTGGTGTGTCAGGGGCTGGAAGGGGTCATGGACTGTGACAAACAACATACTGGACAGGGACATCAGTACATCAAAGCAGGCAAAAGTAAAAACTGCCCTGTTCCTGGTCTTGAACACATGAGGTCTGGAGCAGTCATGGCACCCCTGGGAGTACCCTCTTAAGAGAAAACAAAACAAAACCCAAACCAAACAAACCCCACAGCTTCTTGTCTTACATCCCACTGAGCTCCTGCAAAGGTAGCACAGGCCAGTCTGTGGCTCCGGAGAGCTCAGGCTCAATCCCAAAAGCTCCAAGTTTGGCTGCAAGCCCCGTTCTCAGCATCCCCAGCTGCCCCTCACTTCTGGTCCTACAGGGCAGCTGCAGATTCTTCACAGGGTGCAAAGGCTGTAGCAGGCAGGGCAGCACAAAGCTTGGGAAAGGAGAGCACCTATCTCTGGGGATTCTGCTCCCCTCTAGTCCAGCTCTCCAAGAACATGCTGGCACTTTTCACAAACCCACTGCCAGCACGGTCAGTTAAGACTCTGCTCTTTAATGTACTATTTCCTCCAGCATTGCACTCCCCAACGCTGAATGCGATACAGCGCTGCTTTAAAAAGATATTTACACACATCCCAGCCTCACCCCCTTGTCAGCCCGAGGAGCGAGGCCTCAGCCCACGCCAAGACCCAACCAGGGGAAGTCTCTTGCGGCCTTTCTGTCGGAATGGCAGCAGTGACAAAGGGCAACAGAGCTACTGCGGTGGTTCTGGATTGGTTTTGGTCGCATCCCTGATGAAATAACAGCATGGAGATGGGAGAGGGCGTTGATCTGTGCCCAGGCAGGGCTAGAAGCGCTTCATCTGCCGGCGCTCCTGCCGCCGCTGCTTCTTCTCGTTGGGCTCCTGAGCCGCAGGCGAGGCCTCGGCGGTGAACCAGGGCCCCAGGATGTTCACCCACAGGAGGTACAGAGCGCGCCCCGGAGCCTGCAAAACACGTGGCACAAACTCAGCCACAAAGTCCTGTCCCTCCTCGGGACTGGTCCTTCTGAGGGACACGAAGCAGCTGGATCAGAGCATCTCAGAGTGCATGGAAATCAAAGGCCGTGGCAGGTGCCCAAAATAAACGGCCTGGTTTCATTCCATGGTTGAGGAATGTATACAGAGCTCAGGCTTCATGCACGGAAATCCCAGCATCAGGTCTGAATTACCCAGAGGGATCCAGCTGTCCAGACATTCCGCCTCTCCTTCCTTCGGAAAACACACCCACATTTCTTTGAATTTATGAAAAAAGGGCTCCAGATGGTCTCCAGGGGACAGCCGAGTCGAGGCTGCCCTCTGCCAGGCCAGCTAGGGAGGAACTTGTGGGTGAGGACTGAAATGAGATCAAGGACTGAACTGGGATAACTTTCCATGCTCCCACAATTGCCTTCTGTACCTCTGTGGGATATCCTCAAAGCAAATGTGGAATTTTTAAACTAAATGGAGATTTTTTTTTTCTCCTTCTACACAGTTTTAGCTGGAGACACATGACAAACGTTTCAGAAGCAGAAAAGGTTTGGTGTGTTAAGGGGAATGAAAGCCTGTAGCATTTTATCTACCCAAAGGCACAGTGTGCAGCAGATCCCAGCCTTGGTGCACGCTGAATGGCTCAAAGAGCCAAACATGATGAAACACTGTTTGTTACAGACACAGAAAGACTGCACCAAGACAGCTTTGATCTGCCTCATGTTGCTTGTTGCCCATTTATGGGACCAGAGAGAAGACAAAGGTCAGCCTAGTTTTTGTGTAGTTGACCCAGAGGGATCAGGACTTCTTTGCCTTGTTCAGCCGAAATTTTAAACAAGATGTGACAAGGAGATTAAAAAACATATCAGGAAATAGTTTGGTACTGAAACATGACACTGAAATGAAATGGATAAATAATGTTCTTCATCCTGAAGACAGGGAAAGAAAGCAACACTGCAGAGCAAGATGCAAAACAGCAGGGCAGGGGCTTACCAAGAGCCAGAAGTACCAGACGTAGAGCGAGAAGCAGCTCAGCACTTGCACTATAGCTGTCAGCAGGATCACATCCTTGAGGTGCCTGAGGGAACAAAAGCAAAGCATTAATCTCTCATTCCAAGCCCTGGCAAACACAGCAGCTCCTGTGCCAGCACAGTCTGCTCTGCCCCAGGGGAGCGACCCTGCCCAAGCCAGGCTGGCCCTGCTTTGCCACACAGGTTATCTAGAAGAGTCAAAGCAGCAAACAAACAACAACAGCAAAATACTCTGATGAATTAAAGAGATAATCTCCCTCTGAAAAAACAACATTGACAAAGCTGAGGAATTGCTGGGGGTTGGAAATCAGCAACAAAACCACCCTCCACCCCCAGAGCTGCAGCCAGCACTGCTGATTTGACACCTATAATGACATAAAGTGTAACTCCTCACGACTGGCTGTGCCCAAGGGAGCCATGAATCTTCCCCATGCCATTTCACAGGCTGACAGACACGTGGGGTCACTAAAGGACAAGCACACCACAAGCTGAGCTACAGCAACAGACGGCTCCTCCTCCTCTCCTGCTTATCTGACTCCAGCCCTTCCATGCCAGCCTGAGGCAGAGCTGAGAGCAGCCAAGGAGAGGAATCAGCTGCCCACACTTCAACCACCACCCTCGGGGCATCTGACACCCAGGAGAGGTAAACAGGTATTAGTTTTTCAACACAAGCCTCGAGGAGTGCCATGAAGGTTTAGAAAAGAGGCCAACTCTCACTCTGGTTAAATCATCATCTGCTGGAGTAAAAAACTCTTGAGTCACATCCAAGAATGGAGACAAGAAAACAAAGGCTATGGCATAAACAACATCGACTCAAGACGCTGCAGAATCCACCACCAACAGCTCTAGCACGAGACACTGAGAGTTCAGTGACCTCTGGCATTACCAGAGGCCACAGAAGGGTGAAGGCAGAGCTCCCACCAAGCCAAACTCTCCCAGAGATCATGAATATTGGCTTTCCCCAACCCCAGAGCAACACAAAGCATCCATTTCAGCAACAAACAGCATGAGAGAAATGCCATGAAATCCACAGTGTTCCAGAGGCAGCTCCAAAGGAGCAGCATTAATCAGCTGCAGCAGGCTTAGCTATGAGGCTGGAAATATCCACCTGCTAGCCTAGGGTGGTTCCCTGATCCCCAGAGAGGTAATTTAGAGGTACAGGGTAAGGATGGGAACTTCAGCTCTGAAGGTTTTGTTTTTGGAGCTCTGCCTCCCCTGTGTTTTGCATAGCCCATGACTCAGATAATTCATTTCAATGTGTGATAAACCCCACCCCAAATGCTCAGGCAGAAAAACCTCTGTGTCTCAGCAGCAAGGGAAGTACATCTGCAGCCAGGACTGCAGCAGGGCTGTGCCTGTCACCTTTCCACAGCAGGTGCTGGGATCCCTGTGCTGCCTCCTGTCAGTGACATCCCTGGCAGCACCATCACACACACAGGGCAGTTCTCAGGCACTCTGCCTCAGTGCCTTGCACCACTCCAAGAGGCACCTCCCACAATCAGGAGCACATCCCAAACAACAAAATTCTGTATTTTCGTTCTTTAACTGTCACACATTGTTTCACTAGAAAGGTATTCAAAATATTTTGCAATTCCACTCTAGAGAGCCAAACCAGTGTAAAATGGGAGCAAAACACTTGGCTGAGCAGCAAGTGACCAGCTCATAGGTCACACCCCCTCTCCTCCTGGCCTTGTCCCCCCGAGTTTCTTACACCAGACATCTGAGTCACCCCTGCTGCAGGCACTAAAGGCACCATTCCACCAACCCAGACACAAGGTGAGAGCTCATCCTGTGCAGAGACAGCACGTTCTGCACCCCACTGCCTGCTGCTGATAACATCCCCAGGCAAAAATCAAAACTTACTTTAATGAAACTGTATACATCAATATGTGACCCTGGCAGCCTGAGAACACCTGATGCAACACAGAGGGCTCAGGTGCAAACAAGGCCCCACTGTGCTTCTTCAAAAGCCTGGCAGCAAGTGAAGGACAGAGGTAAACCTGGAGCTGTAGCCCAAAGACGTGAGGAAGGAGCCAGGACCCCAGCACCTCGCTGAGCACACGCTGAAGATCCACAGCAGAGCTGGACCTGGGCAGAGGCTGAGGACAGGGAAGAGCAAAGGCCAATGTGTCCACAACCACCTGGCAGTTTTCTGTAACTAGTTTGAGGCTCACTGTTGGAAAACATGTAAATCTAGAAGGTATTTCTGCTGTACCAGCAATGTCTCTTTTTTATTTAGCAGCACTTTGCAGGAATTACTGCTGTGTTTCCTGTAATACTGTGGCATTCCTTCACCAAGGAAAAGAGGAAAAGACAGTTACAGTGGCACCAAGGAGACTGGACAGGCAGAGACTCAGTGCCGTCTGCAGAGGGACATGAAAAATGCACAGGCATGGGGGACAGAAATGGCTGAGGAGGTGACAGGAGCTGGCTGAGGCAGAGGCAGGAATTTTTAGTGTGCAGACCATTTCAAGACATGGCCAGTTTGCGGCCAGGATGGCGTAACTGGCAGCAAAACCCTTCTGCTCTGTCAAGCATTACCTGCTGTGCTGGTTTAAAAAGAAAACACCTATCCCTGTGTGCTGCAGCAGTGTTTGTTAACTGAAAGATGATTGCAAACTACTCCTGCTGAACTCTTTGCGATCTCTTACCTCTACAGCTCAGCCCTGTGGACAGTGACCGTGCCAGGCTGACACACCCATGTTGTGGAGCACACCAAGCCAAGTGTTCAGGTAATAAGGACAGTTAAGGTACACTCTGAGTAAAAAAAGGCTCCAAACTTCCAGCTCCCCTCATGCCCATACCAGTGGGCAAGCTGAGGAGGGAGCTGAGGCCCAGCCTTGTCCTCGGGAGCCTCTCCTGGCTCTGTGTGCACGCTCAGGCAGCAGGTCCTGCTCACCTGGACTCGTGCGGGTGTGGACACTCACTCTGCCATCCCCTGCTCCATATTCAGGTCAATTCCCCCGTCGGCAAGGCTGCCATCGTCTGTGAAAGACGGCTTTGCCATGGAGTTCATGGACCGGTAGCTGGTGCCGTAGACCACCAAGCTGAAGACGAACGCGACCTGCAACAGGGAAGCGCTGTCAGCTGCGACGGCCGCGACCCCGGGGCCACGAACGAGCCCCGGCCCGGGTGCCCCCGCCGGGGCAGAACACGGTGCCCACGGTACCGGCGCTCACCCACGTCCAGGCGGAGGCGGCCGAGTAGAAGATGACCAGGTTCACTAGGGCGTACACGGCCTGCGGAGAGAGGACGGCACAGCTTTCCTCGTCTGCCCGCTCCCAACCCGGCCCCGGCCCCGCCGGCCCGCCCGGCCGCACTCACGGACGCTCCCAGGATGATGCGGAGGTAGAAGCGCAGCGTCTCCCGGTTCTCCTCGAAGATCTGCTTCTTGCCCTTGGTGCCCGCCTTCCCCTTGGGCTGCGGAGCCAAGAGAGGCGATCAGCGTCTCCCCGGAGCCCCGGGCCCCGCAACCCCGGCCCCGCACTCACCGCCATGGCCGCGCCGGCTCCGCGCTCCGCTTCCCGCGGACGTGACGCGACGGAAGCGGCGGGACAGAGCCCGGGGCGGGCGGGACAGAACCCCAGGCAGGCGGGACCGAGCCTCAGGGCGGGCGGGACAGAGCTGCGGGGCGGGACAGAGCCGGGGCCGGGCGGGGAGGGGATGGCCCTGCCCCGCGGTCCTCCCACGGAATCGCGGAATAGCGAGGCTGGAAAGGGTCAGTTGGTCCAACTTCCCTGCACAAGGAGGATCTTCCTAGAAGTGGTTTTTGAATATCTCCAGTGAGGGAGACTCCACACCCTTTCTGGACAAGCGAACTGGGAAGAACTTCACTGTGCGAGTAACAACGCAAAGGAACAGAAAGAGTGCCGAGCATGGCACTGGGACCATCCATAGTGCTCCTTGCCATCCTGGGCTGGAAATAACCTTAGCTGTAGGGTGCTTGACTCTGAGCCTGCACCTCAACACCAGGAACAAGATTTTGCCAGACATCCTCCCAGCTCCTTCACGCACAGCTCCCACGGTGCTGCCATCCCAGCCTTACCCACTCTGGCCCCTTTTGACCCTCAGTCAGTCTGAGCCCTTCCCCAAACCTTTGGAAAGGACACGGCTCCGAGTTCTCCACAAGTGTTTATTGTCCCAATACACAGGAGACAGAGGCACAGCTGGAGCCCCACGGACCTGTGGCTGTGTTAGCACAACACCCTTGGGAGGAGATGCAGGCACAAGGAGGTGCAGGGCACTGGGGCTGTGGGACGGGGAGGAGGTAGCTTGAGGTGCAGTAGTGCAGCAGCATGGCTGAAGTGTGCAAGTATCTGCCCCAGGTGGGGAAGGCACTGGAATTGGCACGATGGGCACACCAGGGTCAGCTCCTCACACCAGGCCTAGCTGAATGGTGCTGGGAAAAACGGGTTTGTACCCTAATCACCTCCATTCCAGGAAAGTGCAGAGCTCAGTAAATACACCTTTCAGTGCAGGAGGGACCTGGAGATGCCATCTGCTTGACAAACTTAATGGAAAGGTGTGTTCCATCCTTTTTCTGACACTTTGTCATCCAGAAAGGATCCCCTACACTGATGGCAAAAGTGAGGCAGTGCAGATTGGTACCTTTGTAGTGTTACTCCCCCTCCAGCCATCCCAGGGCTGCCTGTACCTTTATTCCAGTCCAGATCCTTGCCCTCTCTGCCCAAAGCCTGGCTGCAGTGTGGGGGAATCAGTGCCACCACAGAGGGTTTGACTGTCTGTATTTCATCTCACCTCCCCGTGGCAGGGGGGCAGAGCAGCCAGGTCACCCCCCTGGAACAGGAGGCTAATGCTTGGTGGCTCATTCCCAGGTTCTTGCAGGAGGCAGGACACAGGCAGGGAAGGGTGGGACACCCAAGCCCCCAGCAGCACCTGGCCTGTCCCTTTGGGCCAGAGATGAGGGACAGAGCCTGGAGGGAGGGACTTGATTTTGAGGGGCATTAGAGGGTGGGGACAGGGCACAGGGAGGAACTCACTGCTCTGCATGGCTAAAGTCATAGCAGAAGTTTAAGTTGCTGGGAGGCTTTGGGATAGGAGGGGGGTTGTCAGGAATGCTGATGTTCTCCAGGTCCAGGAGCCGCAGCTTGAGCTCCATGGACAGCAGGACATCAAGGTCTGTCTGTGTTCTTTCACTTGTCATCTCCTTGCCCAGAAGCACATTCAGCCCATCCGTCCAGAGGCAGAACTGGGGAAGCAGAGCATGGGCATCTCTGGCACCAGCCCTGGGCAGCCAGAGAGCCCATCTCTGCCCTGCTGTGGCTTCCACCCCCCAGGGACACACAGAGCTCACTCCCTGACTGCTGTGCCCTGGCACCACATCTTGGGCACAGTGTGCCACCCCAGCGGGCCCCTGGAGCTCACCTCGTACCGGGTGGGAGCAACAAAGTTGAGGCAGTATTCCTCCACATCGTGCACAATAGAGAAGGCCAGCTCCAGGACATCCTGCAGGGACAGCACAGGGGCTAGCTGGCTTCTCAGCTGGACTCCACCCAGCCCAGGTGGAGTTCAGAGCAGGAGCTGCACCCAGCCTCCTCCTCTGCACTCCAGGAGACCCAAGAGGTCTCTGTCCATGAAACCACACAATGTGCCACCATCCACCCACTCCCAAAACCCATTCCCAGCTGGACAGGATAGGGTGTGAGGTGCTGACCTTGTTCTGCTTCCCAGAGCTCTTCTCCTTTGTGTGTGGACACTCCTTCCCCACCAGCAGCATCTTCATGTCTGCCACAGGAACTGCAGCAAGTGGAAGAGCTATGAGTTAATTCTCCCTCTTCCCATCCCTCTCCCCCTCATTCAGGTCTCCCATGTGCAGAGCCCAGTACAACCCAAATGTGGGGACTCACAGCCATCCACAGCTTGGGGTGGGGGGTTCAAACCCTCTGCAGCACCCTTTGGGAAGCCAGTCTGCCCCAGCCTGAACTCCCACAGCTCCCAGTCCCACAATACCAGCAGACACTGGGACAGCCACGCAGCAGCCAAGCAGAGGGGCAATTCCCACCTTAAGGCAGTCTAAACCTGGACATTATCAGAGGGCTCTTCTCCCTCCTTCCCACCCTCTCTTTCTCTCCATCACCTACTTTTCTCTGTCAGGCTCTCGATGGGGGGAGACTGCACCCCCTCCTCCACGTCCCCATAGTGCAGCACCTTGTGGTTGGGGGACAGGCGGCAGTACCACAGCTTGTCTGCAGCAGAAGAGCCATAAGAAATTCTCAGCTTCCTCTTGCAGAGATGCCCTTCCCAAGCGGCATGGAGCTGCCCCCTTATCAGCACTCCCCATTCCTCCCAGCCCATGGGTTTAGCCCATACCAGGTGTCCAGGGAGTTGGGCATTCTACTCCCATAGATTAACTGGGACTTCCCCAGTGGCAGGGGACATGGGAATAAGCCTCTGTGTCCCTGCCAGGCCCCCACTCTGGAGCAGGGTTGTGCACCCACCCTGCCTGCGGCGGCTGCTGATCTTGCGGAAGAGCGTTCCCTCGCAGAGGTGCAGCAGGCGCTGCTGTCGGATCAGCTCCAGCAGCTCCGGCTTCAGCTTCTCCCGCAGCTCCCTGCAGTGAGAGCCAGCACAAGAGGAGCACAGCCATTTCAGCAGGCACTCACTGACCTCCCAGCCTGACTGTCCCTGCCCCAGGCCCCCATCACAGCTCCCCTCCCTGCCCACAGCCCACTCACAGCACAGGCACAGCCAGCGTCTCCTCCTGGTGCAGCCGCTCCGTCTGCCGCAGCTTCAAGATCTCACTGTAGTTCAGTGCATTCACTCTGGTCTTGAACAGCTCCAGGGATGTGGGCTTGAGGGACAGGGTCCTGGTGATCTGCTCCCGCACCACCTGCATCACCTGCCAGGCCCGGCACATCAACTCCAGTTTGGCAACACTCCCCAAATCCCTGAATTTGTACTCTCATCCAGGGAAGAAGCATCCCCCCATACCTTGTCAAAGTCCTCCTGAGTTGCTCTCATCTCCTTCCAGGTCTTGTTCACCAGCTGGATGCAGATGCAGAACAGCTCTTGAAAGAAATGGTCCTGCCCGAAGAACATAGGGTAAAAGGCCTGAGCCGTCTCCGAGCCTGTGGTGAGAAGGACAGATGAAGCCAGACTTCGCAGTTTTTCCAGGGAATTTCAGTGTCCAGGGAAACCTGGGTATTTCCCAGCCCTACATCCTCTTCCCATGCTGTCAGCCATGCCAGAGCCTGGTGGCCACATAGATGCAGTCCCCTGCCCTGGCAGCTTGTTCCCCAAGCAGCAGGGCAGGGAGAAGGACAAGCTTGGGCACACGTACATGGCTCTCCAATGTGCAGGATCTCACAGAGGATCAGGGTGAGCTGGATGCTGCTCCGAGCAAAGGGACACTCGTGTTTGTCTTCCCGGCTGCTGTTCTCGAGGATAAACTGGAGAAGAGGGACATAACCTCACATTACATGGATTTGGAAGGCTGCCCCAACAGTGAGTATCAGACTTGCCACACTCCTCCTGCATTCCTAGTCAAGCTATGGGTCAGTGGGTCACTGATGCAAGTGACCCACTCTTCCCAAAATCCAGTCCCAGCCTCCTCCTTCCCTTGTGGCAGTGTGGGAGTTGGTCACAGGCACTGCAGGTTGGAGCATGGCTCATGCCCTGCTGGTTTTGCCCAAACTGCCCCAGTTTGCTCAAGGCCTGGAAACCAAGCTGTGAGCAAACCCTTAAAAATTATGGGGACCCTTCAGAGGCACTGGCCTCAAATGGCTTCTCCCACCCACAGGAAAGACTCATCTCCATCTGAAACAGAGCAACAGTAGGACACACACTTGCCTGAGTGTGGCCAAGGACAGATCACAAGGAAGGAAAAGAAGGTGGAGATCCACCAGCACTTCTCCACCAGGGAGTTCCCTGGGAGAGCACAGCACCTACCCTGCTGTAGGCATTAGGGGTGTTCCTGGAGAAATACACCATGTTGTCCAGAGCAAGGAGTCCTGGTGGTGCACGGCGGAGATCCTCTGCTGGGTTGCTGTTGTTCTACGAGGACACAAAGGATGCAATTTAGCAGCAGCTGCCTTGTTCTTCAAGCAGCAGTGGCTTCCCATTAGAGCCATGGGGTTTTCCTTTGAGTCCCAGAACTCCTCGGAACTCGCTGTTCAGGAATGCCGAGGGAGCAGAAGGGAGGTACTGCAAGGTGATCCCTCAGCACCAACAGGGACACCTGGCTTAAGGGAGCCATCAGAAGGTGCCCCCAGGGCCATGTGGTGGGGCCACTGTGGGGCTCAGGGGGATGCAGGGGGAACACACCGTGAAGCCCAGCTTGCGGAACTCCTTGGCGCACAGCGATCGCCGGCGCTCAGTGCTGAAGGTGCCAGCAGCTGCCTCGCTCTCCGACTCAAAAGCAGCCTGGCGCAGGGACTGCAGGAGATCCCGCTGCTCCTGGAGGGACAGAGGAGAGGAGAGGATGCCAGTGAGCCCCACAGCACCAGGTTCTCCCAGGGCAGACCCAAATGGGTTGGGTTCACCCAAATGTGAGCTACTTCCACAGGTGGAAGGGACCAGACTTGCAAGGAGAGTACTCCCAGACCTGTGAGTAGGGATCCATGGACATTTTCATGCGATGCTCGCACAAGTTGAGGCTGACAGACTGCAGCACGTAAAGATAATGGGCCATCTCATCCCCCAGCGGCTCAGAGCTGTGGATAATGTTCTACAGGAGATCATGAGACAGAAGGTTCCCCCATGCTGCTGCTTCCAGTCCAAGCACAGGACCCAACAGCCAAATCCCAGCAGGTCCTGCTGCTCAAAGGAGTGTTGGGAAGTGGGAAACTCCCCTTGGGGCTGGGCAAGGTCTGTGTGCACTGAACTGCAGGCAGATGGGGGTGCAACCCTGGGCACCTGGGTGCCAGCAGAGCAGCACCCATAGGCATTCTCAAGGAAGGGGCATGGGGCACACAAGCAACCCAGCCAAGCATGATCACCAAAGGCTGGGGCTCAGGGGACAGGGTCTGGGGAGAAAGGACAGAGAATGAAGCACAGAGCAGACCCTTGCACAACCCCAGCTCCTCACCTTGTGGATAAACTGCCTGATGTTCTTCTCCCTCAGGTATTCCATCATGTCCTAGGAAAAAAAAAAAAGGCTGTGAGACATTCCCCAGCTCAGCACACCACCATTTCCCCCAAAAAGGAGGAGGCAGAGTGAAGACATAGACTTTAAACATCTCTGGGCACTTCTTGTGCCATCCCAAACAGCACAAACCCCACAGCAGAGGACCCAGCTGCCCAAGGTCCCATCACAGGAGGAGCCCACCCTGAGAGCTCAGATGTGCCAGGGGCTGGGTCATTACAATCACTGTGCCACTACCAACTGTGATACTTCTGCCATTTGAGACAAAAAGTCCTGACAGCTGAGGGCTCTCAGCAGAGCATCCCGCTGACAGGGGCACAGTGGTGCCTGACTCTGCAATGCCACCACCCTGCCATGGGGGCCCTCACCCGGCGCTCGGCGTCGGTGGCACTCAGCAGCAGCGCAATGAGCAGAGCCATGGCCTTCAGCTGCAGCTGGGCATTTGTCCTGTGGGAGGAAGAGCAGGAGGATGTGAGAGCCACCAGCTCTGAGGAGGGGGGTGAATGGTGCTCTGGCCTCTCCACTTACACCTGCAGGTGGGTGAGAAGGCGGTCCAGTGTCACTTCTTTTTTGACCACCTCGAAGAGGAGGCGACTGGTAGGCACCATATTCTCCAAGATGGACAAGGAGAGCTGCTGGATAGATGCATCCACTGCATTCATGTTGACATAACTCACTATCTAGGAGACACAAAACCATCTGTCAATGGCAGGCTGAGCCTGGAGCACAAGGATAACAAGGGATGCCACAGGCACAAACTGTGCACATTGTAGAAAACTCTTACCTTCTTGATGAAAACTGTACTAAGATTTTCCCAGGAAACAAAATCATGCTCCATCAGCTCTGTGAAGGCTTTGAGGGTATGAGCCAGCATCTCCCCTGTACTGGAGGGACAAATTAACAAGTACAGTGAGGATGGCACCAGATACCCTGATCCATTCTATGGTGGTGTCTCTGCAGTTGAACATTGGTGGGCATGTTAGAAACAGCTAGGGAAGAGAGCAGTGAGCAGGAGAAAGGAAAGAGACTGTTGGGTAAGAAAACAGACTTCACTTAGTCATCCCAGGAAGTTGACTTGCCCAGGAAGTCAAGGCAGGGGAAATTCAGTAATTGGAAGCTGCATCCTCATGGTACAAAGATCACTGCAGACAAGCCCTCGGGAAAGCTGAACCACCCTATATCCCTCCCTCTACTTCCAAGAAACCTGCTGCATTGCCTGGTTCCACATTCTCTGTGTGACAGGAGCTCAGAGCAGCTGCACCATCACATCCTGGAAGAGTCACACAGGCAGTGGTATTTGGCAACGAGGGTTTTCTCAAGCTCTCTGCAGAACTCTTGCAGATATAACCTCAGGGCAGAGGGATCATTCAGGGTGGCAGGAATGAGGAGCAGCACTGGAGGCCAAGATGATCACAGGAGTTTCCTGGTAGCAAACCCCATGAGGCTACAGCCAGGGAAGGGATAGAAGGTTCAAGTCTGGGCACATTCACAAGGAGTCAGGACTGCATATCTGTGGGGACCTTCCCCTAGCTGCCAGCATGCAGGGACACAGCCACGGAACAGGCATCAACAAGTCAGGAACACAGAGTCCACTCCAACACCCAGCTTGGAGCTCATGCAGCATTAGCAAGGGAGAAGAAAAATCAAGGACTGCAAGTAAAGTCCTGTCCTGATACTAACTCGTTCCCTTCTTCTACAATAGAGTAGATTTGCTTCAAGCCATTCCTGCTGATGAACTCTTGAGCAAAGGTAACGTCCTGAGAGAGGCTTGCAAGCTTCTTCAGTGAGTCAGTCTTCACATCAATATTCTTGCTCTGGATCCCGATATACAACTGCTCTGCTTCTTGGTCCTACCAGGAAGGAAAGAATCAACCCAAAGGGTCTCATAGAAAGACAGCGAGAAGCTTGAAGGTGGCTGTAAGAGCTGAAGTGCAAGTTTTGGAAGGAGCCTTAGGCTAGAGCAGCCCCAGTAACGAACTAGACAGAGAAACAGAGCCACCAGAGCAGAGACCAGGTGGAGCTGAGGATGGAGGTTAAACTGGCATGACACCAAGAACACTTGATGAGTTGGCCCCTATGTCCAAAGCATTTCAAGATGATTTAATTTCTCTTCAAACTCCCCCAAGCTCTGCCAAGGGAAAATTAAGGCTGAGACATGTCTCCTGCCTGTGTTATTTCTGCTGGGTCTGAGGCACAGAGAAGAGCCATCATGAGCTCAAAGTCACAGAGGCAGTCAGAGGCAGAGGGCTCAGAGCACCCCACTGCAGGGGCACGGAGCACCAGAGCACGCAGCAGAGACAGGGGGGCAGAGGGATGTACCGGCGAGGTGGTCAGCCGTAAAATGCTCCCGTTCTTAATGTCCCTGCGGTTCTGTAAGGAGAGAAGGAGCCGGTGAGCCGCTGGGCGCTGCGGCGGCGGGGCCGGGGGCCGGGGGGTGTCTCACCGACTCGGTGATGTAGGTCTGCCGCCCGTCCGCGTACTGCAGGGCATAGCGCTCGGCGTTGGGCAGGCTCCACCTGCGGCCAGGGGCGGCCGGTCACAGCCCCGCTCGGCTGGTGCCGGCAGCCAGCGGGTCACGGCAGCCCGGTCACGGGCAGCTGTCACCACTCGCGGGCAGCGAGTGCGGTACTCACGCATCACAGACGTCCTTGAGCACTGAGGCGAGCGGCTTGGTCTGCGAGAGGGAGGGAGGCCGGCCGTGAGGCGGGGCGGGGGGCGCGGGGAGGGCTGCGGGGTCACGGGCAGTACCTGCTGGAGCTCGATGAGCTGCGGGACGGCTCCCGCCATCTGGATGGCGATCTTCACCACGTCCTTGGGCGGCGGCATGGCTCCCGCGGCGGCCCCGCACCGCCGGCAGTTCCGGGTTGTTGCCGCCGCCGCCGCCTCCCCTCACGAAGGGCCCGGCCGCCGCACCGAGGCCTTGCGCCGCCACCCCAGCCCCGGGCAGGCCCGGCCCCCTCACCTGAGCTGACGCGGGTGTGGCAGGACCCACCTCCGGCAGCAGGACAGGGCCTCCTGCCCGGAAAGGAACCCCATCCCCTGGGCGAGGGCAGAGAGGAGGCACAGCCTGGGGCAAGGTGAGAAACTCTGGAAAGTTTTTGTTTATTCACGTCAGAGAACACTCTGTACAAATATGACAGGCAATTTTCTTCCCTTGCAAAAAAAAAAAAAAAGTATAAAAATAATCTTTATATATGAATCAAAAGTTCATTTGCAACTGTAAATTTTTCTCTAGGTATTCTTTTCGGGAGGTCGTCTAACTGGTGGTGGACATGAACACTGGGGAGGAGGGCAAGGGCCAGGCAGTACATGAAGAGCTCGAGCTACACCAAAGCCACGGAGCCTTGTGAACAGGCAGGACCAAGGGATTCCGGTCAGCTTCCATGTGGAGAGGGGAAGGTTCAGGGACTGGCAGCGTGCAGGCTGGAAGTTCAGCCCCCAGAGGGGTCTCACACCTCAGCTGTCTTGCCAGCAGCAGCTGCCAAACTCGTGCCCCATTGCTCCTCCTGAGTTGTTCATGCTTTCTCCAAAGAGGCTGCCAGTGCTTTGTTACTGCAGAAATGAACAGTCCTTGTGGAGGAGTCCCATGCCAAATGAGAGGGCCTGAGGAACCACTCCAGGGACACAGGTCCCAAGCACAAGCTCTTCTCATCTCTGCAGGCTTTTCGTACTTTACATCCCTTAGTCTGGTGCTGCAGCTGGTTGTGTGGGTCACAGGCAGTGAGCAGCTACGCAGAGAAATTAAACATCAGCTGTTTAAGTGGACGGCTGGAAGCTCCCTGTGTGCAGCAGCCAGCCATGGCCTGGCCTGGCTCTCTGTTCAGCAGTTTGCAGAGCAGGAAAGGCAGGACAGCTGCTTCCATTGTGGTGGCAGGAAGATGTGCAAAACTAAAGACACTCACAGGACTTGACCAAAACCCAAAGTTGGAGCTAGCAAAATACAATACAAATGTCCATCAGGACATTTTTACTCCAATTAAACTGCACAAGGTCCCAGCCTGGTACCAGCTGATGATCCTAAAGAAGCCAACAGCACACCTTCCGTTACAAAGCAATGAAGAAAATGTTGAGGAAAACTGATGCAGAGAAAGCATCGCAGCAGGTAACGACCTGCCACAGGATCAGGAACTGGGAGTGTGGGTATGGGCACTAAGGGAGCAAATTCAAATATACAGAAAACCTGATCCTGAGAGAAAAAGGGGTAAAAAAAGCTCACTATTTTGACAACACCTACATAACCTGTCACAGCAAAAAACTACTGAATTGTAACTGCTTGGTCACCTTTCAGACAGTTGCAAGTTCAAGTGCAATGGTTGGAAAAACTCAGCTATCTGCAAATATGAGCAGGCTCTGATGTCCCTGGAGTACCTTACAGGCACCAGCTGAAGCAGTCTTATCCTCTGAAACATCTCTTCAGTCAGGCAAAACCAAAAATTAAAAACAAAACCATACTGGCATCTCTGCTTTAGCCCTGCAGAAACAGCACAGCTGCTGGACAAGGAGCTGGAGCCCCTGGGGCTGTGCATCAGAAGGCTGGTGAAAGCAGATCCAACATTCCTGCTGATGCACCAACAGGGAAAGGCTCAGTGCTCCTGGGTCCTACAAGGAGCACTCAGCTCCTGAATCCCACTAGGAGGCACAGCTGGCTAAAAAAAAAGTGCTTTTTGTAAAACATACTAGCTTGGTCTGAAGTCACTAAAAGAAATAGACACTTTGGTGCCAATTTTTTTCCTCTTCATGCCTATTGGAAATAAAACTACCCCAATCCGAACCACTAACACAAAGAAATCTAACAAACAACCTCTGGGCTTGTGAACTGACCATGGTCTTGGGGCTCCTTGTAGCAGCTGGTACCTAGGAGGTGCAAAGTGCCTCTGGGAGTGCAGGAAAAACCAAGGCATGCAGATTGGAGGAAGCTCAGAGAGGCACGTGGGCAAATTCTGCAGGTGAACTGGGAACACTCAAAACACAGAGCCTTTGAAGTGAGGCCCAGGATCCAGTGGAGAGATGCGGGGGGAAAGCTGCACGTGTGTCTCGCACGTGCACCAGAGGGAGAGGCAAACTACAGGGAGGCTCCCAGCCTGCAAGTCCACATCTCTTGGTTCTGAGTCCATTTGAGAGCATCTCTGAATGACTCGGCCATCGAGCTCTAGCATAAAAGGAATCCAAAAATAGACACTTTCCAAAGAGTTACAAAACAGTCCGTGTTTGCAGGGCTCACAGCCGCACTGAGAAGTCAGAGGTTGAGGACAGGCACATCAAAGAGGTCACAGACACCTTCACTCTCATCCAGGTTGTAGATGTAGTCGTGATCTCCAGGTGGAGGGGAGAGGCGGAGCAAGGGAGCAAACACTGGGGAAAGAGAAGGCCAGGGTTGGTTGCAAAACTCAGCACTCCCACCCCAGCTGAGAGCTGCCAGTGGCACTGAGCAGCACAGCCACCTCACAGGAACAGTCTCTGAGGTGGCCTCAGTCAGCCTCATGGAACTGAAGAGACTCCTGGGTCTCACACCTCTCTCAGGGAGTGGCAGGACAACAAGAACAGAGTCTGTGTCCAGAGCCCAGAAAAGATGAGGGCGAGTCTGCAGCCACAAGGCTGCCAGCTGGGTAAAGTCACACAGCATGGTCTTCCTCCCAGGAAGGCCACACCATGACAGGAGACTGAGACTCACCTTCAGATGACATCAGCTCTTCCAGCAGCTCAGAGTTCACACATTCTGGAGAAGAGACAAGCATGGTAGCGAAACAGTCTGCTCTCCTGGTCTGCTCCTGAGTAGTTCCCCACTTTCCCCACCCTTGTTATCCCTTCTCTGGCTAAGGCACAGCATGTGCAGCAGGCAGTGAAAGGAAGCTTGTGCTTAAGAGATAAAACCATGTAGTAAAAGTAATTCCAGCACAAAACACTATGAGAGAACTCCAGCTCCTGCGGTTTAGATTGCACAGCCTTAAAGCAGCTGCCAGTGCCAGGGCAACATCACTGGGATCACACAGAGGATGAGAGGCTGCATGGAGTGTGCTGCAAGGACCATTCCTCTGAGCTCTGCTGTGCTGCTCTCTTCCAGTCCTGAGTGTTGCCTCTGTAGCTGTTGACTCTGTTTTGTCCTTTGCTCCTGGATTTTTTATCTTCCCCCTCCAAACTGGGAAGAATACTCCATAAAACCACATACTTTACCACAGAAAGTAAACATCTCCTTTACAACAGCGTCCACATAGTGACACAGTAGAGTTACTTTGGGTAAGTTAGATCTCCTACACAGCTGGGGCCTTGCAGCAGTTTATATCTCACCTTGTGAACTCAAACTTACTCTTCAGATGTACTTAGACATCATCAAGACTTCATCCTTTATCTGTAGCAGAGGAGCTGGGCAAGGAGGAAGGATGTTCTCCAGGCTGACTGTGGAGCCCAGGGCTAAGAGCACACAGACTGGAGACTCACATGTGTCTGTGTTTGGATGTGTGGGGATTTCTACCCAAAGGCAGCACCTTCACAAAGCATCTAGTAGAGCATGGAATGAAGGACAGCTGTTGTACATCCCCTGTGACCACCACTGAAGTGCTTGGGTGTACTTGGCCCTGCCTTGCTGTGGGGCTACAAAGTATTTGGCCAGCAGTGAAGAAAAATAAATGTACTGATAGTTTCCCAGTTTAGGTTTATGTCAGACCAAATTCCTTCATGTTTTCTACACTTAACCCAGAGTCTGTCCCACCATTAAGCAGCAAATCACAGATATTCCTTGGGCAGAGTCAGAACTCCAAACACAAGTAACAGCATCTCCCTCCCCTACTGCTCCAAAATTACCAGCTCCTCCACCACCACCACTGAGAAGTATTTTGAAGAGAGAACATTATCTCCCCAGATTATTTGCTTGGATTAGCCTTAGGCTGCTAAAGCTGAAACAAGACTTAGCGGGGATTTTTCTTTTCCATACTGCTGACAAGCTGAAGGAGGAGCATGGAAAGGCTGAACATGGATTAGTGTCAGCATGAGGACAGGAAAGCCCTTGCTGGTGCACTGCAGGCAAGATCTAACAGAGGTTGCTGGGAACATGGAGACAGAAAAATACATCCAGAAACCAGTCATTTTAAGAGGGCCTAACTACTCTTTAGTAGAGGGCCAGCAGCCACCAATGACCACAAGCACCTTACAAAATCACATCCACAAAATAATCCAAAAGGGAGCGAATCAAACAAATTGTCCCTTTTCTGTGGATAGATGGGCACAGAAAAAAGCTGTGGTCAGGGAATGAACGTACCTCTCATTGGATCAAACATCTCTGACAGCTCTTTGGGAAGTTCCAGTACTGCAAATACAACAAACCAGATGGTTTGGATCATTACATGAAGTGTCTGAAATGCTTTACAGCAGAATCACCCACAAACCTACTGTGCTCCTTACACACCCAAATCATCCAGAAATTCTGTTCCCACACTCCATGTCAGATGTTTCTGCTGCAATGACAAGCAACAAAGTACTTGAGCTCCACTACTTGAAAATAAATTTGTAGGAGCCCTGGGACATGAACATGTTATCACAGACAGCAGCTGTGTCTGTAAACCTCACCCAGTACACTGCCCTGATTACCTTGTGTAGGATGGGGACATGCCTTTGGAGAGGCACACTGATAAGATATATGCACATCCAAGGCCTAATTCCACAACCAAGATGACTCCACAGCTGCTTTGAGACATGCCAGCAGCAGAAGTGAAAAAAGCACTGGGTGAGCTGTGTTTGAATAAGAGTTCTTCTTCTAACCATAACCTAACTTTGAGTGTTTCTGCAGGGAAGTTGGGCTTCAAAACATTCCAGCAGTGTGGCTTACCTAGAGGATGCTTTTCTCTCCTCAGGCCAGCCTGCCATTTCCTAGCATAAAGCTCCAGAGTTCCTTTTTTAAAGCACATCAAGGAGCTCCCCAAAAACATACTGCAGGGTCACTAAGAACACAAGATCACTAAAGACAGATGAAGTATTCCTGAGCAAAGGAGGAAAAGGGAGACAAGAGCTCTCCTAATACAGAAAACTCCTCGAGTTACAAAGGTGCTCTCTCAGTGGTGGCTGAAAATTCTGTAACTTCATGAAGTCTCAAAAATAGGACCTTACTCTACAGAAAGGATTGAAGGGGAACAACCCCACATGTAACAGGAGAGACACGTGTCATGAGGGTGTCCCTTGCAGATTTTCTAGTACTGATGTCACAGAAAGCAGCAGGACACTAGACAAACACAGTCACCTTGTCACCATGTTTCCTGGCAGCCTCACAGGGCAATGCCTACTCATCCTTTGCAGACTCTGGCTGACAGCAAAGGCAGAATGGAACTCAGCTCCTTCCTCCAGACCCAGCAGCCTTTCCCTCACTCCCAGCAGCAGGATTTTGGAGCAACACATGAAACAAGCAGCATACTCACCTCCTGTGGGGTCGGGCTTGATGGGCTCAAAGGAGGTAGAGGTGCTGGGCAGGACAGAGCTGCTGTCCAGCGAGGCTGAGGACTGCAGCAGCTGCGTGTCCAGCGCCGCCGGCTGCCCCTCCAAGTCACCGCCGCCCTTGGCCTCTGCCGCCGGGACATCGCACTCTGGGAACACCACAGACACACCCAGGAACGTCACCTCCCACCAGCCCAAAGGCAGCAGCACCACACACAGCCCTCACTGGCACTGCTGGCCAGGCAGCTGCACAGGGAGAAGCTTTCCTGCTTTCCTCCAGGTCCGTATTTGGACATATCTCCTGCCGATCAATGAACCTGCATGACCAGCTTCTCCCCTACAGCTGCTCCTAAGGTTGGCACTACAGGTGCTGCTACACCTACAGGTGCTCCTAGAGGTTGGCACTACTCACTGAAGCCAAGTGCCTGATCTTCCTGAGCACAGCCAGTCCCATTAACCAAGGCCAAAGGAAGGGCAGCAGCAAAGGCAGCAATGCCTTTGCCAGGAGCTCTCAAAGCTGCGCATCCGGCAGTGCCAGGCCCAAGGAATGCACCCCGCTCTACCAGCCACCAGCCCGTTTCTGCCTCCTGTAGCTCCCTCTCACCTGTGCCTGCACTTTTCTGTGTGGGAGGCCCATGGTCCTGAGTGCTGGTGGGTGTTGGTGTGGAGGGCTGGGTGCTGCTGGGAACAGAGGCCTCCTGGAAGTGGGCCAGTGGTGGGATTTGTGGTTTGGAGGGTGCAGCTGCCTGGCACTGAATGAGGTCTTCAGGGGGAGGGACAGGGAGTACGACAGGAGGAGAGCTCCAAGTATCTTTGTTTACTAGGAGAACATCAATGGGACCACTTGTGCTTTTCAGGTGGATCTGGTATTTCTTCTGTCCATTTAGACCCTGAAAAAAATCAAAAGAAAAAACACAGATTTACATTAAAAACCGTTTTCAATTAGCACATGAATTTTCCACAGGGAAAACATACATGTACACAAACACACAGCGCCCCTGCACTCTGCCCATGAATTTATCACTCACCTCAGGGACAGGAACCTCCAAACGTGTGCCTGATGGGGCTCGAATCACAAGGAGGGTGTCTCCTGTGAAAACAGAATCAGTCAGGGCTCCTGGGCACGAGCTGTTGTGATGTGAATTAAGCACTGATAAAGAACCCACCTCAATGTCCCTTCCTCTCCTGGCAATCCTCCATGGAAGGAAGTCATCTACATCCCAGCACATCATACAGTTCCTAATGCCTCGGAAGAACTAGCTTAAATTCACTCTTAAGAACATCTGAATCCTAAGGGAAGTATCCTTCATTCTGCTGTCACAAGCTTTTAGATGTGAATTAGAAACAAGAGAGCTGCACTGCCAGCAGAGAGATGGGGTTGAACCAGGCTCAGGGCCAGGCTGCCAACCTCAGGCTGCTGTCCCAAACCTGAAACCAACACTCCCCAGTCTCTACTACTGGTCAGAGCTGCCTTAGCTGTACTGGATCCTCCACAGAGCCCAGCAGATGTGGGGCTGGAAGCCAGGCTGACAGCATCCTTCCTTTGCAAGTTCTGCAGCTCCTTAAGACCTGCACCCTAATAACCCAACAGTCACAGGCAAGCAGCTCCCAGCCTGTATCTGGGTTTAGAGAAACATGAACAGAGAAATACCAGAGCTGTGAATACCTGACATATTTAGATCAAGCAGCTTTCAGCTTTCACTTTGAATGTTTAAGCTTTAGTGTGGTTAATAATCACAATTCCCCAGTATTCTGATTAAGCTTCACATGGTAATTAACCCAGAAGATCCCCAGAGTGATGAGAAAGAGTGGACAGCAGAAAAACACATTCCTTAATTTCAGGCAGGCAATCAAAAGTCAAATCAGCAAAAGGTAAAGGGATTAAAAACAACATGGGATTTGTCAATTGGATGGGACTCGTTTAACAAATCTACACTTAAGAAAAACGTAGAAGACATTTAAAATGCATAATAAAGCTCAAAGACACCAGCTCAAGCTGTAAGACCTGTCAGTTTCAGAGACAGGTGCTGGGTTTGTATCTCCTTTGATAAATATGTCCCAAATACTTGTACAAAAGAGCACCCAGTAGGTTTCCACTTCCTTTTTGAATCTGCAAGTGCAAAATGCATCACAGCAACAGATGCAGAAATTAGGTTTCCCAGTCACTAAAAACTGACATATTCTTACTTCTCTTCTTTCTTTTTTAATTTATCTCTATTTGACAAGAGTCCAAGAGTGGAAATCTTGGAGCAAGCAAGTTCAATAGCAGTCAATTAGAAAAACCAAGAGCTGAAATTCAGCCTGCACCACATTTTGAGGAACACAAGAGGTTTAACCAAAGAACATCTTTAAGGCTCAGGTGCTCAGGGAGGGAAAAGAATCATTTAAGGCATATCCATACAGGAAAACTGGACAGGCAATGGAAAACCATGGATGAAAGGCTCCATTCTAGAGGGAACTGACACCTCCCCTCAGTAAGATCTAATCTCTGCATGTTTTGGTGAGGTCTGACCTCAAACACAAAGTGGTTTACAAAAACCAGGTGCAATGAAATGCAAAACGCTCAACCAGCCAAGCAAGGAGCTGTCTGCTGGTCTCCAGTAAACTCTTCCAGACTGTTACAGTGATCTGGCCCCCAGCACTGTCAAACTGAAAACACAATCCCTGCCCCCAAAAGTGCAGCTTCAACCAGAAGAAAGAGCAAAGCCAAGGGGTGGTGATGCAGCCGTTACACCGGCAGGAACTTGGTGAACAAGGAAAGCACAAAGGCAGCAACAGCAAACAGAGGAGCTGAGGAAGTGCAGGGTGAGAAAAGTGCTTGGAGGAGATGAGGAGAGCCAGGCACAGGTGAGATTATGCATGGCTGGAGGCAGCCAGGATAAACAGCTTCAACCTCTGCAGCAGCCAAGCAGAAGCAGGTTGCCAGGTCAGGAGAGGTCAGGCACCCACTGAAGCAGAAAGGTGAAGCTGTGACTCCACACCACTACAGCTGGGAAAATCAGTTTATGTACTGAGGCTGCCCCACTGCCTGCTGGCCACCAGCATTAATCTGGTCTTACATCTGTCATTAGAATTGGCAGCAGAAGAAACAAAGACCGCTGTGGGTTTCTTCACTTTTGCCCAGAGACAGAACATAGAACTTTTGATACAAACTTCAGGAATGAAGGGAGTGAGGGCAGAGCAAATGGTGCATTCCCTTCTGTCCTCTGCTGTCTCCTTCCTGCATTCTTGTTGGCAGGGGAAATGATGTAGCTGAGGGACCACCTTTAATACTATTTCACTGCTTTCATCATGGTTTCTACTGTGAAATAAATTTTGTTTCCTGTCATTAGAACACTGCCCACCCAAGCCCTTAAAATTAAGGGCTTCTAACATAACACACATACACCTAACTGTGAAACCCAGCAAGAAGACTTCCTTAGGAGCAGCACCTCTATTCCTTTAAGCACAAGATATGGCCTGTCCCCTCTAATGGAGACACTAAAGCCACAGCTCAGTGGAACCCAAACCCAGGACAGCATCAGAGCTGACAATATATTCCACTTGATGTTGTTGGGCAGCCCACAGTCTGCTCTGTGGGCTCTTTCTTGGACAAAGGAGAGTAGCTGGGACAGACTGACAGATCTGCAGAATCTCATCTTTACAATGGTGCACCTCATTGAAAATGAGCATTTCCTCACCTGTGAAGCACTTGCAGATATCTTCATGTGTCACATAGGCTAATGTTCCCAAGGTTAAGGAGAAAGGCTGCAGCTTCCTGCACAGACAGAGAGCTCAAAGCACCTGGTGTTTCCTTCCTGAGCACAAGGAACACCATTCCCAGAAGGCTCTCCATGCCACACTCTGAAGTGGTCTGCAGGTGAGCTCTGCAAGCTCCATGCCCGTCAGAGCTGACATTCTGAGATAGTTAAGCCACAAGAGCTGCTCTGCACTCAAGAAAGTGGCACCTGTGACTCAGAAAGAAGCACTTTTCTCACTGTGGTAAACATTACTGTGTTTTTTACTTCCAAAAGCCAGAGGAGAGGCTGGATGCAGAGAAAAGAAGGTCTCCAGGCTGGACAGTTACCCAGATTTCAAACCAAGGTGCTGCCTTTTGACCCTTTCAGTGCAGCTTCTCCAGCAGCAACAGGTCAGCACCCACCAAGCCCTCAGGTCTCTGCTTCCCAGCCCAGCAAGTGAACATGGAGACAGAGCCATCAGTTCACACAAAGGATATCGACTGTTCTGCATGTCTTCTGTAACATTTTTGATGCTCTGCTGAACCCACATCTTCTGCTGCTCCAGCTCCTGTTCCCGCTGCTCCAAGTCCTCAATGTCTGCCTTCAGCTCGATCAGTTTGTGAGCTATTTCACGTGTGTTGCAGCCAGGACCCACCCCCCTGGGTAAAGCAGAAATGGGTGAGATATATCAGCCTCTGGAGGCCCCAGACCAACCCCAACCTCTCTGCCAGCCTCTTATTCCCACCTGTGTCAAACATCAATGCCACATTGCCTGGAAAGCCATGTCTGTACCTGCTCTAGATCCCCACCTCCCAGCACAGCAATGTTTGGTATATCTTTTTATTTCCCACAGTCAAGCAGGACTCTTCCCCTCCTGTGCCATGATAGGCATCTTTTCTAGACCAAGGCAGTGCAAATATTTAGTTTGTACCAAAATAACACCTTTGCTGTAAGAGAGACACCATATGTACTTCAGCTTTCCTCACTATGCCATCAGCACAGCCCAGCTGGGGGAGGCAAGAGCATGGACCACTGAGGAACCTCCCTCTGCACACAGCATTATAATCCCACTGCCACTTAAACCTGCACTAGAAGGGACCTGTGAATGATTTAGACCATCTCTGCCACTCACTTCCACTGGATACTGTTCTTGGACTTCTTCTCGATCAAGCCGATGCCTTCCAGGACATTTGTGATATCGTAGATCCGCCGCTTCTGTCGCACAGCCAAGGTATCTGCAGCCTGAAAAAGGTTAAGACACTTAATTCCAAACTCTCAGTCATGTTTAGCTCCTTCTTGCCTGGCAGATTAACTCCTGGCCAAGTACTTTGCTCCCCATTTCATACCTCTCCTGTTCCAGCGTTTCAAGTTACACAGCCATGTTCTTGATCTCATATGACCATGAGAAAAAGTCACTCATTCTTCTTTTTTTCTTACCCCACAGCCTCCCCACTAAACACAAACCAAATTCCAGCACTCCTGCTCGCAGTGGATCCAAAAACCACCATTCTCCAGTAGCAAAGCAGGGCTAGAAAACAGTAGCTCAGCAGCCTAAAAATTCAGTGCTCCCTTGAGGTAGAGCTGGAGATGGGAAGGGGAATGCTGAGAGCTGTCTCTGCAACACTTCAGTGAAATCAACATTCACAAGGTCTCTTCTAAAGCTGATCTGATGCCACTTGACAAAGAATCAATATCTTTTCAAGAGATTCCTCTGTTTGAATGACATGATTCCAGGTGGAGAGTAAACAAGAGCAAGCCTGGGGCTTCCCTGCCTTGCTCACACGACCCTTTTCCCCTCAGGTTTCAGGACTCGAGAAATGGCACTGTTTCCACCACCACAGAGCAACCTGGCACCAGCAAGAGTTAATGTGTGCACAGCCAGGACCAGCAATGGCAGTGGCAGCGCAGACAGAGCAGGTCAGCACAGGAGCCATGTCCCTGTCACCCACCAGTGGGGGGCCAGGACTTTGGATACCCTGCACCACACAACTACATAAATCACACTGACCAACACGAATTCCCTCAATGGACATCTGAAGCACAAAGATATTGTCAAATCCAATGAGAAAACAATTTGGCACAGGCATGGAGCCAGGAAACTCCTCCAGCCCTGCATTACTGGGGCTTTCTGGCACTTGTCGGTCTCACACACGTGCCCACATAAGAGATGATTATATAAACCACAGCAAAGGAACTTCCCCTACAGGAAAGGCTAGAGATTAAGTATTATATATTGCACTGTGTTACTTCCTCTAGGTGAAGATTTTAAAAATACAGATGCAAGATGCTTTCACACAGCACTTCTCCACTGCCTAAAGGATTGGGGGAAAACCTCTGGCAGGTGACTCTGACCACACTCCCCCTCCTGGTGTGTGCCGGGAGGGTTAAGCGCTGTACGGACAGTTTCTATAGGTATGTGTTTCTGTAGGTGTCTGAGGCTTTGGTGCCAGTCACCAAGTACAGGGCAAGAATACAGAAGAGAACAAGGTTCTGCAACTGAAGCACACAAACACCTGCAATGTATGGCAAGGTCCTGGGAAAGAAGAGTGCCCGGGACAACCCGACGGGGTGGGGGAGAAGGGCTGGGAAGGAGGAGCAGGAGGGGCTGGGAGAGCGGCCAATGCAGAGCCCTCCGTGCACGGCCGGCAGCTCTGCCCCAGGAACCCCGCTTTCCGTGCACCCAGAAACGGCTGGAAAAGCCCTCCAGGATCATCGATCCCAGCCACTAAACCCCACCACTGAACCATGTCCCTATAAGCGCCACATCCACAACCGTTCTGACCAGGGACAGTGACTCCACCGCTGCCCCGAGCAGCCCATTCCACCAGTGCCTCACCACTCTTGCCGTGTAGAAATTGTTCCTGTAATCCAGTCTAAACCACCTGCTGCACCGGGCGCTGCCATGTCCCCGTTCTCCCCCTCCAAACCCGCTCCAGCCGCCGGAGCCCCGCTCTCCCGGCGGCCGCTCCTTCCGATTCCATCCCCGGGCCGGCGGAGCCCTCGCCCCTCGCCCCCCGCCGCCTGCCCCCGCACCAGCTTGAGGTCGAGCACGCCGTCCTTGGCCTCCTGCAGCAGCGACACGAACTTGGTGGTCAACAGCCCCAGGCTCTTCTCGTGCCGGCTGGGCGCGCCCGCAGCCCCGCTGCCACCCCCGGGGGGCTGTGCCCCGCACTCCGCCATCTGCCCGCCGCCGGCTCCGGGGCCGCGCATCCGCTTCCGGGCCGCGGGGCTCCCCGGGAACCTCCGGGGCGGGGACGGCGGCGGGGCGGGGACGGGGGACTCCCCCCCTCCGCCTCCCGGGGGGACGGAGCCGTTGCGCTTTGCTCCCGGTGTTCCGCCAGCCCCGTCGGTTTGGGGGGTAAAACCAGGGGTGCGTCCATCCCCGCGCCGTTCTGCGGTGCCAAAGTCAAACTCCCGCCCCGTGGTACCGAAGCCAAAGCTCAGCCATGTATGCAGCTCTCACCGCCCCGCTGACAGGGGCAGATTGCTGCTCCAGCACACCCAGTGCCGGGGGAATCCTCCAGCATGCTCCCGGTGAGCGCAGCTTGTGGCAGGGACACATCTCCAGGTCCATCCGCAGCCATGCAGGGTGCTTCCCCACGTTCTCGCCTCCGGGTCAGGCTGGCACAGCGCATCCCTTCATGGTGGATCCACCCTCGAGTGGGCTCGCACTGTGGGCGCACTGGGGTCTGGACCCCGCTGTCCTCCCCGAGCCAGGGTGGGTGCGACGGGGCAGTGCTGCGGGCACCGACAGGGCTGAGCGTCCGGAGAAGAGGGGGTGCCGGTGGCCTCAAGTTGAGTCAGGAGAGGGTTCGATTGACTATTAGGGGAAATTTCTTCATTAGAGGATGGTCAGGCACTGGAAAATGTTGCCTAGGGCGATGGTGAAGTCGCCATCCCTGAACACGTTAAAAAGGCGTGTGGATGTGTCACTTAGGAACATGGTTTAGTGGTGGGCTTGGCAGTTATCGGTTGGTACTCGATTATTCTAGAGGGCTTTTCCGACCTAAATGATCCTTTGGTTGCGTGACTCCTATTGCCCAGACCTCCGGCTGTCGCGGTGCCTTCCCGTGTCCCCCCTCCCCTCCGCCCCCCGTTCCTGACGTCCTGAGCGCGGCTGCGGGAACACAATGAGGCCCTGAGGAGCGCGGCTGCTCCGGCTGAGGAAACGGCAGCCGGCTTCCTCCGCAGCCCTGCCCTGCCCCGCAGCTCCGCGCAGCCTGCACACCATGGGCATGTCTGCGGGGGACGAGCGCGCCGCCAGCCCCAGAGGTAACGGGGATGATGCTCCCCGGGGAGCCGGCGAGCCGGGCAGGGAAGGGATGCTGCTGCTTGCAGCACATTTTGGGGATTCCCCTGCCCTTTGCCTCACCCCCTCCACCCTTCTTTTCCCCGTGCCGGGGCTGGTGCCTTGTGTCCTTGCGGGGTGGCAGCCTGGCTGTGCTCCCTGATGGTGATACCGGCGCCGGGGCAGTACTGCTCACCGCTCATCTTATCCTCAAAGCCGCTGTCCTCCTCCCTAATCCCCTGGTCCCCAAGCGGCTCCCCAGCAGGGCAGGAGCCTGGCTTGGCACCGGGTGACAGCCGCGCGGGGCTGCAGGGAGTGGCTGGGGATGGGATGGGGTGGGGGAATGATGAAACCAGGCACTGGGGACTGGGAATGGTGTGCGATAACTGTGCTGGTTCTCAGCCCTCCACTGTGGCCAGGAGCTCTTTGGCATGGCTCTGGACCTTGTGTCAAGGGGGACACAGCCGTGTGGGTGCTTTGGGGGGACCATGAGTCTCCAATCCTCACCTTAACCTGGCTCTCCTTCCTGGGAGAGCTGCCATCTCCCCATCCCTCCTGCTGACTCACTGCTGGAGTCTCAACCCTGCTCACAGCTTCCCAAATGGCATCAGACCCCCCCAGACAACCCAGCATTGTGTTTGGGGGAGCAGCTGGCCTGGGGACAATCTGAGCCAGCAGGCTGAGTCACAGCACCCCAGGGCAGCTTTGCTTCTTGCTGCCACAGCCGTGGTGGTGGCATCTTGGGGCACCCTTGCAGAACGACCCTCTTGGTGCCACGCTGCCCAGCTTCCCACATCTGTGTGTGCTTGGAAGTGCACTGGCAGTGAGCTTCCTGCCTCGGGCCTCAGGGGCCCTTCCTGCCCCTTGGTTGTGCTCACTGACCCCTGGCTTCATCCCCAGACGAGGAGTGGCCGGAAGCAGAGAAGGCTGAGAAGCTGGCGAGAGGAGCTGCTCTGAAATGGGCCTCGGGGGTGTTTTACCGCCCCGAGAAACTGGAGGGGCTCGGGCACTACCGGAGACGGGAGACACAGAGGAACAACTCCATCCAGTCCCGTTTGAAGGTGTGTGTTTGCCCATCCCACGGGCACTTGCAGCCTCAGGCAGGGATCCCAGCCAGGGTCCCCTCTTGTGCCATGAATCCTCTGTATGTCCTCTTTTGGCTAAATCTATTCCTTTGGCTGGTGTTTGGTGGGTGAAGTGTAATTGCCAGAGGGAGAAGACCCCTTTCACCCTCTGCCTTACCCCCAGGCACTGCCTGAAGTGTTAAAAGGAGTCTGCTGTGTCTCTGACAATCCTTCAAAATAAAACACCAAGGGGGCTCAGCACATTCCATGTGCAGGACTCAGCACACCCCATCACTGCCCTGTCCCAGCCCCAAAGGCTGCCCTGCCCCACAGCTGGGAGGAGGCACAGAGCTCCAGCCTGTCCCTGTCTCTGGGTCTCCACAGAGAAAACTGCATCTCTACATATTTGTAAGGGCTGTTCCAGTCCCCCTGCACTCCTGCCTCCTCATCCACATCCCCTTTTGCATGACCCAAGGAATTATTAATGTCAGGACTGAATCAGTCTGAGCACCATAACTTTCTCCTGATAATTTTAGAGATGGTTTCTCCTATTCTGACTCTGGATGAATTGTCTGGGAAGCCTCAGTGAAAGCAACTTGCTTCTGGGAATTCTTTGCACCAGGAGCGGGGAATTAAATCAGTAGATAGGGCACGGAGATGTGCCAGTGCCACTGCAGGGCTGGAAATGATGGCACTCCATTTGGGAGGAGGGTTTATATGGCCACTGAGGTCCTTCATGACTTGGGGGCACATAGGGGCCCTGTGACCCACTGCTCCTTTGCAGAAACAAAGTAATCTTTTAAAACTGAGAGAGACATCAGATTACTGTTCATCCTGGACCTTGAGGGGCTGCAACACAGATTGTGCAGGGCTGGGGCAAATGGTGTGGGGTTCTCCTGCCTTCTGGAGCTGCTTCAGTGCCCTCCATCCTTTTCTGCTCCCCAGTCAACTGTCCAGTCCTACCTGGAGGGGGTAAGTGCAGGGCTGGAGCAGCTGCGCTCGGCAGCCCAGGAGGTGCAGGGCGTGTGCCAGGACCTGGGCGCTGCACGGTGGGCCCTGCTCGACAGCGCAGACCACTTCCAGGGCCTCCAGCAGATGAGGAAGCTGATGGAGGAGCACGTGCAGCTGGCCTCAGTGGTCCAGGTGCTGCCCCAGATCTTCTCGGGTAAGGCAGTGGCCCAGTCCTGGTCCATTTGGGCTGGAAAGCACTGGGGGAAACCTCAGTCCAACCATGGGTTCTGTGCAGGGCTGGTGGTAAAGCCTGAGCAGGTCACTCAGGCTTTGCCAGTTGGGTGAATGGAGATGTCCCTGCTTCCTCAGGGCCTGATCCAGTGGTGTTCCCAGAGCCCCAGACCTTTCCCCTCACCATCTCCTTGATAACCTGCATCTATGTCCCTGGTGCAAACCCCTTCATCTCCACACTCAGTGCTGGCATCTCTCCCTCTCCCACAGTCCACGAGGTTTTTTCCCATATCCTGCAGCTGCTCCATGGGCAGCATCTCTTGGAAGCCCATGTGGAGCTCATGATGGTGGAGCAACTCCGGGATGACATCCTCTCTCAGCTGCACCTCCGCGGGCTCTCCGGTGCCCAGGCAACTGTGCTGTCCTACTTCAGTGGCCTGCAGGACCTCAACGAGAGCCTGGCCAAGCAGCTGTGGGACATTGTGGGCAGCAGCCTGCGGCTGGTGCGTGAGGACCCCGTTCTCTTTGTCACTGCTGTGAGGATCATCGAGAGGGAGGAGAAAATAGATGACACTCTGCTCTTGGAGGCCACCTTCCTGCCCCCTGGCCGCCCAAAGGGCTGGAGGCAGAAGTTCTACCAGGTCCTCCAGGACACCATCACAGGAGGCCGCTTCCGTGCTCCCCGCTTGGATGCTGAGGGGCCAGGGCTGGCCAAGCACCTGGCAGCGCTGCAGAAAGACATCGTGTGTGAGCTGTGTGTGGTGAAGGACCTGATGGTCCAGTGTGTCCCAGCTCACTACAACATCCTCAGCGTCTGCACTGCCACCTACCACCAGGCCCTCAGCAGCCACCTGCAGGAGATCCTGCGGGAGGACCTGGACAAACAGGGACTCTTCCTTCTCCTTGAGTGGGCGCTCCGTGTGTACCACAGGTCAGCACCAACCGAGTGAGGGAGGTTGTGGAGAGCTGGGTTGTTCACCAGCTCATGGATAGGTTGGGAGAGTGTCTCTGGCTGCCAGGGGGTGATGACCAGGAAGGCAGAGGGACAGGTAGGAACTCCTGGAAAACAGGTCTTCCCAACCCTGCTCCACCTCTGCCCTCCAGCCCAGAGATGATGGGTCACCCTGACCTCCTCCCAGAAGTGGATGTTTCTGCTCTGGATCCCTTGATGTCCTCTGAGCTTGTGGATCAGACAGAGAGGAGATATGTGATGAAAGTCAAGGTGAGTGAGCAGGACATTGACTCCCACTGAGCCAAGCATCTGCTCATCATGAGCCTGGGATGAGGCCCAGGACTTGCTGTGCTATGTTGGGCCTCAAGGGAGTCTGTACTTGGCTTCTTGGGCTGCCTGTGGGGGTGTCCATCCTGCAGGCTAGTGTGTTCGAGTGGATGCAGAGGACCCTGGATGTGGAGTTCAAGGAATGGTTCAGGGAAGAGGAACCTGAGACAGACCATGAGGGCTTCTTCCAGTCAGCCTTGCCTGCCATTGTCATGCAGGTGGGACCCCAAGAACATGGGTACAGATGGGGCATGGCCATGCTGAGGCCTCCCAGAAAGGATTCCATAGCCTGCAGGCTCTCCCTGAATCACCTCCACTTTCCTCTTGTGCTGCAGATGCTGAATGAGAACATCCAGGTGGCTTCCTTGATCACTGACTCTCTGCAGCAGAAAATCTACAACATGGCCTTGGAGGAGCTTGAGGCATTCCTGGGCCGGTCAGTGGAGCTACTCACACCCCTGCCCACCCTCACAGACCCTGGGGCCATGAGCATCACAGGTGGGGGTGGAGATCTGCTGTGGGGCACCCAATGCTCACCCAGGTCACAGAAAGCTCAGCAGCCTGTCTGCTCATGGGGCTGCTGTCTCAGCCTTTGGGGACATCAGCTCTCAGGGCCTGCTGCCCCAAATGCTTGTCTGCTGAGCCCTCCCAAGGGGATCCAGAATGGGTCCCACTGCCCCACCCTGCCCAACAACCTGTCACTCTCCAACCTGGTGGCAGGATCTGACAGGACCCAAGGGAGCTGGGACGGTTGTGGGAGGTCCATGTGTTTCCAGGAGCATGCCAGGGCCAGGTGCCCGTGGTGGCTCTGCCTGCCTGTCACGGTTCCTCTGCCTCGCTGTGTTGCAGCCTGCGGGAAGCGCTGGTGCAGTGCGGGAAGGAGCACCAGCAGGACCGGGCCGTTCCCAAGTACTACATCTCCCACCTGCTGGCCGTGCTCAACAACAACCTGGCTCTCAGGTAAGCTGCACCAGCACCTGGGAGCTCTTGTAGCAACACCCACCCCCATCCTCGCTGGGGCAGCATTCACACTATGCTTCCCAGGCTACCTGTGCCCTCTCTTCTCTCTCCTAGCAATGCTGTCTCCTCCCTGCACCCTGACACTGCCAGCAGAGAAGTCCCGGGTTCCCTGCAGGCTGCTCTAGACAGGATGCAGAAGAAAGCCACCCAGCTGCTGCTGGAGGAACTGCTCCTGGACCTGCAGGTATGTTGGTCCAGCACCTGAGGCCGACAGGGCTGCGACAAAGCTGAGCCCAGCAATAACAGCCCTACTGCAACTCGAGTTCATTCCTGCTCAGGGTCCCTGCCATGTACTCTGTACCCTGCTATCACCCTGCAGACATCTCTGCCAGCCTGTCCCCCAGACCTTGATAAAGCACCCGATGTCTGTCACCAACAGCAGCACCCCGTATCGCTGGGCAGATGGCTCATGGCCCCCAAATCACCAACAGACAGAGCCCACAGCCAAAGCCCCCCCGAGCTGCCTCAGCTCCTTCTGGCTGTTCCATGGCAGAAAACCAGCTAGAGAGCAGCAAAGTCTGTGTGGAGGATACAAATCCATGTGCAGCTGCCTGAGTCGTTTCCTGCTAGTGTAGTCAAATTTAGCTTTCCTGGAGTCTGGACCAAAAACCTGGAATAATTAACGGCATTACTATTTAGGGCTTGAATGCCATGAAAACAAAGGAAGAGCCAAAAGGTGAAGAGCTTGCAGGCAGCAGTGGCCCTAGCAGAGACAGAAGGAGTGTGTGCCTGCAAGCAGGAAGACAGGCAAGGACAGCAGGGCAGGAGTAGGAAATCAAAAAACATGTTATGTCTACACAAGGGAGGTGGGGAGGAGTGGAAATTAAAAATAGGCAGGACAGGCCAAAAGCAGGTGTGTGAGGAGCAGCTTGCTGCCTACACCTCAGATGTGCATCATGACCCAGATAAAGCCCCAAAAGGAGGCTCTCAGAGTGTCAGGGAGGGACAGCCCCAGTGCTTCCATAATTTCCCAACCTTAACCACACTGCTGATTTTACACTGAGTTTTGGCTGGGCCAAAACCCTGGGCAGCAGGGGCTCTGGGGCTTTGCAAGGCGAAGTGCCCATGGTGCCAGGCAGCAGCTGTGGGTGTTGTGCTGCCCTGAGCTGGCAGCTGTGCGATGGTGCAGGGCACAGACACTGCACAGACACTGCTCCTTGCTCCCTGCAGCCCCTCTGCCTGCAGCTGCCTTCCCGCAAGTGGCTCTCCGGGTCCCAGCTGGTCGGCAGCATGTGTGAAGTGATTGACAAGTATGCAAAGGACTTCTCCCGCGTCAGGAAACCCGTGTTCACGGTACCTCCTTGGAGCTGCTGCTTGTCTGACAGGGAGGCTGGGCAGTGGGCACCGTGCTGGGGTGCAGGATGCTGGGGATGCAGGAGTCTGTGTCCTCTGGGGCAGTGCAGAGAGCACCACCACATGGAGATGTTCAGGGCTTCCCCCAGATCCACCTGTTTTCTCTGTCCCTTCGGTCAGGGGGCTTCCGAGGAGATTGTTCCCATGGCTTGGTGTTGTTTTTGCCTCTGCCTTTCCCTGGGGAGCTGGGTCTGGACATGCAGGCGATGGCAGCACTAACAGCTGTCCCCTGCCCAGCTCCTGCTGGCCGAGAGCGAGCTCCTGGTGGCCAACCAGTACCTGCGGGCGCTGCTGCAGAGGAAGATGGTGTGCAAGAACCGGGAGGAGCGGGGCCAGCTGTGCCACCGCCTGCTGCAGGACGCCACGCAGCTCCAGGAGCTCTTCTGTGGCCTGGTGAGAGCAGCCTGGCTGCGTGGGGAGCTGGGGCTGCACCATGGAAAGGGAGCATCACCTCACCCTCCTGCTCCCCTCCAGCCCACAGCCCACGAGCAAATGGGGCTGTCACACTTGGGTGGTTGTGAGGCCAATATGGGAGGAACTGGCTGGATTAGGGACTCTGGGGACCATCACCCTGCCCAGCAGCCCCTGATGGGTGGGACATGCTCAGTGGGAAGACAGCAGCTGCAGGGGCTCAGGTCCCCACGTGGGCACTGAGGATGCAGCTGGCTCCCCAGCCACTGCAGTGACATCCTCTGGGTCTCACACGTGGCTGCTTTCCCTCCCAGGGCCTGGACCGGGGCCAGCAGAGCCTGGAGGCCCTTTTTGCCCTGCGGGAGCTGATCTGCCTCAAAGACCCAGCACTACTCAGCCTGGAGGTGCTGGGCTTCGTCACCAAGTACCCCGATGTCAGGTAAGGTACTCCCTGCAGGAGGGGATGGGTGTGAGCCTGCCCAGGAGAGCCACTCTTGGCCTGCACCCTCTGAGGTGACACAGCAGAGCAGGCAGAAACCTGAGTCTTTACCCCCTTCTCCTTGAGGTTTCCTTTTCCCATGCTCCAGATTTGAGGGGTTCTTGAAAAAAAAGGCCAAGGGTGAAGACAGAAAACAGCAGTTCTGCTGTGGCATTTGCACATCTGTATTTGGTGGCCAAACAAACTGTGAAAAGTAACAAAACACCAAATTGGAAATGTCAAAACCAAATTCAAAAGGTTGGTGAGGGGGGATTGTTTTCAAGAAAATGCTACTTGGCCTGGTGCAAAGTATCAGTTTTCCCCTGGCTTTGGCTTCTGTGCATGGGGGGAGGTCTGCAGGACACGAGCAGTGCTCACTCACCCGTGGCTCTCTCCCCAGTGACGAGCACATCTCCACCCTGCTGGACATCCGCGGGGACGTCTCCAAGGAGGTGCGGCACGTGGTGCTGGAGATGATGGCTCAGCACCCCCAGGCTCTGCCCGAGGGCTACCGGCCCATCTTCAGCACCATCCTGGTCCCTGTGCCCGAGCTGCCCTTCTGCCTTCGCAAGGGCAAGTGTGCCTGACCCTGCCTGGCACTGGTGCCCTGCTGGCCCAGCTAGGGGCTGTGCAGGGGGAGAACAGGTGACATGTGGCATCCCCTACACACAGCACTGTGTTGGGGACAGTCTGGATAAAGGCCATTCTCCTCTGATCTTGCCCCATGAGAAGACTGTCCCCTGCAAGCACCAGTCCTGGGATACCTGGACTGGGGGAAATCCAACCTGTAGCTGTTTTGGTGGCCTGCTGGGACAGTGACTGAGGCTGCTCAGGCCCATTGCCTGCAGGAGAAAGAAGAGTTGCAGAATGGACAGGAATCTGCAGCTGGGACAAATTCACATCTCCATGGGGCTGCAGAGATGTTTGGGTTTTCCCAAATCTCCAGACAGCCCCCTGAACCAGTGTGTCCCAGCCAGCTCCAAGTTTCTTTGCTATTTCTGTTTCTAAGGCCTACTTTTCCAGCTTTCCCAAAACCCTCAGATTTTAAGGATTCCCACACTAGCCATGAAGACAGTCACCATTCCAGCTCTGAGGCAGACTGGAGCCTTGCTGGGACCAGGCTGGCAGGAGAGTTTCAGCCATGGGAGGTACCCTGGGCTCAGCCCTGGGGTTGGGTGCTGCTGCTCCACCAGGCTGGGCCCTGCATGGCCAGTGAGGAGCAGCTGAGCCAGCTCGTCATGGCTCAGGGATGCTGAGGAGAAGAGCACAAGGTGGTCTCCCCATCCTGGACAGTGCCATCAGCCCTGCTGGCACAAAGGGACAGCTCCGAGTTCCTGCTGACCTGCCAAACCCCTGGCTCTGGCTCATTTGCCAGGAGGAGGACTGGACTTGGAGGCTCCCAAGCTGCATGGAGAGCATGGTTGTGCCTGGTGTGTTGTCCTGCTCCAAGGTTCCTCCATGAAGGGCAGCACCACCCTGAGCACTGGCTCTCCCTCCCTCCTGTGCTGCTGCCCAGGCCTTGGCATCTCCTCCCCAGTGCCATATGAAGATCAGGAGCAGTCTGTCTCTGCCTACATCCTGCCCAGCCCCTGCAGGGAGACCTCCATGCTCTGCCACGCTTCCCACCCTGGGATGGGCCACATCCCACTGTCCTTGCATGGTACCACTGCTGGAAATAAAGGCCTAAGCTCTGCACTCTGCACCCCAGTGTCCAGCTCTGCTCCCTGGAGGGTTGGGGTATGTGGGTGGCACAGAGAGGGAGGGATCCACCCCCAGGTTCAGCATCACCCCAGACCTGGCTCCCTGCACCCTGTGCCAGCCCAGGAGATCACCCAGGACACAGGGGATAATGCACACACTACACACCCCATTGACCAGGACAGAGGGGGCTGATGTTCCCCAGTCCTGGGTGAGGTGGCTACAGTGCTAGGGGGATGCTCAGTGAAGGGCTCAACCTCAGCTTGGGGAGGCGCACTCTGTCCTCCCTGGGGCTCATGGTGTGCTTGCCCAGCTGGCCACACTCCCACCTGCCTGGGAAGGTGTCTGCTCTCCCCACCTGCCTGGGAAGGTGTCTGCTCTCCCCACCTGCCCCCACTGGCTGTGGGACTTGCTCCCATGAACCTCAGACATGGTTCAAAGTGTTCAACCCTGAGCCCTGGGAACATCCAGGTGGGCCCAGGCCAGGACTTCATGGCCATGTGAAAAAACAGCTCTAGTCCCAGTAGATCTGAAACAAGTCTGAGCACGGGATGACCTCCCACCGCAGGAACTGGTGCCCATGCCAGCATGTCCAGCCCCACTGCTACCCCAGCTGTGTGCCCACAACCAGCCTCTTGTGCCCTCCAGCACAGCCCTGTGGTGCTTCCTGCCCCAACTCCACAGCCTGCAGTCAGAACTAACACAACCCACGACAGCAAAAGCCCAAGCCCCCCAGGTGTCTTTTGACAGCACCTTCCCACGTTCCTCTTTGTGTGTGTGCCAGGCTTGGCCCGTCACTGCTGCCTAAATGTGTCACAAGGCCACAGGGGGACCTTAACCTGGTCACTTATGAGCCACGTGGCGCCCTGGCTGCTATAAAAGCTCGTGGTGCCCAGGGGTTCAGACTATCTCCTTTCAGGATGGCATTCCTGTGGGTAGTTGCCTGCCTGGCCCTTGCCAGCACAGTCTCAGGTAAGTGCTGCCCATGGGTGTGGGAAGGTCCTTGGGACGCAGCAGGATGCCAAAGAGGGTGACACAGCCACCCACAGGCACAGGCAGCCCCCAGATATGAGTCCTGAGCTTTTGGGTCACCCTTGTCCCCTGTGCCTCTCCTGCAGGCTGCGGGGTGCCCGCCATCAGTCCCTCGGTGGCCTACAGCGAGAGGATTGTCAATGGGCAGAACGCCGTGCCCGGCTCATGGCCCTGGCAGGTGTCCCTGCAGGTACAGCACTGTCCCCCTCCCTGGGCACTGCCCTAAGCACTGGCATGGCCAGCTGTTGGGGGACCTCTGCCTGTCCCCAGCTTGGGGGTGTTCAGCCTGCACAGCCCCAGCTCCTCCCCTCTCTTCCCTCCCCAGACCACCACAGGATCCCACTTCTGCGGCGGCTCCTTGATCAACCAGTACTGGGTCGTCACAGCTGCCCACTGCAACTTCAAGTAAGGAGCGATGCCCAGCCAGCCCATGCCAGTGCTGCTGGCAGGGCCAGGGGCTCAGAGCATCCTGGGCATCTCTGAGTGGCACTCGGGTCAGCCCCAAAGGCCTGAGCAGCCCAGGGCTTCCTCCCCAGTTGTCCCCATGGTGGCTGCCCCAGTGCTGCTCCCACCCTGGGTGCTGGCTGGACACCACCCCTGACTCCCTCTTACCTCTCACAGCCCACGTTCCCACGTTGTTGTCCTGGGGGAATACAGCCTTACTTCCAACAGCGAGCCCGTCCAAGTGAAGACCGTGTCCAGGGTGAGCCGGGCGGGTCCTGGGGCGGGGCTGCAGCTCCGAGCCGGGGCTGCTCCCACGGGGCAGCCATGAAGGGCTGCGCTGTTTCTGTCTCTGCAGGCCATCACCAACCCTGGCTGGAACCCCAACACCATGAACAATGACATCACCCTGCTGAGGCTGTCCACGCCTGCCCAGCTGGGGGCCCGTGTGTCCACCATCTGCCTGGCCCCTGCCAACCTGGCTCTGCCCTATAACGCCTGGGCTGTCACCACCGGCTGGGGACGCACCAACCCCAACTGTACGTGAGCTGCAGCCTCAGGGAGGGCTGTGTGTAGCTGCTCTTCGTCCTTGGGGCTCTGAAGGTCCAGGGGTGCTTGTGGGGGTCACATCTCCTGTGCATGTGGGAAGGGGGAGAGCAGGGCAGTGGAACAGCCCTGTCTGAGCGTGTACCAGTGTGCACACAGTTGCAGGTGTGTGCTGAGGGGCTGGGTGTGTGTGTGTAACCCAGGGATGGATGTGCACAGGCACAAGCCTGCCCTTTCTCTGGGCTGCCTGCATGAGGTGATCCTGGGGAAGAAGGGGTTTGTTGGCACAGAGGAGGAAGGTGCTTTGTATAGTAGCACCCGTGCACCAGTGAAAGCTTGCCCAGAGCACCTGTGTGCACTCCAGGAGACCCACAGACACTGAGGTGATCTAATGGTGCTTCTTTCCCCTAGCCCAAGCCTTGGCAGCAGTCCTGCAGCAGGTGACCGTGCCCCTGATCTCCCAGAGCCAGTGCATGCAGTACTGGGGCAATCAGATCACCAGCTCCATGATCTGTGCCGGTGGGGCTGGTGCCACCTCCTGCCAGGTAAGGAGCCAAGCTCTAGCTGCAGAGGGTGGGTGGAGGAGGATATGAGGGGTCTTGCTGAGCTTCCATGGCATCACAGGGAGGGTGGAGGAGCAGGGGACACAGGGTCTTGCCCTTATGGACCCCTCTATTTAAGCCCCAACACCCGGCTGTGCGCAGAGGTTCAGGTGGCTGGGACCAGTCTGGAGCATGTGCCAGGAGCACTAAGCAGGAATCCTCTCCACAGGGTGACTCTGGTGGACCTCTGGTGTACCAGACTGGGAATGGCTGGACCTTGATTGGCATTGTCTCCTGGGGAACCTCCAACTGCAACATCAACACGCCGGCCATGTACACTCGTGTCAGCCAGTTCCGTAACTGGATCGATGCTGTTGTTGCTCAGGGGTAAAGCTGCTGCCAGCCTGATCCCTTCACTGGCATTAATAAAGTAATAAAGTAGCAGCTTTTGCTTGGGCCAAGCACTGTCTCTGCCTCCTTTCTTCTCATGATGCAGAATGGGGTGGAAGATACATGGAGGAGCCTGGGGCTTCTCTGCTTCCCAGAGCTGGAGCTTGGTGCCCAGCTGGGACCCAGGGGGAACTGCCAAACTAGGACAGGATGCTCAGGAAGAGGGGGAGCAGGGCTGGCTGGGGCTCAGGGGGTCTTCAAGCACACCCTGGCACCAATCCAGGCAGTGCTGAAGGTTGGGAGAATGGTCCTCCCACTGACCCAGGTGCCACCAGGGAAGGGAGTGTGGAGCTGCAGCTCAGCACCAGAAAGGATTGCCCAGCTGCAGTGGGAGGTGGGTGTTGGTGGGGGCACAGCACCCTAAAGGATCCCTGCCTGCAGTTTAGAGCCATGACTCGTGTAGCAGCTGAGAACACAGCTGAAAGGGAGAAGTGCCACAGGCAGCTCCAGCTCCTGGGGATGGTGGAAGGGGATGGCTGGAGGACAGCACACTGCTTCACACCTGCAGATCTGCCAGGTAGCAGCAGGAAACTGCAGGCAATTGCAAACGAAAATTTGAATCTGAAAACAAATTTCAAGACAGGTGACAGGCTTTTACTCAAATGGGTTCCTGAGACAATGGCTGGTGGGAGAAAAAAAAAAGTCTTGTGTGACATGGGAGTAGCAAGACACATGCTCAATGAATTACAATCCAGCTCCCAGCAGCTCCAAATAGAGCTGGTGATAAGGCACTGTGGAGAGAAGCAGGATCAGACTGTCCCAACAGGAGGTGTGGGGTTTAGTTTTCCTTACCAGGGATGTGAAGGTGATACTGTGTGAATCACAGCCCCCAAAGTGTAATCACTCTGTTAAGCAGAGAGTGACATTACACAGGGACACACTGATGGGAGGGGTATGGAACATCAATGGAAGGCAAACATTAACAATCTGGCCCATATGATTGAGTTAAATACAAATCTGCTCAAGTAAAGCCTAGGGCTAACAAATTTTAGTGGTCAATAGAGTTAGAGTTTTTTTAGTGGTTTGCCCTGCAGGGAGCATCTAACTGACCTTAAAGGCAAGTGAACAGGGATGTGGGGATGGACCATGCAGGCAGAGAGAACTGGGGCTATAGGGAACTTCAAACAGGAATGACCAGCTGCAGCACTGTGGGTCACCTGGTCTGTGTGCTGGGCTCTCTGTCAGCTCTGCCCCACTGGGATGGGGTCCCCTGCCCTTGGAAAATCCTGGAGAAGAGGTGTCTCAAGAGGGGTGTGCATTGTTCACAAGTTTTCCTGTTCGTCCATAAAAGCTGCTCAGAGTAAAACTGGAGAGGTGATGAGTGGCTGTGGACAAACCAGAGCATTCCTCTGGCCCAGTCTACCACCTTGCAGCCAATGAAAAATAAACAGAATGTCCCAAAGTGCCTGTTCAGCCTCCCAGCTGCACCTTCCAGCCACAGGCTGAGTGCCTGCCTCATCCAGGGCACCCCAAGGACATCCCAGCCCTGCACAAGGTCTCCCTTGGGCAGCTGCAGTACAGAAACCAGCAAACCCTCTGATGGGCACTTTGGTACTGTTGCTGTGATCTATGAACATAACAGAGGGGTGAGCACCTCCTGGGTCTCCATGGACTTACTGACCATCATTCCCAGCCTGGAAATCAGGCCTGGAATTGCCTTCCAGCAGCCAGCCTGCAGGTGATCCACCAGGCACAAGTAAGGACAGCAGAGCCGTGGGGTACACAGAATACATGGACATGTTTTAGCAGAACGAGTACAACAAATAAATAATTCTGTACACTCTAATGTGAACATTACAGACTAATTACAATGGGTCCCACCTCATGTGACAGGACAGTCCTTAGAGTAAAGCCAGGACTCAAAAGGCAAGGCACAGAACAGGACACTGGATGTGACACAGACCGAGCGGGTGAGACCAGAGTCGCTTCCAAACCGTTCCAACCCAGCAGCGGAAACTGGGCAACCAAAAATAACAGCAAGTGCAGGAAGATGTCAGATTCCAAGGGCTTCCTGGGAGGTCCTTCCGTAGGGAAAGGCAACAGGAAAGCTCAGGGCATCAGAGCTGCTGCTTTGTAACACCAGGAGCTGCTGCTTTGTAACACACTCACTGCTCCAGGAACCGATTCCACATTCAGCAAACAAACAGTGCAGTGCCCTCTGCAACAGCAGCCAGAGCTCGCCCATCACACATCTGCAGCATCACCAGGCAGGGGAGGACAGTGGGAAAGGGACAATTGTCACAGGCAGAGCCCCCACTGCCCCTGGCACACTGAGCTCTGTGATGCCGCTCGCCACAGCACGTCCCTGGTGTTCACATTTATTTCTTTGGGAAGTTTCCTGCACAGTAAGGCACAGCTGACATGCAGGCACCTGCCTTGGAGTGCTGCACTCATAGTCCAGGGTGAGAGAGCAGACTGAGTGGTCAAAAAAAGCACCAAAACCCTCCCAAGAGTGGTGAAGGCAACTTGGGACTGGGTTCATGCAGGGTGGTACAGGCACTTTGTGACACTTTCCAGGAGAAAACTGAGTGGGTGAGAGGCCTGGACAACCCAACCTCCCTGCAAATTCTAGGGCTCACACTGGTGCCAAAGAAGCCAATGTCTGTGTTGCTTTGCATCATTTAGAAAACGAAATTAAGTCAAACAATTGAGATTTTAATTTATCCCACCTCAAACCCCCCAAATCTTCAATATCATTACTTAAACCAACACAGCCCCACACAGCCTAACCAGAAGCTGTAACAGCCACACAGTGGTTGCCCTATGTGGTACAAGACTGAGCTGAGCCTGCACTGCAGGTCCTCAAAGGCACCATATGGAAGCTTCTCCCTGCCCCTGGACTTGCCACAGCTCCTGCAGAGCCAAACCCGGAGCTGCTGCCCATCATTCCTATTCCAGTTTGTGCATCAGATAAAAGCTGACTCTCTCAGTACTGTAGCCAAACACCCAGGTAGAAAAAAGGACTGAGCAATAGGGCAGGGCCTCAGAAATAGTGTAAATCACCAGAACAGAAAATATCTCACCTAAAAGAGGAAAATGCCCAGATTCCAAAGGAAAGCATGAGGGTTTATCACATCCAGAACAAACACGTGAAGCAGGCCCTGCACTGCAGCTGCTTTCCACATCACTGCCAAAGCCAAGTCTGAGCCCAAGCCCCTCACAAGGCTCTCAAGCTCTCCTCCACGTAGAGCTGTGTGCTTCCAAGAACAACACAGGGCAGGAGCATCTGGATGCTATCACAGCTGCAGTGTTCAACAGCACAGGCTTCTTCAGGAAGGGTGGTTTCTACCCCCACTGGGCTGATGTGTTAGGATTTTCAGAAGCCTGAAGGAGAAGTAAATAAAAAATGGACTGATAACTGCTATTTTAGGAAAATACACTACACACTCAAAAACCTGGATGCAAATCTTTAGACTCCTTAATGCAATTTTTGTAAGACTTTTTCACATTCTTTTCCAATAACCTTCAACAAAAATAATAAAAATCAAGGAACCAACAGGCCACATTCTTTGAAGCTGTAATTCTCTCCCCTGAGAGAGCAGCCAAACTCCCAGGACAAAAGGATGGGATTGTTTTACACAGTACTGCTAAGTTCCAAAAGACAAACTACCCTAATTCCCTTTTTACTCCTCAAAGAGCAGCGAGGAGGGGGCTGTGCTGGGACAAGGACACACCACAATTTGCCACTAGGTGTCATTCCAACTCCACCTCCCCTGCGTGAGCCAGAGCAGGCAAAACAGAAGCACTGAGATTTGTAGTGGTCTGGAACAGGCAGGTGTCACTTCTGTCCTCCCTGCACATTCAGGAGGGAAGCTTCCCAAAAACACCCTGTGAGCCTAATTAAGAACCACCATTAAGAGTCAAAGAAGGACATTAAAAAAAAAATAAATGAAAGAACAGAAAAAACCATTTCAGAGAGATTTTAGTTTCTAAAATCCCCAAAAAAGGCACTCCTGAAAAATGTAAACTCCTGAGATTTAAGACCAACTGAGCACTGAGCTGCTCCTGTGGAATGAAGACAGATGATCAAGGTAATTCACAGTGAAGAGCTTCTTAGAGGACAGATTGAAGGCACCTGGACCATGGCTCAGAATTACAGCACTTTGCCTGTCCCCCTCCACACCAGACCAACTGAAAACCTGTCCCACTTGCAAGAATAAAAGCACCTGAGGAATTGTTCTTAAGCTGGACCTTCCAACGTGGCATTTGGAACACCACAGTTTTCCAGACTGAGGGAAAGATCTCTGAGGACTCCAGGGTCACTTGGACAGAGCTCTGCTCATCTCCCCTCTGGCCACATGTTATTGTCTGGCTGCAAAGCTCCTATGAATATTGGATTTAGAAACAGAAGAGGGAGTGAGCCAAGAGTTAAAATTGAACTATGGAAGGAAAGCCTGTAAAGATTTTCCCATGCAAACAAGAAAACCTTGCATTTGTGAGAAGAATTAGAGTTCTTTTTTTAGAAAAGCCAAAGCTCTTTATGGGATGGCCTTGGTCCTCTTCCCACAGTTCCCAAGCAGTGGAGTGCCTGAGGACTGCACACACCTCAATACCATGGAGAGGCAGATGCAAATATCCAGCATTCTCAGCTATGGGATGGATCCTCCTTCTGCCAATTCACCCCCAGCCACAGAGCATCACCACCAAATCCTGGCACTGTCAGGAACCTGCACAGCAACCTCCTGCTCCTCAAAACACATTCCAGCCCAAAGTAACCACAAACGATCACTCTGAACTTCCCCTGGTGAAAAAACGGTTGTGGAAAAGATCAATGAAGCAAAAATTGCCACAGAAGAGAAGATTCTTGTTCTGCTTTGTGAAGGTGGAGAAAGAAGCCTGGTTAGCCCAGAGTTTTATGCATTCCTCATCCCATAAGGGAAGGATAAAGGAACAGCATGGGCAGATCTCTGCATGATGCCTGTGCATTTTGACAGTCTAGTGGTTAAGGGGAAGGCTCTCAGTTCTAGAGACTCAGTTGGCTCAGTTCATCAGTTTGACCCCCTCACACAGGCAAAATAAAATCCCTGTTTTATGGATAAAAATGCAGGATAATCTGGGGAGGGCCATGGGAGCAGCCAGGAGGTAAAAGCAATCACAGTGCCTGGAGTGATGCTCCAAACACACCAAAGCCTCTTCAAGTAATGGCTCAGAACCAGAAGTGCTCCCAGAGAGCCTCCTGCCACCACCTGACCTGCAGGACCCCAGGGTCCAGCTGATCCTGGCCCAAGAGGGGCTCCTGCTTTTGGGGAGCTGTTTGCAGGACCATGAGGGACACTGAACTGTTTATGAAGCAAAACGTGGCAAGCTGCCTGCTTTGTCAGAAATCACATCTAGTTTAAAGTTCCTGGTAACAAACTAGGGAAAAACAATGTGAGGAGGTAAAAAGATGCTGAAAATATTTTTGTCTGCAGTCCACAGAGTTGAAAAAAACGAATACAGGAAATTCTAAAGTATCTGTTAATGCTGATGGATGAAAGACTGCGTGTGACATGGGAGGATGGGTTGCTCAGAGCAAGGGCAGCCTGCAAAGGATGTGAGGTTTTCAAAGTAACATGAAAAACCACACAAAGGATTTTGAATTCACTCCTGCTACACACAGTGGCTGTCCTCAAGTGTCTGCTCTATTTTCCACCACATGCTTGGCACACCAGGCTGGTTACAGCCCATCCTACATTTGGGGTGGGAGCACACCCCCAGAAATCCCCCTTTATTTTTTTTTACCTTAGCACAGAAAACTCCGATCTTCCCCCATTAAAGCTGCTTTGCTGTTTGCTGACTGGGAGTGACTGTGAGAGCTCCCTGGAGATGGGACTGACCACTTCAGCCCTGCTGACACTGAAACACAGTGGCACAGCCATCAATCCTAGGAAAAGCCAAGCTCACCAGATCCTTGAGCTGGGACTTGCCTGCATCTCCAGCCCAGAGCCAAGCAAGCCCTTCCCAAGTGCACTGCACAAAGCAAATCGTGTGGCTTTGTAAGAAAAGGTTCAAACCCCAGCATTTTCCTTCACTGCTGATCTTGTCTCTGCTACCATGAGAAGCCAAATCCATCCTGTGTCTGTGCCATCAGCCCCACTTTGCTGCCCTAACTAGTTGGGAAGAGAATCCCAGCAGGCTCACAGAAAGCTCAGCTCTGCAGCCCCCACCTCCCCTGAGAGTCCTTTGTAAGAGGCCACCTCATCACCCACACAGCACAAGGACTCCTCAAAGGCAGCTTTTTCCTGGTGAACTTAAGTCACCCCTCACAGCTCTAGGGCATTTGTACAATGTCTCCAGGGTATTGTCACTGCTGACACTCCCAGACTGGGCTTCCACTACCCAGGCCCCCACCCTGATGCTGTGGAGCCATTTGTGGCCACCCCAAGAGCTCCCACCACCACTGTCCCAAAGCAGGGGTGGCAGTGCTGGGGCTGCACAGGCACACAAAGCAGGGGAGCCCTGTCAAATCTGCAGGCAGGAAGCAGCCTGAAAGCACCAAGGTTCTGGTGCAGTGATGTGGTCAGTAAGACTGTGCTTACAGTGGTTATAGCCCATCCCACCTCTGGGGTGGGAAGCACATCCCTAAAATCTCCCTCCTCTTTTTTCCCCTTAGCACAAAAAAACCTTCTCAATCTTCTTCTGAAGGGTGCAAGGTGTGCAACACGTCAGAGACACAACAGAGCCACAAGAACGACAAGCCCTGCATGACAGGCACTGGTCTTGCTGCAAACAGGGAAAGGACAATTCCAGGGGTAAACCCTTGATGTCATCAAGTGAGCCCGTGACGTCATCAGGAGGATGGCAGCCCTTGGGGGAAACCTCACAGCTTCCCAGCCCTGGTGGAAAACTGCTGTCTGGCATCTCTTTGGCGAGGAGCTGGTGGGCAGCACAGCAGTGAGTCACAGCTATCCCACTTCTAACTGCACATGACTCACTCCAGCTTCGCTGCAAAGGCACCACGGAGTCTGACTAAACCAGCCCAAAATCTGAGTATCCATAATTTTTAAATACATATACACCCCCACACGTGTGTGTGCACACACGGACGTGCACGCACAGACACACCAAGTGATTGCTTCTTTTTTCCGTACACAAGAGAGACAAACTAGACGCTCTGGAATTAATAAATAACTATGAACAACCAAGCTCCTGGGCTACAGAAAGAGCTCTTCTCCCCACGTGGCTCCTTAACTCCTTGAGGCTCTGAGCCACAAGGACTCCCCCGTTCCTGGTGCGAGACCCTCGCAGGCTGGCACGGCCACCACGAGGCTCCCTTTCCTCCGCACGGGGTGAGGGGGACACCTCCTGCAGGGAGGGAGGGAGGAACCTGGCTGTTCCTCACTGAGTGTGTGCACACCTGCAGGGCAGAGCAGACCTGTGGCAGGGGTCCTCCTTTTGAATTTTCCTTTCCAGAGACTCAAGCTCAGCCCGTGTACTGCTGCTGGTAGCGCAGGTTGAGCTCGCGCAGCTCCCGCTCCCGCACGCGCCGCGATTTGTTGGACTTGGTGGAGCGGCTGGAGCGGGTGGACTGAGCTGACTTGGTGCTCTGGCAGCGGGAGGAAGCCCTCTTGAGAAGGTTCTGTGAGATGGAGCGGTGCAGGTTCTTCATGGAGGAGGAGGCTGCCATGCTGACCACCCATGGGTGCTTCAGGGCCTGCAGGGCCGTCATCCTGTCGCTGGGGTCCACCGTCAGCAGGCGGTCGATGAAATCCTTGGCCAGGTTGGACACGCTGGGCCAGGGCTGAAACACAAAAGAGGTGGTTGGAATGAGACATCCTTGCTGATTAATTAATTCCTCCCATGTCTGCAAGGTGCTTTGGGGCATTCTGCTGCTTCCCCTCTCTCTTTTATCCTCAAATCTTCCAAGCTGTAACTGGCAGTATCTGCCCAAGGAGAATGAGACACCTCCATGTTAGGGGAAGAGGTTGAATTAGTGGGAAATATCTGCAGGTACACAGGTGCAGAGTAGATCCCCCCAGCAGCTGGGCTCAGGCACTCAGAAGCTGACCCTGCAGGCACTGACACACCCATGTGCACACACTCAAGGATCTCAGTCTATCACTGGCCAGGGGCTGTGTACAAATCACAAATGGGATGGGACAGCTGGGAACATGCCCTGAGATATTTTATTTTCCAGCACCAGCCTTATTACATGGTGATGACAATGGGAAGATGCCAGCAGCTCACATTCTAAGCAGCAGACAAAGAACTTAATGTTACAACTTACTTTAAAAGTTCTTTGACCAATCACACAAAGCAAAAGCACATTGACAGTAGCTCTATCTAACTGCTATAAGCACATGTACCTTTGGTTAAAACAATGCTTGTTTATTTCAAATACAATACTTGCTTGTAAGCCTTAAAACACAACGCACAGAGCTCCATTATTAAGTTTAAAACTTCCTAGTATCTTGCTAGATACACTTTTCTGCAGCCTAGGGAGTTATTCTAGACAAGTGTTAATACACAGACCATTGTTCTATTTGTCCTTACTTTTCTACTTTTTAAATAATTTTTCTGCTGACCTATCTCATGGCTACTGCTTAGCTACAATCACAGTTCTGCTGTCTGTGATTACAAAATGCTAGTTTTAAAGAAATAAGCCCAAAATAATTAATTAGTCTTATAATAAATATTCTCCCAGCATACCCAAGAATGGCCATAACAACTTATGAGTCAAACACCTACAGCCACAAATGCTGAATTGCTTCATTTCTGACAAAACACTGTATTTGCACTAAGGTGGGAAGTGAGAACATTTCCTTCAGCATGAGGTAAAGGCTGGGCTGTGGATGTGGACAAAGCTGGGAAGAAAAATGTGACAAACCCACTATAAAGGCAGAGAGGAGGAGGCAGCATGGCCAGCAGAAAACCCCAGGTGGTGAATGGAGCCAGCAAGAGCAGGTTTCTGCAATCACTGGGTACTTTGGGGGTCTCACCTGTCCTGAAACAACCAATACTGAATTTTTCAAGTGGAGATCACATCCCAAGCTGCATTAAGAAAAAGCCTGAGCAGATTTCTGCAATGAACATTTCCATATAATAATGGTGACATACATGTAACTGAGTGGACTCACCTCTGTCTAGTTAAAAAAGCAAAACTCTGCTATTCTCTGTCTCTCATTCTTCTCTTCATTGGGTGACGAAGAAAAGCACACAGCTATTTTAAAATTCAGGGTTCACTGACTGTACAACCAGAAATAATGCCCTTTTCTTGCACAGAAGGTCTAAAAAAGGTATGTCCTGATTTTTTGGAGGTTTGTAATTCATTGCTACAGAAAGCAATTTTCTTTTCAAAAGACTCAAGGCACCAGCAAGAGAACAGATCCCTGGGAGGAATTTTTAATGAAAAGGAGGATGGTGTAAGAGTTACAGCACTGCTCCCAGCCCACAGCCTGTCAGTGCATGGCCAGGAAAGGTGAACTTGAGCTTCAGCTGAGGAACTGGCTGTGAGGGGGATCAGGGTACCACAGTCTTATCTTACAAGGACTAAAACAGTCTGGCTCACTCAGCTGAAATGGGATACATGGTCACTGCCAGTAACTCTGCAAGAGAAGAGACTGAAAATGATATTAACTATCTGATATAAAGAAAATACTGGTACATGAATAAAAACATAAATGTTCCTGAACATATTCAGAATAGAAATGGAAATACTCAGGGAGGAAGCAGAGTCTTCTCCAGCAGATCAGATACCACTTCACATTTCAAGAATTAAATCCATTAACAAAAAAAAAAATTCTAAACATTCAAGCTTTTCTGTCATAGAACCATTAAGGTTGGAAAACACCCTGAAGACCATCAAGTCCAACCATTAACCCAGCACTGCTGTGTTCACCACTAAACCATTTCCCCAAGTGTCACATCCACTTTTTGAACCCCTCCAGGGATGGTAATTCCACCACTGCCCTGGACAGCCTGTTCCAGTGCCTGACCACACCTTCAGTGAAGAACTTCTTCCTAATATCCCATCCAAACCTTCCCTGGCACAACTTGATGCCATTTCCTCCTCCCCTACTGCTTTGTAAATAATATAATTATAATATAAGTAAAATTAGTTTGTCACAATCTGCCTTAAATGGCTTTTTCTTAGCTGATGAAATAAATGTACCTTGGCAGTGAATGGTAAGAAAAAACCAGGTGCTTGTTAGAACGGAACAGGGACAAATTCTGATCACAGAGTCATGAAAGTGTCTATAAAGAAGGTAAAAAAAAAAAAAAAGTAAAAATCCTTTTCAAATTAATCAGGCAGACCACAATAAAGGTTCAATTTTAACTGAACTCACTGGTCTATTTTGAAGATTGATGGACAATTGAAGAGCTCAGCCTTCATGGTATTCACACCAACAGAACCACAAAGCTGAATCTGCCCTGCCACAGGGGAATACAAACCCCATTGCAAGCCCATAGATTCCCAAGAGACTTTGGATAAGGTACTTCATTTGTTAAATACCAGCAAGGGGAATCAACTTGCAGGATTTAGCCTTCACTGGCATAATCTCAGCTGATCCCAGGTGGTGCCATATGTCAGCAGGGAACACATCCCCTTCCCCTCACACTGGGGTCTGCAGCTGCAGAGAAACTCTGGGCTCCTCTTCCCTCATGGCCAGATCCAAATGGAACCCAGGCAAAAAGAGGCTTTGCCTCCACTCTTCCAAGCTTGCCTTGAAAAGCTTTTAAAGACCCATTTTCTGTAGGTTTTTTATGGCTCCCTTTCAGCAATTCATTCAGCTAAAATCACAAACTCATCATTACCTGGCTACTCCATCAACCCCCAATTCCTTCTTTCCTTCTCCTCCTCCCAGGAGCCACAGCTTCCTTCACAGAGGGTTAATTCTCCACTTCCAAACAATCCTAATGGGACATCCAAGCTAATGATACAGCTATTAAATTTACCAACTAATGATACATCTATTAAATTTACCAACTTTACCTCAAAGCAAAGGTAAATGCAGGTGACAATTTGCTCCCTGTGCAGTAACTTTTTAAGAACTCTTCACTACCATCTTCATTTCTGTTACTGGCAATTGAAGTGACTTAAGATCCCCACCCTGAAAGAGCTTTTGTTCCCCTCAGGTGGAGAAAACACATCCACACAACTCCAATTTCATGGTTTTCCTGGGTATTTCTTCCTCTCTTACCCTAAAACCTTTTACCTTTCTGAATATGGTCCCTCACAGAAATACAATCATGCCAGCACCTCCAGCCTCTCCTTTTTTTACCTAAGTCAAAAGAAATGCAAAAGATGCTCAAACAAAAAGTATTTGAGAACTGGCACAATAGTACTTGGAAATACATCTTCAGGACATGCAGGACAGCATTATTTTCTCTTCCAAGCATAAGTAATTGCAGAAATCTGGAATTTGAGGCAACCCAGGAACTATTTTGCTGTCCAAATGCATTCAAACTTCAGTCAAATGAGATTCTGGTGAGTGAAATGAGCCTCTAAACAGCAGGAATAATATTGCTTCAATATTTTCAAGTCTTATTAAAAGATGGCAAGTATGATGATTTGGAATTTCAAGAAATCTGTGAAGTCTGAGGGCCTAGGAACTGTGATACATAACCAGCCTAAACCTTGAGAGGCCTGTCCAGTTTAATGAATCCTAAAGAAGAATAAACTCCAAACAGAAGAAGCACATTGGATTTCTCATTATTCCAATTACTCTAGTTTCACCACAAATGGTGAATATGGAGTACCTGCAACTAGATTTTTCTTCTGGTCAGCAAACACAAATCAGTTTATTGATCTGTTTACACAGCTGGAGGTTTGATTTGCTGCACCACACACATCTTTCCTATTTTACTGAAGCTTTTTCTTTAGTAATACGTAGGGCTACATTCTACCCATGCAATTTGCAACCTCAGTCCCTGGAGAAATGCATCCACTCTCCAGAACACTTGCATCAGTTGACAAAACAGCAGTTTTAACTTAGCAAAATCCCATTAACCCTCCAAATTAATACTGCAAGGCAGCAGCAGAGGGTTGTGGGGGCTGAGGGAGGCTGACACTGGTGTGTTTGGGCAGGACATGAGTGCAGGACATGAAGTGTGCTCCCATGACAGGACTGAAGCAATCCAGAGGAGATGCTGCCCATCTGCTTGCCTGAGACAGAGACTGGCTTGGAAGGAAAATGCTCCCATCCAGTGGCCATGAAATGTTGGATCAGCTAAACTCTATCAGAGCCTTGCCTTTAAATCTCAGTACTGCAATGACAAATCCTGCTTTTTTGTGGCACAAAAATGCCACAACAGTGCCACAAAAATGAAGAGAAGTCACCAACACTTGCATTTCTGTTTCTCTAGAGAGCAATTTCAAATGTGATGCAGTTTGAGTACAACTTCTGCTCCCTCTGGTGGACTGTGCTGCTTCAGAAAGATAAAGCTCTGGTGTCTTTCTGTAGAGAAGCACAGAATGGTTTGAGTTGACAGGGACCTTAAAAAGCTTATCTAGTCCAAATCCCCTGCCATGGGCAGGCACACCTTTCACTAGCCCAGGCTGCTGTGAGCCCCATCCAACCTGGCCTGAACACTTCCAGGGATGGGGCAGCCACAGCTGCCCTGGGCACCCTCTGCCACGGCCTCAGCACCCTCACATACCTTAAAAAAAGGTGGAATAGCCACATTTGGAGCTGAAGCTCCACCTGAATGACAACAGAGACCTCCTACATGTGACCAGTTTCTCTAACAACAGCAATCATGTCCTCTGTCTGGGATACCTAGTGCAGTGCCTGCTTCAAAACCTGATTTCTCATGAGACAAACCCTGGATACAGAGTCATTTAATACTGGAGAGTATTGGCCTCATGCTGGAGGGAGGACTAAACATCCTCTGGAATGTAATGTCTGTAACTCTAGATTTTAGCACAGTGACTAAAAACATGATTCAGCACAATTTACAAGGAAAAGAAAAGTGGGGGGAGCAGAAGAGCTGCACAAAGCTGCAGGGGGATCTTCTGGTTAGCTGAGTGCAAATAACAGAAGGAAAAATCATCTGACTTCAAGCTCTGCTTTTAGACTCAATAGCACCCACCGAAGGAAGGATACATTCTAATTTCCTGACTCCAACCTAAGTTACATGTTGTTTTCAGGAGAAGAAAGACAATGTTTATGAGGAAGGTGAAGGAAAGGCCTGGATCTCCCTTGCCAGTCAGCCTTTACAAAAACATGAAGCACAAAGCATGTTATCACAGCTGCAAAAGATTGCTCTTAGGCCAAAAATACTGTATCCCAGCCCAGTGATTCTTAAGAAAAATACTGTAGCCCAGTCCCACTGATGCCTAGGATGAGTCTGAGCACTGCAGAAGCCTCAAAGCACCAAAGAGACTGAGGAGCCCCACAGCAGCACACGGGCTCCTGCAAGGTTCTCCTACAGAAAACCTTCAGATATCTACTTTGCAGTTTCACAAGATAAAATAGATTTATTGGGAATAAGCCTGCCCCAACAAGTAGACTGGGTTTAATGCATCCTCTTGGTCAGAGGGAACTGCCTTCACATCGTGTCCTTGTCACCATTAGCAGCAATGCTCCACATCTCAGGAGATGAACACATTTCTCTTGTCATTCCCATTTGATGCTGCGCTCCCCATTGTGCCAGCACACATAGTTTGGTTTGTACAAACAAAGTGAGCCAAACCGGGGAGTTTCTGTAAATTTTTCAGCTGGGTTTTCAGCCCAGCCATTCCTTGGCATGAGTCACCAGATGGCTGCAGAAGGAGCTACATCAACCCAAGAGAGAGACTGGAACAGAGTCCAGAATTAGCAGCACTTCAACCAAGTATGAAACCCATCCCACAGCCTGTCTTACAGCCTCAGGGACAATGGGAGAGACTCCCATGGTGGAGACACTTTGCCCTGGTCCCTCAGGAATGCCAGCTGCTGCTTCTGAGGGAGCACTAGCATTCCCTACAAAAGCATCTCCTGGACTTCTATAAGCTGCATAAAACACAGGGCACTTCACCCATCTGCAACTCCAGCTCTGCTAGGTAACAAATTCAGAGGAAAGCAGCCTCCTTTACAATGCCTTAAAGAGCTCTCAAGTGTGTTATGTTTTATTCAGACTTGGGCTCTGAGGCTGGAGAAGGAGGAGGAGGAGAAGAAAGAGATCCTCCTCTGAGTGTCACTTAGGCTGGGGATTGCGTGCAGCGCTCTGCTCTGTGTCACTGCATCCCTTCACCACCCCTGCTTGTTATTCACAGCAGCAGAAAATCTACTGAGGCACTGGCCAGGCCAGTGTGTGGGGAACAAACAACTGCTGGTTTGTTGCGCTGCCCTCTGGTTTGAACGGCCAGCCCACCTCTCTCCCTGCAGCTGATGTGAGCAGAGAGCTCCCAACAGGTGCTGGAAACAAACCCTGACCTGTGTGACCACTGTGCATCTCCTCACCCAACTGGAGGGACCTAGGCAGGGGTGGGAGCCAACACTCCAGAGGCAGAGCAGTTTTCTTTTGATCTATTGATCAAAATGAGCAGATTTTGGATACCAGAACTGAGTCCCTGAATTTTATTCTGCCTGCAAAAGGAGCTGCTGTAAAGCTGCCACCAAAGCCTGCACTGCGCACAAGTTAATGACTTAAATTTATTTTCTTTTCTTTTCACAAAAATAAGTCAAGCTAACATATGTGTGGTGCTGAAGGCAGGGCACATTCTCTCCAGCTTCTGTCATTTTTCAGAATAGCTGCACCTTAAAATTCTGACATTTCTGGTGGCAGACAAGTGACATGCTGTTAGTTTTGAGAAGGAAATTAAATTGACTTGATACTCTAAAAGGTCTTTTCCAACCTTAATGATTTTAAGAACATCACCAAAAACTCTCCTCATTGCATTACCTATTTATACATGATGCAGCAGTTCTGTCTCATTTAGGAGATTCCCACATGACATCAGAAAGCAGGAAGTGTCAACTCCAAAGGAGCAGTTGGGGACTGCAACTATGACACATGACAAGGCAAACCAGCCTAGGGCTGTGCTGGGGCTGCAATAACACCAGGTTTGCACCATCCCAGGCATTGTTCAGCCACCAAACAATTGCAATGAGGTGATCAAAACCAACTCGTTCCAAAGAGCTGGAACAAAAAGTTTCCAGTGAAAAGATGAAATGTGCTAAAGTCTGTGCAGGGCAGATTCCCAAGCATTCAGCATTAATTTGTTGATGTGGGGAGGAGGAATAAAGAAAGGATGAAAGAGGAAAATACAACAGCCCTTTAATAATCCAGAGCATTATAAGTATGCGCAGCCATCTGGTGCGGTGAACTTCTATAACCCAGCTTTTCGAATGGAAATAGCCAGCCCATTTTCCCTGGACAGGCACTGAGTATTCAGCTGGAATCATGCACTAAAATTACAGCAGCTACAAAAAACAATAAACACAAAGCTTCTCTCTCCAGCCAGGGGCAGCCCTTCTAAGTGCAATGCTTAGAGAATAGCTGTTAAAATGGGGTAATACCACACTGCAGCTTGGATCGCTTTACGTCTCTTAAAAATGTGTCAGCAAGTTACAGCTGCACGCAGGGGACTTTAACCACTACCCTGACTGAAAAATTGTCTGTTAGGGAAGCTCAGGGTTAAGGACCTGGACTTGGAAGGATGCAGGTGAAAAGATGAGATCACCAAGTGTACAGTGCTGGAGATTGCCATGAAAATGGAATGAGTCAAACATTTCCAAAGGTACTGCCACAGCACCAGCAATACTCACAGTAGTATTTGCAGTAACTAAACTGGAAAACACCTTCCCCAGACTGGTCCTAACATCTGGGTATCCTGACATCTTCAGTGCTTTTACTATGAAAAAACTCAAATTTGAACTGAATGATGTTCTCTCACTCTGAACTATTACCTTAAGAGAGTATTGGCTGTGAACTGGAGCTGAAGTCAATACGTGTTTCTACGTACAAATTCAGAGTAAGAATTTAATTAAGAAATGGCAGTTCCTGACAGGGAGGAAAGATCTTCCCCAGGGAGGAAGAATATCTTTCATCACACTGATTAGAGCAGTGGTGGGGGATGAACAGATAAGCTTATAACCTCCCACACAACCCCTCCTGCAAGCTCCAAGCTGTCGGTGCACAAGCCCTGGGCGCTTACGAGGGAATGAACAAGGGGGAGTAAATCCTAAGACAGTCTTAGCTGCTACTCCAAGCCTGCCCTGCTCCCCAGCTGGCACCAGCTCTCCTCTGCTGCTCTGGACAGCTCCTTTAACCCTAGAGCACACACATGTGTCACAGAATCATAAAATATCCTGAGCTGGAAGGGACCCACAAGGACCAAGATGAGGAGCAGTGCTGCAAACACAGCAATGTCCAAGCCCCAGCTGCCCCCCTGTCTGCCTTGACTCTCCTTTCTTCCTTATAGGCACTCTTTCAGTTTTAACCAGAATCCAACCCTGCCACAGTTTCAGAGGATGCCTCTTTCATCTCAACATTTCCTGAAAGCCCAGGTTTAGTGCTTCCCAAGCCAGGCCATGTGGCCCAATGCCATTGCTGGCTTTCTCTCAGAAAGCACTGTTTTGGGTAGGCAAGGTGGATGTAAGCCATTTTAAAATAAACAAAACATCAGGAGACACTCTAAGTAGGCTTGCTAGGTTTTCCACAATTCAGTCCCGGGTCACTGGTTTATAATTGCTCTTCCTGTCACTATTTGGGACATTTTTGTTAGAATTCAGAGCAGGATAACCGTTCTAGATCCCATTTTCCAACACATTTCTCTGTATTTTCTTCTCAAATTTCTTTCAGCATCCCAGCTATTCAGCGATGGAGACAGAGATCCTGCTGAAAAGCAAAGTATGTCACTGCCACTGCACCAAACTGCACATACACAGGAAGAAAAAAGGACAAACCAAAAATCCCTAATGTAACACATTCCTAATTCTGCAGCCATAATCTTATACCAATGTGATCTTTTCCCCTGTTAAAATCCTACCCTGTTCTCACCTACATTGTTGGGGTATTTCTCTTTCCAAAAGAAGATTAAACCATTTCAGTTTTCCATGTGGAATCATACTACCTACTGTGGAGCATGGCCATCCCCAGGTTCAAAAACACTGGAGAAGATCCAGGTGAGAACTTCCAAGATAGCCAAGGGGTCCTTGACACAAGGTCTGTAAGGAGGGGTCAAAGGAGCTGGACTTGTTTAGTCTGGCAAAGAGAAGTCTAAGGGCAATCTAATGGCATTTATTTAAAATGCTACCACATTTATTTAAAAGTAGTTCCAAGGATTACAGAGCCACACAACGGGTCCAAAGAAGGGGCAACAGGGAGAAGCTGTGCCTTGGAAGGTCTGTGTCAGGAAATAGCAGGGGAAGGGTGGTGCAGCCCTGGAAAAGGTCACTGGGGAGGTGGAGGATCTTCATCCCTGAAGCGCTTCAAGACTCAGGAAGACAAAGTCAAGCCAGCATCACCTAGTGCTGGCAACACTCCTGTCTCAAGCTGAATGGGATTAGAGCTCTCCAAAGGTCTCTTGTAACCAAGGTTTCTATTTCTCAAGTGCTTCTCCCCTCCCTGCTCCCATCCAGCACTGTCATATCCCCTCCAGAGCAGCAGCACATCCCTCCTCCCAGCACATATCCCAGCCCAGGCTCCATCCCACATGCTCAACAGGGTCAAGTGTGCTCTGAATGCTTCAGAAATAAACATGTGCTGATCAGCTTCAGGTGAATTTGGGCTGATATTCAATTACCTTTCCTGCAGGAAGGATGTGCTTTAGTTGTCTCTCCTACTGAGCCACAGACTTTATAAAATTCATAGCAACTTTAAAATCTTCACATTTCCCAAACTGGGTTGACACTGACCTTGGTATTTAAATAGTGAATTCCAGAAGACTGAAAGACAGACAGCACAGTTCCATAAACTTTGCTTCTTTGGGAAATCAGGGTGAAGGCAGGGCTGCTGCAACAGACACCCAAGGATCATCCAATCCATCCCATGGTGCTCCCAAGGATCCACCAGAGATGCATCACTCCTGACAGATGACTGCCTCACTTGTTCCACAAGACAGCTTCAGAAATCCTCTGGGTAAACATTTTTTGGAGTGGGAGACACAAGTTTTGTAAAAATTTCAGTGTGAATCTTTCTAAGTGCCATTTAAGACTCTTGTTTGACATAATCTGGAAAAAAGATTATTCCTCTGCCTCTTTGAAGCAGCCTTTTACATATTTGCAAACTGCTATGACAACATGTTCCCCAGGCCAAACAGCCAAAAATGTTTTAGTCTTCCAGAGACTGTGGTTTCTTGACTCACAATTGTTTTTGTTGATCTCCTGTCAAGTCTCTCTGCTTGGCCTGTGGTGTTTTTGAAGTCTGCTGCCCAGAAGTGTCAGAGCTTCAGCTTGGCACCTGCAGCAGCCACCAAACACAGCAGGATCAGAGCACACACTGCCTTTCTGCTCAGACACCTCAGTACCTTCACCTTTTCCCACAAGTATCACACTGCTCTCACACAATAGTTTGTGATTCACAGACACTTCCTTTTCTGAGAAGCCAACACCTCCTAATTTTCTGTTCTTCATCTATTTTTGTGCACTAACTTACTCTTACTTTAAAAAAAAAACTACACCTGCTACTGAATGGCTCAAATTTGACAGGACTATCTGGAACTCAATGCCCTTTGCAGCCCTTCCAATTCAATGTAATCTACAAATATAATGAACATACCTGCATGTCCCTCACCTGGGTTGGTCATTAACCCCCAAATACCTCTGCACCTTCAGCCACCTCTAGAGAACCACCATCACTACCATGTTCCACTTTGTTGATGAGCCACCAGTAAGTAAATGTCACTTTTAACACACCAGGTTTGGGGATACACAAGATTTGGTCCCCAGGCTCTCCCTGCTTCACAGTTCATTTCCAAAAAGGAAGTTTACAGAGACCATGGAACATTTGGAAATAGCTGAAGATCTCTTCAATGTCAGATCCATCCTTGCCAAGCTTCAATGCCAAACGCTGGAGGTATGGGAACTCCTGTAACTTTGGAAAAGGACTTCACCATTAAATTATTTTACATTCCCAGCCAAGTGTCAAGTTTTCCTTAGTTTTACAATATCAGCCTCTCAAGCAAAATGGTAGCTGAAGAATGCCACCAAGAACTCCTGAAGTTTATAAAGCTAAAAGCAAATTAAAAAAATATGAAGGACAAAGTGTAGAGAGGTATAAACTGTAACCCAGGCACCTCCATCAGCACTGATAAATCAGTATATCAAGTCTTGAGTCACCCCAGCTGTAAAGAGAAACCTTTTCACATGTGAGCCACATAATCATTCTCAATATCATCAGATTATTAAAAAGGTCCTTAGAAATTACTCTTCAGACACAGACAAAGGTAGGAAACACACAAATACTTTCATCAGATAGCACAATTCTCTGTTTTGTGAGACATCAAACCAGGCTCTTTGGTTAATCACCAGGGAGTGCCTGAAGTAGAGGTGCACTGGATGTGTAGGGAGTGCCATGATGATGAAGTTCACAAGCTGCAGACACACAGCCAGGCACACACCAGCACTTTGGGGAACCCTGCAGGAACAGCAGGCATCTCTTAACAGCCTCCTCCAGAACGTTCTGCCTCTCCTTGACTTGTGTGAACGGCTCCCATGTCACCAATCAGCACTAATCTGGTGCATTAGTAAAAGCTCAGTTTTCAGGAAAATCTATAAAAACATCCATTTGGAATAACAAAGGCATTAGAAAACATGCCTGGTTTTTCTACCTTGTCACTCACTTGGGGCAGCAGGGGGGCAAAGCAGGGGGTGGGTGAGGCTGGAGAGAGGAGGAGCAGCTCATGCTCCAAACCAGGGAACTCGGATGCACCACTGCCAGTCTGAACCACCCCTTCCAGCCCCAAACAAATAATCCAGCTCCCTCTGCCTACAGCCTCAGCTCTGCAACTGCAATCTTGTCAGGTGTAGGGATTTCAAGGATTAGGTAAAGAGACTGCCAAGAAAACCCCTGGGTTTAGGAAGCACCTTTGCAGCCCTCTGGCCCAACATCAACAGGAATTCCCCAAAACAGTTTCTGCAGTTGAAAAGAGATGACAACAATATTAAAACCTTGATTTCCTACTATGCCAAGCACACTGCTTAACTCCTCCTTCCTCACATCCCGGGGCAGGAGCACACTGCAAATGCTAGGGAAGTCCCAAATTTGGGTCAGAGCAAATTTGAAACACCTTCCAACGCCAGATTGTTCCAAATATATCAGGTTCAATTGCCTCTCTCCAAGGCAGGGTCAATTACAGGCCACACAGTGATTTGCAGCAAGGTACATGTTCACAGCCCTTCCCCACAGAGCTCAGTTTTGATTAAACAAAAGTGGCTTTTAATCTGCAGCAGGGGCAGCAGCTGGAATCACAGCCAGGTGCCAGCTCTGCAAAACCTCAAAGCCTCAGCCTGGGGCTCAGAACAGTTAGGAAGATGCTGTAATTTCCTCCAGAGTGCAGCACTTTTACAGCTCCCCCCTAAAAGTTCACTTTAAAAATATTTTATAGGTGCCAGCCAGTCCTCCCTGTGCCCCCAGATGCTGTCCTGGTGTTGTACTTGCATACAGCCATCTGGGGCCTCAGGTCCTCAGCAGAGCAGGTCCAGGAAATCCAGGTGAAGCAGTGCAAGGGGTCACCCCAACCTGTGATAAACTCCCACGTGTGCCACAGCAAGGAGAGAACCAGGTGAGTGCTCACACCCTGCTCGAGGGCTGCACCTGGCTCAAGCCCAGCACCACCACCAGCAGCTGGACTGCCAACACCAACTCCAACCCCTGGGTAACCAAGGGAAGGCAGGAGGGGACAGCTGCTGTATTTGGGGACAGGTTTCCTGCAGGTCACAGCTCTTCCCACTGCAGAGTTAACACATATTCTCACTCTCTTGGTAGTAAGTTAATTTAGCATGCAACAATATGTCTTCCCTCAAAATACACCTCCCCTAAGTATCAGAAAAAACAACACATCTGAGCCACAGCTGGAAAACCAAGGATTCAATCAGCCAAAGGTAAAAGAGGAAATGGCCTAGGCTATGTTTAGGCAAATGTAAAGGAGTCAAAGACACCAATGGTAGCTGATAGTTCAAATCCTTCCTGTTAATAATGTGTATTCTGTACAGAGGCAGCTTAATATTCTTTTTCTACCCTACCAATGTCCCTTTATCCCTACATCCCTAATTCTGCAGAAATACTATTCCACCATTAACAGGATTTTATAGGGCCTCCAGATGAAGGAATGAAAATATATGTCAAACCACAGCACTATTGTAAATCCCTTCCCCCCAGATGTGGCTCTTGCCTTCCTCCATCCTTATATTACATGAAATACGTTGTGCACCACTTCCTCAAACTCAGTCTTTCACCCCAAAAATCTTAACCAAAATGCTCAGCTGCTGTCCCTCACTCAGCCTTGAGCCTGCAGGTACTACTGGCATAGACAGCAGTCCTAAGGAAAAAGGGCTGTGAATGAAATCACTGGGAAAAACCCACATTCCTCTTCCCCACGGAGATTCCTTCCCTGCTTTCTTTGTTTCTAGAGGCTCTGAGGCTTAGACAGAGTTTCCACCCTGTCCTGATGACATGCACAATTCTGTGAAATACAAACACTGAGTGCTGCACACTGCAGCAGTATGGAAATGGCAGATGTAGGCAGAGAAAATGACCCCTCTCCTTGCTTACCCTGCCCTAGCACAGGGGGTTCTCTCCACTGCTGTGTTGCAACATAAGCTGAAGTACATGGTAAAGAGGCAAAAGGAGAGATTTTGTAAAAGGTCCTTGTGACACCAATTCTGTTGGAGGAAAAAAACTTCAAAAAGAATCTTAAGATGCAGCCAGAGCAAGGGGGACTTGATTTTCAAATGCATGCATTGGTTTCAAAGCCCTTTCACTGGAAAAGGTGTTTATCTACCTGTAAATAAAGTGCTTACCAATGCAGCATGCTGAGTTTTTGCAAGAGCATGGTCACTGATCCATGCAGGAGGAGGCAGGATTTCCCAGGTTTTAATTGAGGTTATCACATTTCCAAAGATGTCCCTCCCTGCAGAGGCAGAGATCCGGACAAACACTTCAGCCCTTGGAGCTGGAGTGACACAAACACACCTACCCTCCCAGCCACTGAGCTGGTGCATTAAAAGAAAAGAAAGAGCAGAAGCCAAGAGAAGTCCATGTATTGGGCTGGCTTCAGTGTTCTGTGCCTGGCTTGGAGAGGAGCTTTCATCCTGTTCAAGTGCTCCAGCTCTTCAAAGCAGAGCAGAGTGCCCTTTTCAGCAGAGCCCTGCGACTGCAGCTCGCCAACACTCTTGTTGTTCTACTTCAAAATCACCGCTTTCACACAGCCATGTGAAATGCAAAAGCACATTCCTCTGTAAATTGATGGGGTTTTACTTCTTCCAAGCAAAGGGCTCAACAATTTATATAAAAAACAATTCTTCCCTACACGGGGAAAAAAAGCCAGCTCTAGTTTTTGGGGGGAAAAAAGCCTGCATTACTCTAAGAACAGGACTATTGTAAAACACTTCTACCATCTAATGTGGCTCACAGGAACAAACAGCAGCTGCTCTAAGTAAAAAGCTCTTTTAGCCCCCAAGAAGGCTAAAACATGGTCCCAGAGACTTATATGCTCACACCAGTAAGCACTGCAAATGTGGTTTAAAATCCTGCCTTCAGCTGCCCCATCCTTGTTTTCTTTGTTACACTATATTCAACGGCTTGGGCCACTCAAACTCCAGGGAAAAGAATGGAAAATTGGCCACCCTGCTGCTTTGAAATCTCTCCTCTGTTCTGGCACTGACATCAGAGGCCAAGGTGGTTACTGCCCTGCAAAAGCATCTAATGGGTCTAAAGACCATCTTGGCACAGCCATGGAGGGCCACACCAAGTGGGGACCCCACAAGGGAGGGGTCCTGCTGAGGCACTGAGCCAAGCAGAACTTCCACAACAATCAGATGGCTTTGTACTGAGCTCCTCTTGGAGCAAAGAACAGCTCTACACTTTGCAAAGGTAAATCTGCAATAAAGGGGGGCATCTACCAGCTTCTCTGGCCTCTTGTACTTACAGGACTTTATCTACTGTACTAAAAAATTATATAAGACCAAGGGAGCATTAGAGGGCACTGGTGCTTCTCTGATCCTGGCTATATTTTAAACTAGCTGTGAATGTTTTCCCAAAGACATACTCCAGCCCAAATTCAGGGAAGCCAGTCTGCCTTACTGACCACCTTAAACAGATGTGCTGCAATAAGATCACCAGAGTTTTCCCTTTTTCAGGGAAAGCCAGCCAGACCTGCCACAACATCACTGCAAAACTTATTGCATTGCAAAACCTCATCCAAAGTTTCAGAATGCTTGTCCTATACTGACTGAATTCTCCTGAAGGTGATAAGGATTATGGAGAGATTTTCTCTGATATGCAAGTAAACTTTTTTTCCCTCATAGAAGACCAGTTTCTACAATAAAATACAAGTATGCAGAACAGAAAGTTGAGTTGCCACTACACACTTCCATCTGCAACTTTTAGGGGGAGGAGGTTACCAAGAATAATTACAGTTTCTCTTTGTTGCCTGTGCCTTTTTTATATTAAGCTTGTCATTTGATAGGAAATCCAACCACAGTCATCATAATTCATAATGCAATGACTGATCAGTCCCTCTGGGGTGGGATGGGCAATTCAGCAACCAGCTCCCAGCTGAGTCAGAAAGTCTGGTTTCAAGTTCTACCCCTTCTCTCTCAAAACGTTGAATAAATGCAGGAAATTAATACTGAAATTTGACAAGCCTGTCACCTGTCTCCTCCACTATGTGTCACAAGGGATTTGAGGGATTACAAGTCCTCCACAGCCTTTTAAGCAGCCCCCACAAGGAGGACAATTACGAGGACACTTTGGAAATGCTCTGCAGGCGTGCTTGGGTAAGGATTCATCCTGTGAGCACGCATCAGCTGCCTTGGAATGGCTTTATTTTTATCTTGTTTTCTGCCAGGTAGCACAGGTAGTTTGTTTGCTAATGCACTGCCTGCACTCTCTGTGCTTCATGCTTCTGCTATTAGCTGCAGGCAAGAAAAACTGCTTGGGGAGAAAGTGGTTTATCTTTTTACTCACAAAGGCTGAGTTGTTATGGGAACACCATTCATGCTACTCATCCAGAGTAACTTGGTTTTCCTGTAACTAAGGGCATTCTTCCAGCATGAATCCATCCATACAGGATCTGCAGAGCTTACTCAACACCTGCATTTAACTTGGTGCTTTAAACTCCAAGTTAGGGCAGAAGATCATTAAGATTCTGAATGCTCAAGGAGAGAAAAGTAGAAATGCAATTCACACACAATTTGCAAGTCAGGCTTCTCCTCTGACCTTTGGTCATTCTCTCCATCTATGTGCCTTCCATGAATTTGTCCAGTTGCTCTTCAAACTCAGGTAAACTTGCAAGGCCCACAGCCTTTGTTTTCACCCTGTGAATAGCCTGTACCATCAGGGACTCTGCAGGTTTGTTAGGGAACTTCCTCCTGCTGGCATTTAGGCAGAAGGCAACAGCCCCTTCAATCTTCACTGGTTTTGTCCCTCCCTATGGAACTGACCACGTATTTCACATCTGTGCTTATCAGGAAACTCCTGATCCATGTGAAGGCCACTGTCACCATACAGCTGCAAAGCTCCTTCAAGAGATTTTGGTGAGGATTTCTACCAAAAACCACTGGAAAATCTAAGCCACACAAAACCAGTTCATCTCTCCACAGGCTGCTAAGTCTCTTGCAGAGCTCCTGCAGACTTGCAATGCCCAACTTCATTCATTCATATATCAAGCATGTCTCTGCTATCAATGCATCCACTAGCACCATAATTTAGAACAAGCTTTTTTGGTTATTTGATTAAGATATGCTCCCACAGCAGCACACACCAACCTCACCCACTGTGAGCATACCACAAAAAGCTGATTCTGTTCTATGAATAGGAGAACAGCCCATGAGAGAAATGGTATGTCCAGATCAGATATCAAAATCAGAACAATCCATACACCTTAGCTAAGTTTCCCAATTTAACCATAGCATACATTATCTTCCACTTATTCCATCGATTTTCCCAGGTGTGTAAAGTAACATAAAAGTATTGGTATTCAACAGAAGGAGAAGCTTTGAAAAAGAATCAGAGCAAGCCTGTCCCAGCAGGATAATGATGGTCCAATCTTCAATTCTGCACTTGCAAATTCAAAGGAAACTAAGAATGAAATTCCAGCTGTATTCCTCAGTCAACTTTTTAAGCTACAAAGAGCTCCCAAAAATCAGTTTTAACTCCAAGATTTCAATTAAAAATTAAATGAAATCATTATGTCCAAACATTCTTTTTAGTAAGTTCTAACAAAACAAGTGAAAAAGAATAATTCTGCAGCAGGCTACATTCAAAGCAGTGTCAATAGCTCACCTAACCCTTACTCAGGATGCTCAGGAAAAAAAAAAGCACACCAGTTACAAAGCCAGCTGTCCTTCCTTCCTCATCCTAGCCATTACCAGAAGCAGTTCAAAAAGTAGAGGAGATATAAGAGATAATCAGAGCAGTGATGTCAGCAGTACCTGAATAACCTATTGTGGGAGACCTCTCCTACTGATCTGCTAATGGCCTCTTCAAACAGACCTCACACTCCAGGAACAGCAGCCGGGGTAACAGGGTCCCAGCCAGAAAGCAATTACATTAGCTGCACTAGAGATCACTTGTTTTTCCAAGAAAATGGAGCTGCTTCTCAGGTCAGCATGCATCTTGGCTTTTGTTCCTCTTTCAATACAGCTTTGTCCTCTGTGCCCAGGTTTTGGGGTCAGACTTTTCAAAAAGCACCGAGACTCAGGGCACTGCTGCTGCCTGCCACGGTACAGCCTGAAGACAGCTCCCTCCTTCCCCACTGGGACTTGCCTGAGCCACACAGCTCAAGCTGTCAGCTCTGCAGTTCACAGGCTTCTTTCAATATTTCCTCTTCTGTTTCAGATCCTCAACCTTCAGATTACAGAGAAGAAAAGCAGTTGCTCCCAGGAAACCTCTGCTCCTGCATCCATACAAGACAGATGCTGTTGGTAATGTACGCGAGTATTCTGCCCACTCCTACTCCAAAGAAATCAGGACTTGGCTCCTGCCATTCCCATTAGTCTGACAAACTTATCAATAACCTCATTTCTGACACCTCCCCACTTCCTCCAGTGTAACACAAAGAAAGAAGAAGCATTGTCTGTGAACACCAAAAACTCGGAAGCATTTAAAAACCCAGAGTGCTGGCAAGATTGTGGGAAACACAACAGACACCCTTAAACCTCTGGCTCAGACACCTTTAAACCTCTGGCTCACTTTGTCTTCTCCAAGAAATTATACGCAAAATGAGCAGCCTCTTGACTGCACCTCCTGCCAATACCTGCCTACACTCAAGCACCGTGCAATTTAGGGGCATAGGCTTAATTACACTGGTAAATTAAAGCATCCATTTTCCCTGGCTCTAGAGGAACACAAAGCACCCAGGCAACAGATACAGGCTGCTGGCTGACACATATTTGCTTTCCAAGCAGTAAAGCATCGACAGCTTTCCAAAATAACCACTCATGTCACACACAGTATCCATAACAGCCTCCTAAAGTGTGCAATTTGTGGTGGCATAACAAGTAAAATGCCTCAGGCTTGTGCATTGACACTTTCAAAATAGAGAGCTTAATGCTTTCTCTGTGGCACATTGCTACCTCTGCATACAACCAACAAGGCCTCAGTGGCCTAGTTGCAATTCACAATATTTCTCAAAACCAATCTGTTCTGGTACAAGGACCAGTGGACATCAAAGCAAATTACCCCAGGGAACCTTCAAAACACTCAATTCACTCTCTCCAGATTGCCTATGGCTGCACTGAGCTTGATCAGACCCCCTTCAAATGTTAATTTTTTTTGGAGGAAAGGCCCTAGTCCGTTCACTCATTCTTCAACAGAAGCCAGGCCATGCCTTTGGTTATTCACACTGCCTTTCTACACAAGACTTTCAGCTCTGTATTTTTATCCAGAGAACACAGACCTGCCCTCAATAGTCAAGGGCATGGCATGGCAAGGACATGACAATAGCAACACTCATTCCTAATAACAACAGGGTTCTGATCAGAAGTGTGAAGATGTTACTTACAAGTGTTTACTTCAAATTGTTTCTTCTGAAGAACAAGAAGCACCTTCAGGCCCCACTATCATTTACAGAATTCCTAAAAATTATCCCCCAAGACTCTTCTGTCCATACTTACCCATGAAAACTATCCTTCCATCCTCCATTTTCTCACATACCAAGCTCAGGAAGCAATGCAGATCAATTTCTGAAATAACCCCATCTCCAGATGGAAGAAGTAAGTGCCCCTTGCCTGCCATAACCTTTCAGCAAAGCTATTTTCCATACTACACTTGGATTTGTGTCAGGAATCAGACTAGTGATACATGTGCCACATTTCAAACACCCTGGCACAAGTTTCAACTGCAAAGCCTCTAACAGCAGCTAGAAACCCACAAGCATCCCAGTTCTGTTCTACACCAAGTTTCCTCTTTCTGTGCGCACATTTTTTTAAAGGAGCTCGCAATGCTGCACTGGGAGCAGACAGAACACAGGAAAGGATTTTAAAAGCCAGAATCACAGATTAATTTACCCCTGGTAATGTTACCACCTACAAGACAACCAGCTTTTGGTCATCACAGAGACACATCTTGGGAGAGCTGAGACAAAGCAGAAGTTTTCCAGAGTAGAAATCCGTTTTGATTTAAGTGAAATGTACATTTTTGAGTTAAGCCTGTAGTTTGAAAACATAGCTGTTTAGTCTGACTGCCTGCTCTCATAAAAAGCCTATACTGGGAGAAACTGCTTCAGCTGAAGGACAGAAATAAGGGAGGCAGACAGAGAAACAGAGACTGCTACAAGAGCAGGTCAATCTGACTTAAGAATTCTTTCTGATAAAGAATTAGTGGAAATCTGTAAAAATGAATATGTATGAACCTATTATAGAAATCTGTAAAAATGAATATGTATGAACCTATTGTGAAATTGCATGCATATGGATTTGAGAGGGGGATAAAAAAAGACCTAGAGGTCCCAGAAGTACACACGTCTTTTAAAGAGAGTAATCTCCACATGCATCCAGTGCTGTCATAAACATACAACTTTCACAAAGTTACAGAGTTTGTTTGCTTCCACAAAACAGAGCTTCTTGCCTGACTGCCCCCAGCACACTCACCTCGCCTGAGTAACTGTACTTCCCCTTCAGGATCTGCCGGTACAGGCGGGTGCGGTTGTCGTCCTCGAAGGGCATGGTGCCGCTGAGGAGGATGTAGGAGATGACCCCCAGCGCCCACATGTCCACCGAGTTCGTGTAGGGCTTCCTGACCAGGATCTCGGGGGCGATGTACTCGGGGGTGCCACACGTGGTTTTCATCAGGCAGTCGTCCCCCTTCTTGCGCGCGCTGGCCAGCCCGAAGTCGGTGATCATGATCTTGGAGTCGGTGCCCGGGTGGTAGTAGAGCAGGTTCTCGGGCTTCAGGTCGCGGTGGGTGATGCCCAGCATGTGCAGGTACCTCACTCCGTCCAGCACCATCTGCAGCACGCGCGTGGCGTCCCGCTCGGTGAAGGAGCCCTTGGCGATGATGCGGTCGAAGAGCTCTCCGCCGGTGGCCAGCTCCATGACCAAGTACACGCGGTCCTGCGTCTCGAAGACCTCGATGAGCTGGATGATGTTGGTGTGGCGCACGCGGCGCAGCACGCTCAGCTCCGACTCGCACACCTCGCGCCCCTCGCGGTACTTGGTCTCGATCATCTTGATGGCGTAGGGCTGCTTGGTGGCCTTGTGCTCCACGCGCACCACGCGGCTGAAGCTGCCCCTGCCGATCAGCGCTTTGATGTCGTACTTGGCCGTCACGCGCGGGTCGAACTTGGCGCGGTACTTGGCCACTTTGTTCTTGCGGGGCTCGGGCTGCTGGGCGGGCAGGGCGCTCCCGGGATAGGGGTTGGTGTGGTGGGGAGGGGAGGGAGAGCCAGCTTTGATGACAGCCCCGCAGTCATCTTTGATGAAATGCTTGTAGATGTCACTGTGGCCCGTGTAAGGTTCCACTTTTTTAACCAGGTCTAGCTGCACATCCTTGGGGGGCTCGGGAAGCACTTTGCTGGTCCCACAGCCCATCACTGACTGGTGTTAATTCCCTATCAAGGCATGTTCCCAGGGGAGCACCAGCAGCAACCACATCCGGGGTGATTCCCACATTTGTATCTTAGAAAAAGAATGAGAAGAAACAAATAAAGAGGAATCAAGGTAGTAAAGATTTTTCCCTCCATTTGAATCAAAACAATAGGGCCATGCTACCACAAACTGAGAATATGGGATTTTCACTTCTCTCTGCGACAGAACATGCACAGTGCTCTGCTGCTTTCATCATGAGTGAGCAAAGGCAGAGCCTACAAACACCTAATCATGGTCAGAACAGATGTGTCCATGGAAATCACAGAGTATCTCTCTTTATTTGGGATCGTTTGTTTTCTGCTCCCTGCTGAGCCCTGAATCAGCCACAGAGCAGTGGAGGCTGCACAAGACTTCTGGAGGTCTTTCTGTCCAGACACAATTGCTTAACAAAAATCAAATAAACTAAAAAAGTCAAGAATTTTCTTTAGTTTTGTTAGATCTGCTCAACTTTCTCAGTCAGCAGCCAATCCAAACCCAGTAACTCTGAGTTTGCTCAGGGAGAAGTACCTCAGCAACTTGTACACTTAACCCATCTTCACAAGATTCTATTTATATTGAATTTGTACACTGTCTTAAATCTCTCATTACTTTGCTGCAGGGGATCAATGGAACAGCAGAAGAGGCAGGAATATGGAGCCAGAGGCACACTGGCTTTAAGGTGCAGCCCCTGCTAAAAGGGAGATGTGCACTTGCCCAGAGCAGCTTTTAGTCAGCAAGTCCTCCAAACCCTGAAAAATCAAGGTGGGTTTTCACATCTTTCAACAATCTCAATTTTGCTTTATTTTACATCTTTAGGCACAAAGCTGCACCTCTGGCCTTGCACTGGAGCTACCTGTAAGAAGTGGAATTCCTCCCAGCTGCTCCAGACTAGGAGCTCTTGCTCATCCCAACAAAACCAAACCAGCTGCACTTGGGGCAAGTCTTTATGTGCTAATTAAAACAATATGACTGGTCAGGAGATGGGGAAGCCACCTGTGGCTCTGGCAGTCACTGGGCGCTTCCACATTTGCCTTTTTTGACTCAGAGCCCATCAACATGTGCCTGAACCTTCACAGGAGGCTATAGAAACCCACTAGCCTTGAAAATGTGATTTTAGGTCTTACCATCACCAGGTGTATCTCCACTCAAGCACCACCTCTCCAAGAAACAGCTCAGCATGAACAGCAGAAAAGGAAGCCCAGCCTGTCTTCCATGGGGAGAAGGAAGTGGAGAAACAAGAAATGTTTTAAAGGGACACCTGGAAGAAGTTGAGACTCTTCATCCAACCTGGAAAGAAAACCAGGCTTTAGTTAAGATTCAGTTTTATAATCAAACATCATCAAAGTAACTTCTCAAGGGAGAAGTTCCCTCCTGGCAGCACCCTGAGGTCAAACAACCCAGCCATGCCTGTAGTAGGGTGCAGGCAGCAGAAATAAAAACCAACTTCACAGAAAGCTTAGCTGACTTCCAGCAAGCACTGCCCTGGAGGTGGGGTTTCATTCAGATTAAAGCATCATGATAAAAGAGCTCTGGCTAGTCCTGAATAATGCCTCCCATGGACAGCTTTCCCAGCATTATTGAACCTTAAAGCATTTTAAGTTAACAGAGAAATGGAATGAGAGCATCCATAAACAAGATTGTTACAGAGTAATTCAACATGTAGAGAAGGACTTGTGTAAAACATCCCACCCACAACTAAAACCAAACAGAAGAATGAATCACTTGAAAATATAATCTATAAATCCACTCATGGCATTAACAGATCTGGCAGCAACTCCAACATATCAGTACATGCTGACACTTGAGTGTTCCAGTGAAGGTTACAAAACCAGAGTCAGCAACAAAATGCTTAACTTCCATCAGTGCAGGACATACTCCTGTGCAGTAACCACCGAGAACGTGGGGAAAGGAACTAAGGTAAATTACTAGCATTGCAAGCTCTCCGAGTGGGAAATTACATACTTGGCAGGTGGCAAACTATCTGAGCCGCAGGAATGGGTGGGAAGGAACACGGGATTTATGGTTCTCCCCTCGGACATTGAGCTCCTCGCCTGCCGTGTCACTAACGCATCTCGAGCGTGCCTCTCACTGCCGGGCAGAACCTGGCATGCCCACTGCGAGCTCCTGGTGCATTTCGGAGGGGAAACCCGGGGCTGGGGCTGCTGCCGGAGGCAGAGCCAGAATCAGCCAAACCAGGCGGGATTTCAAACCCGTTTGTTTCCACAATTCATCCCAGCCCAGCCCGCTTGTGGCTATACTGGAAAGGGGACCCAGGGCCGGGCCGGTGCCGGGAGCTCCTCCCGCGGCAGGTTCAGCTCCAGCCTGGGAACCACCGGGCCCGTCCCGCTGAGGGGACACCGGGAGCCGCCAGGACTCCCTCCCCGGCCCGCCCGGCCCCGCGGCCCAGTGCTCCAGGCAGCGGCAGGGTTGAGACACCGGGGCCCGCCGCGCCCGCGCTCCCAGGCCGCACCACCGCCGTCCCGGAGTGAGAGAGAGGGGGAAAGGGAGGGGAGCCGGGACCGGAGCCGGTGCCGGGCCGGGCGGTCCCGGGGGCACCGAGCCCGGACTCACCTCGGCCCCCTCCGGCCGCGGCGCGGCACCGCCTCCTGACGTCATCACCGCGCGCCGGGGACGCCCCAGGGGCGGGGACACCGCGCTCGGCTATTGGCGGAGGGGGCTGAGGGCGGGGCCGAGACGCGGGGAGGGCGGGGCGCTTTACCGCCCCCTGCTGGGGCCGCCTGGGACCGCCCGCCGCCCCACGAGTGTGAGGGGCTGAGGGGCTCCGGGAGCGTGAGGGGCTCCGGGCCTCACAGCAGCCCCTGGGGCCCCTGAGCTCCGCCTGAGACCCCTCAGAGCTCTGGGACCCCTCAGCCCCACCCCGGACTCCTCAGCCCCAGGACCCCTCAGCCCCAGGGGCCCCTGGAGCTCCTCACCGCCATGGACCCCAGGGCCCCCCTCACTGCTCTGGCCCTGCTGTTACCCACAAAATCGGGTTCGTTCCTTGCTGTGCACCCAGCCGATCATGGCACACTCCAGAGAAACATCAATTGTTTATTTCAGAGCTGCCCCAGCCTGGGTACTCAGTGCTGTTCCACAAATCCAGCACACCCCACCAGGCTTTCTGTGCAAAGAGAATTATTTACACAGAGAACTTCAGGGTTAGTGACTTTCCAAGGACAGCCCCCTGTTAAGATTGGTTAGTAATTTCCGTAGAAATCACATAACTTAATCCAGGTAACTCATGCTCAGGGGAAGAACCTTCACCTATGGGTCTTTTTGACGAATAGCATGAATTTTACTGTTACCATGAAGATAGCTCAGCTATAAGATATACGGTCATTGAGTATTTTGCCAAGATGACAATGTTTACATAGGCGAACATCATTACATTATTACATCCCTAAATCTTGTTAGTTCCAGAATATTCTTGAGTTACAGGTATTGGCTGCTGCCTGTTCCACCGATTAGCTCTCCTTTTTTGCTGATTAGGTTTGAAAGTGTACAAAGCTCTTACACCAAAGAATATCCTGCCTTAGGGTAACACTGACATAATCTGCATTTTGCACCACTGTGACCCCGTGGGCTGAGCCGGCGGCCCCTGGCAGGGGCAGTGTTCCCTCTCCCCGTGCTCCTGCCTGGAAGAGTGGCCGCAGTTTCTCCTCTTTGGAGCCAGATCCAGCTCTGAGAGCTCCCCAGCAGCGCCTTGGAGCCCGCAGCCCATGGAGCAGCTCCGAGGGCTCCCCGCCGCGCTGCGGGACTCTGGAAAAACATTCCCTTTGAGAAAGAATTGCCCGGAAACATCGGTGCTTTTCCTTGGCAGAGAAACCCGCTCCCTGTGGGACAGCCCTTGTGCACAGCAGAATAACGAGGAGCATTCCTTTCTCCTTTCTTTGCCCCAGCTACTAAGTGCCACAAAACCCGCAAAGTTTGCTTGGTAACTGCCTGTGGACTTTCTTCCTCATATCCTTTCCTCATCCTCAAGCGAAACACTGCGAGTCCCGGCCCTGGATGACCTGAAGGCAGGGAGAGAGGGATGACACCTGCAGGGATGCTGACGGCACTCCTTTCCCTTGGGGGCACACAAACGCAATGCTGCCGGGTTTGTTTTCCAGCCTGGCTGTCACGTCATTCCCGAGGCGGCTCAGGTGGAGCCGGGCTCTTTTCACACTCCTACCATGCTTTTAAAAATAGCCGGGTTTATTTTAATGCTCCTGGGATCTTCGGCTGCTTCAGAATGATTAGTAAGTCATAATGTAGTAAAAGTTGTACCTGCTGATGCACATTATTGTCATCATCTGCTTCTCTGTGTAATTCCCAACAAGGCGTGGAAATGTGTGAGGGTTGAGAAGGGGCTGCCTGGGCTGGAATTGATGGATTGGGTGAGTTGTGCAGTTCTCTGCAAGAAAAACTCCCAAGTTCTTGTTGCCCCACACAGTAATGGCGCTGCTGGTAGCTTTTCAGCCTTCTAATCCCTCCAACTTTCTTTATGGAGATGTTTCCCCAGCCACACATCCCCCACACTGTCCCTGAGAGGTGGCTTAACCTGTGTCTGACATGTGAAACCTTGCACGTGTCCCCGTTTTAGTTGATCCTGTTATTTTAGGCTGTTTTCTAGGTGATCCCAGCTTGGTTCCACCAGCACATTCCTCTCTGTCATCCCGGCTGATGGGTGTAGGGCAGTGGGCTGCCTCACCTTGGCCGGGGAGCTCACACAGGGATAAGTGCTCAGCAAGGATTGGTTTCCCTCAGGGGATGCAGCTTCCATTAGTCACTTCCTCACAGCTTGGTTTCCTGACTCCCTCCTGGGAGCACTGAATGAGGCTGTTCCGGGTCCATCACGGCTGAAAAATATCAAAGAGCCAGCAGGCATCGAACCCTTGGGCCAGAACTGGGGACTTCTGAGAACCTCAGTCAGAGCAGCTCTTGTATTATTTATGCTGTGGTGGTGCTCTGAGACCCACTGGAGCCAAGAGAGCTTCACACCAGACATCTGCACAAAGCCAACATCCTCCTGGCAAAGCACCCAGGGATGAGGCAGGGAACTGTCTGTTCATCCGTGTGACCCACTCCCTGCCAGGTCAGGCACCTGGTTTGACCTTGGGGTCATTGCCTGTTGATTCCTGATGCCTGTTTTTCCATCTAGAGCCCTGCCTGCAGCTACGGCAGGAAGATTTCTGACTGGGATAAGCACCTTGCTGCTGAAGCTCTGAGCACTGAGAGGCTCTGCAGGCACTCATCCTGCCATGCTCTGGGTGTCTGGGCTCCCACCTGCACTGCTCCAGCCAAAAAACTTTGGGGTTTTTTCTCCCTCCTCCAAGAGGGGACTGGTAACAGGTTTCTGACACACTCACAAAGCAGTGCTGTGCTTGGGCAGGGTCTAACAGCAGTTTTTCCTGCCAAATGGGCTGTTGTCTCCTTGTCATTTCTTTTTTCCTTTTCCTTTCCAAGATGCTGCTCTCCCTGGAGAGAAGTCTCCTTGTGCTCTTCTGTGCTGACCCCTTCAGAAATCCCCTGCCAGCTCTGATGGCCAAGACCTACAGCCTGCCCCCAGCCCCATGGGAAGGATTCAGCCCTTGAGGCAGGAATGTCTGTGAAGAGTCACAGAATCCTGGGATGGGTTGTGTTGGAAGGGACCTTTAAAGGTCACCCACTTCCAAACTCCCTGCCATGGAAGGGACAGCTTCCACCAGACCAGGTTGCTCAGAGCTCAATCCTTGAACACTTCCAAGGGATACTGGCAGTGCTCCCCTGGTCCTGCAGCATGCCTGCTTCCCCCTGAGAGCCCTCACCCCTCTGCAAGGATGGGATTTGTATCTCCTGTTAGTGGCTTCTTCAGGGCTTCTCCTGTGGAAGCTGCTAAAGGCAGGCTGGGACCAGTGGGGTGATGCTGGCTGCCCACAGGTGGAGGATCCTCTCTCCCTGGAGGTGCTGCAGAGCTGCCTCCAGCACCAGCACAAGCCCTGCTTGGAGCAGGAACTTCAGAGCTCCCTTTGCATCCCACACCTGCCTGTGGTGCTGCCAGAGTCTCACTGGGGTGCAACAAGCTGTAATTCCCTGTGGAATGGTGGGAATGGCTGGAAGCAGCTCCAGCACCGCCCTGCCCCAGCACCACAAAGCTGCCTGGGACATTGCTGCACATCCTGAGCATGGGGCAATTTGGGGATCCCAGGGCTTCCTGCTGTGCCAGGCCATAGGAAGCCAGGAGAACCGGGCCCCTCATCTGCCACCAAATGGATGGAAATGCATGGAGACCTGGATTTCCTCTGAGCTGCATCCCTGCCCTGTGTGGCAGCCAGCCCAGCCCTCAGCGGCCGCGCCAGGCCAGAGCTCAAGGTTGTCCCAGCAAGGCTGAGCAGAGGTCGTAACGGGAGGATGTTCAATTAAAGCTGCTTAAAAAAGAAATCCAACTTTCCATATGCCTCTCTGGAGAATCAAACAGCCCCAAAGCAGAGCGCAGATGGGGTGCCAGGCGGGGGCTGAGCACAGCCCCCACGGCAGAGGTGACTCCGGCTCAGCTGTTCCCACTGCTCCCATCCACGGGGATTGAGCCTGTCTTTTGGTGGTTCCTTATGGAAAGTTGCACATTTGGCTTAGCAGAAATCCCCATGCAAACTCGGACACTGGCCAGCCCTGTGACATTGCATCCTCCAGGCTATGCTTGTTTTCCACAATGCTCCCGCTCCCTCCAGGATCCCAGCAAGGCTGAAGGTGGCAAAACTGGTGCCTGGTTGGGGATGCCAGACTGGGACAGTGGCACTGGCACCATGGAAGGGCAAGGAGCCATCTCCCCTCTGCTGTTGGCCTCCACGCCAGTCTATCCAGTTAGAGAAACCCAAGTGTGCCCCACAGATGAGGAGGTTCCCCAGCTGGCACCTTCACCAGGAGGAATTTCCCTGGGTGAAGGAATGGAGGGTTCAGCCATCATTCAGGAGGAATTTCCCTGGGTGAAGGAATGGAAGGTTCAGCCATCATTCAGGAGGAATTTCTCTGGGTGAAGGAATGGAAGGTTCAGCCATCGTGTGACAGAGGTCTTGGGCAGCATGGTGGGAAGCTGGCCCTCGTGTCACTGTGCCACGTGTGCTGTCTCACTCACACAGCCACCTAGAATAGTGTCACCATCTGGTTCCAGCTGCCCAGGGACACGAGGACCTCCCTGGCTCCTTCTGCGATTGCAAAAGTGAATTCAAGCATCAACTCAGCTGGACTCAGCTGGCCTTTATCCCTTTTTTTCTTCTTTTTTTATTAATTCAGGTTTGTCTCTTAGAGAAGAGAGAGGGAGATAATGTCTGCAGAGCATTTAATCTTCTGCCCAAAGAATAGCAGAGAGCAAATTAGGATCTACTCCAATTAATTTGCCTTGATGGGCAAAATCTGGAGAGCGGCCATATCTGGGAATTAAGAACAAAAAGCAGGGAGTGTAAAGTAGGTCACTGGAGTTTCATAACCAGAACAAGGGGTTTCCACAGCACGGTGCTCCAAAGGCTCCCGGTTCTGGGGTCCCCACTCTCATTCCCCACCATCCGCTCCTTTCAGCCTGCACAGCTGCTTTAAGGTGCTGTCAGTGTGCAGGGAGCCAGTTCTGTGTTCTGGGGACAGGAACGGGGATGTTGTCCCTTCCCACAGCAGGACACAGCTGCAGGGCTGTCACAAACCCTCAGACCCAATGCAAAGGCGACACTAGCTCAATGTCCCAGTGTGGAGCACCAGAGAGCTTTCCTGGGGTCAGCATGCCCAGCCTTGCTGTCACACTGCTGCCCTCGGCCCTGCAGGCACCTCCCTGAAGGAGGATTGGGGTGACAGGTGGCACTAGGGTTTGCTGTGGACTCTTGCATGTGCAGTGTCACCAAGCAGTGGTGACCCACACTTTTCCATCATGCCCAAATCCCAGCCCTGGCTTCCCAGAGCCACCAGTGCCTGCAGGCCATGTGGTGACACTGTAACGCCTTTCAGCTGCAAGACACACATGGAAGTGCAGCAAAGGTGTGAGCCACGTGTGGTGACAAGTGCTGGTGCTCAGGACATGTGGTGACATGGCCAAGGGTCTGTGACATGTACAGTGACATTTTCCAGGACATGGGACCATTTGTGGTGTGTATTTCTGCACACAGGGTGAAACACCTTGTGGGTGTGGGTGGATCTTCCCAGGCTTTGATTCCGGCTGGATTGAAGCAGCATTTTGTTGTCTGCAAGTCACCATGGTGGTGGCAGCCTGTCACAGCACCACATTGGTGACACGTCCCCGGCCAGCTCCCCCTGCTCCGCTGCGCTCCCTCCGCTCGGAGGTGGCGGCCGGCGCCCGGCTGGCGTTGATCCTCTTAGCCACCCTGCCGGGATCCGCCACTAATTCACCCTTAAACACAGGATTGTCAGGAATGGGGAAGGGAAGAACCGGCAGATTATCCCCCTGGCGCTGGCGTTAAACACGGGGAGCGGCAGCTGCTGCGTGAGGAGAGCTAGGGTGGTGTCCTGCCCCGTGTCCCATGGGGCACCGGCCCGGGATCAGCATCTTCCCCCAGATGTTTTGTGTCCCCCCGGCCAGCTCCAGGCTGGTTAGTGAGATAAATAATGGGAATAAACACAGAGCCCCCCACACAGAGCTGAGGGATCGGCAGGAACCACTCAGCCCCATAGGATGAACCAGCAATACTGTTGGCGTTTCCTGGACCCAGAGCCTGGCAGAGGGCTGGGACTGCCAGGGTGACATCCCAGAGGTGACCAATCACCTGTTTAAGTTACCAGACCTCTCAGGAAAAGGTTTTATGGTGAAACAAGCAATATTTTTCCCTGGCTCGATGAGGACAGTGATTACTGAGATCCTCGCTCACATGCTGAAGGCTTTCAGCCACAGAACAGCGTGGCAAAAGCTTCTCCAGGCCAAAACCAGCTTCTGGAATGTTTTTGGGATGGCCTTGAAGTCATGGAAATCACAGAAATAACAGCAACTGGCTACCCACAGCACATAGGAGCTCACGGCTCCTGCTCTCTGCTGAGCCTGGAGCGATCCTCAGAGTGGTGGTGCTTGTGGTGGATTTTGTTGCCTTTCCCAAGTGGGATGGTTTCCCACATGCCAGCCAGATGTACCCACCAGGGCTGCTGGGGGCTGGGGGCCACACCAGCAAGGATCTCCTGACCTGTGCCCCAGCTGGGGTGGCCCATCTGCAATTCCTGAGGCCCTTTAGGTAATGGGCGGGGAATGAAGGCTCTGCCCAGGAGAGTGGGGAGGACGCCTCACCAGCCCAGGCCTAGGGGAGCTGCTTTGCACTCTGGGCTTTAGTAGCTGGGAAAACTATCCTAACTTTTCAGCATAACTGACAGGGATGGGAATTAGAGCATCTTCCACTCATAGATTCAAGTTTAGCCAAGTTAAATGCCCACAAATCATCTTGGTTTAACTTCAAGTTCCCTGTGAACCTGGATGAGATTTCCAGTTCCCCAGCTTTTATACCTTCATCATCTTGGTATAAAAAACAAAAAAGGCCTCTCTCTCCCCTGCAAACCATACTTTTCTTCATGACTATGAATACAGCAAGACCAAAATAAAAGGTGTGGAAAATGGAAAATGTCACTGGAGTTGTCCATCAGAGGACAAGCTGTTGGCTGCCAAAAAGACAAAGAAATCTGCACCCTGTGTTTTCCTGAGGTGCCCTTTAAAAGGAATAAAACATTTGACCCAACTCTAAAGGGAATATCGGCTAGGCCCAGCCCTGAAAAGCAGCAGCCAGGGAGCACCAGTGGGAATTGTCCCCTCCTGGGGCTGTCCATGGTCCCATGGACTCCCTGGCATAGCCATGGGCAATACACTGGAGGAATGGAGTCCCAGACCCTCCCACTGACCCTTCCTGGGGACTGGTGCAGGGAGCATCTCCTCTCCAGTCCCCAGAGCAAACACAGAGCTTGGGAGGGGCTCAAGGGGCATCCCATGGCAGAGAGACAGGAGAAATGTAAAAGTGTCTTTTAATATAAATATAAATCCATCTGAAGTGCTGCAGGAGTGACCGTGCCCCGCGAGTGATGCCCGGGAGGGAGGCGGGGACCGGCGGGCAGCCGGGGGAACGGGCCCGGCCTCACCTGGGCACCCGAGGGCGAGCGGGGCTACAGCCGGGGCAGCAGCAGCGCCAGCAGGGCCAGCAGGGCCAGCGGGGCCAGCGGGTGAGGGCGCAGGGCGGCGGCCGAGCCCCGCAGCGTGGCCTGGTTGGTCTCGGAGGCCGGCGAGCTCTGGGCGCTGGCCAGGCGGCCCCGGGCGCTGCACAGCTCCTGCAGGTTCCCCTGGAACTGGATCTTGCGGGACTCCTGGCGCAGCGACTCCCACACGGTGGCCGCTTCCACGGGGCACCGCGACAGCACCTCGCTGGCACAGGTGTGGAAATCATCCCAGGACCTGCGGAGGAGGGCGGCGGTCGGGGCGATGCTGGCGGCGGTGACCCCACCGTCCCAGCGGCTCCCACACGGACACTCACTTGCAGATGGCGTCCAGCTCCTGCGCCTCGTCGCCGCCCTCCTCCTGCTGCTGCTGCCGGACGCTCTGGGCCATGCTCTCCCCCAGGCTCAGCAGGCATTCGGCGAAGCCCTTGTAGATGGTGTCGCACTGTCCCGCCATGCTGACGGGCTCCTGGCTCGCGGCTGCGGGGCACAGAGAGGAGACACCGAGCTGAGCCCCCGCCGAGCCCCGACAGCCCTCGGCTCAGGGGTGAGTGTGAGCGTGTCACCGGCCGGGGGTGACACCGGGCTCTGAAATGCGCCGAGAGGCTTCCACATCCCCCCGACAGTGCCATCCCTCCCTGGGCACTGTAGTGACCCTTCGCTCCCGGCCCGGGGACCCGGCGCGATGTGATGGCCCCGCAGCGGTGCTGCCATTCACCTCGGGCCTCCCCGGCTCTCCCCAGAGCCATCTGTCCCGGCCTTTATCCCCTGACAGCAAAGATTAATTTGTGACTACAACGGAAAAAAACAAAGCAAAGGCTCAGCAAGCTGGAGTCCCTGCTCTGACTGCAGTGGGAAAGAGAGGGAAAGAGGAAAACAAAGGGGAAGGGGGAAAGAGAAGGGGAAAGTGGGAAAGAGAAAGGGGAAGGGGAAGGGGAAAGGAAAAGGAAAGTGGAAAAGGAAGGGAAGAAGAAAGGTGGGAAGGGGAAGAGGGAAGAGAAAGACGGAAGGGGAAAGGTGAACAGGAAAGGGGAAAGGATAAAGAGAAAAGGGGAAGGGAAAACAGAGAGGGGAAGTGGGGAAGAGAAAGAAGAAGAAAAAGTACAAAAGGAAAAGGCACAAGTGCAGGTCTGGCTGCTCCATTCTGAGAAGCCCCTGCTCTGCTCCACAAACAATTCCCCACTGGCGCTGGCCAAGCCCTGGTGCAGGACATGGGACAATGGTGACAGGTGTGTTCATGAGGACTGCCAGTGCATCCACAACCAGTGGGAAGCCCAAAAGGAGCTGGTGTGTGACTGGGTCACAGAGAAAACCTGCATGGTCCTCAGCTCTGCCCCAGAGGTCCTGTAGGCCAGAAGATGTGGGGTCCCTGTGCCAATTCACAGGAGTTACAGTTTTGGAAGTGACAAGGATGTGCACCAGGGAGGTTTCTAATTGACGAGAGCCCTACTGGGGACCCCTGTGGAAAGGTGACCCCAGAAACAGCTGAAAGTTTCCTGGTGACGGCTGAGGCAGCTGGGATGTCTCCAGGAAGCCCTGTGCCTTGCTGTTAGCACCCCACACCTGCACCCCTGGAACAGGGTCCTGAGCAAAGTCGAGACTAACACCAGGGTGAGCTTGACACCATCACAGGGCATTTTAGGTGTTTGCAATGAGAACCTGAGCACAGCACCGAGGAAAGCCTCGGACTGATGCCAGACACGTGGGTCACAAACATCGCAGGTATCAGCAGAGAACGTGGGATCCACTGCTCCTCTTTTCACCCAGCCAGGCACAAGCCTGCCTCCCACCAGCCCGAGGACCCAGCCGCTGGCAGGGCCAGATGAAGCCTCGCTTCAGCCTCTCCCTGCTGCAGGCTGAGGTTTCCCCTCCCGGGCTCCTCTGAGATCCGGCACAAGCCCTTCCCTCTGCTCAGCTCCCTCGGCACAAGGCTGGGCAGGGCGAGCAAAGGAGAAAGCAGGAGAGCAAATCACCTCCGCTGCTCCGCTGCAAAACCGTGGGGAAAAACCTGCCCCCGGCTCCGTCAGGGAGAAAGCCCAAGGGAAAAGCACGGGGGAAGTTTCCCAGGGCGCTGCAGAGCATCCCGAGCTCCCCAGCGAGTGCAGCCATCCTGCTCCTGGGGAAGGGCTGGAGTCTGCCACCCTCTGAGCCTAAAATCCGCCAGGGGTTTGGTGGTCCCTGTCCTTCATCGTCCGTGCAGCCGGGCCAGGTTAATCCCAGGCTCCCCAACTCTCCTCAGAGCAGGGATGTCCCTGGGTACCGCTGTGCGCCGCATCCTCTCGGCGCCCGGAGGAGCGGGAGTGCGGATGGGACACGCTGGTGCCAGCGAGGCGCAGGACCTGCCGGGTGACATCCCCCAGCGATCAGGATGGCTCCGGCCCCGCTGAACGAGGGCAGCCGGGAAAGCCAGCAGGTGCTGGGGTGAGCACGCAGAGCTGGAGAGCCAGAGCTCGGGAACCGTCCCCGCCTGCCGGAGCAGAGACACCCCGGACAGCGCCGCGAAGCCGCGTTCCTCCTTGCCCGGCATCTCAGACACGGGACAAGAATGGATGGATCGCTGAGCCGAGGGGCAACCGGGCAGCCCGCTCCCCGCAGCTACAGAGGGAGCGGGACGCGGCCGGGGTCCCGCTGCCTCCCGCCCGCCCCCAGCCCGGCGGGGAGAGCCCGGGGTGTCGGTCCCCAGCCCGGCCCGGAGCGGCCCCGCGGCACTCACCGAGGTGCAGGAGCAGCGGGCTCAGGACGCCCAGCAGCCGCCAGCAGCCGCCGCCCATGGTGCGGACCCCGCGCCGCCGCCGCCGAGTGCTCCGCGCCCGCCGCCGCCGGCAGCCCCGGCCCCGCCGCCCGCCCCCGGCCCGCCGGCACCGCCCCGGCCCGGCCCCCGAGGGGCGGAGAGACCCCGGGGCTGCACCCCGGCCCCTGCCGTCCACGGAATCACAGAATGGTTTGGGTTGGACGGGACCGTGCAAACCATCTCGGTCCGACCCGGCAGGGACCCCTTCCAGCCCTATGCAACCCGGTCTTGTGAACGCTTCTAGGGATGGGGCATCCACAGCTTCTCTGGGCAACCGGCAGCCCACTGTCCTCACAGGGAAGAAATTTTTCCTAATATCCAATCTTATCCTGCCTTCTGTGAAGCCATTCACCCTTGCCCTGTCACTCTATGCCCTTGTCCAAAGCCCTTCTCCAGTTCTATTGGAGCTCCTGTATATATTGGGAAGGTGCTGTAAGATCTTCCCAGAGCCTCCTCTTCTCCAGGAAGGAGGAGCAGCCAGAGACATTTTTGCTGTGAAAAGGGGAATTAATGTCCTCTTCCCGCAGCCATCACCTCCTGCCCCTCCCAGGAAGCAGAGACCACTATGCCCTGCTGGACTTACACAGAAAAGGTTGAGCAGAGACTCAGGAAAAAATCTGGAAAGACAGAGGTGACAGTGGCCCATCACCTCAGGCTCCAGCCTGGAGATAGTTTGATATCCTAAAAGACTCCTCAGTCTTCCCTCCATCACACAACAGAAGAAAGTCTCCATGTGTTTTTTCTCAAAAAGTTTTTTATTGAATTGTTCTCAATGTTATTTCCAAAAAAAAAAAAAAAAAAACCAAAAAAGAAAAAAAAAAGAACAACAAAACCCCCCAAAACTTCAAAATTTAGATAAAAAGAAAAACCTCGGTGTAAAATCAAAACTAATGTCTGAAACATGGACATGCTCCAATGCACAACAGAACCATGGCCCCCCAGGGCTCCTGCAGTTTGCTGCTGCCTCAGCACCCTGACCCAGAGCCCCTCCCCAGGGCACTCCAGAGGTATCAGCCCTGCCCAAACCTGCCTCATGTGCCAGGTGGGCCGGGCACTCCGCTGTGGATCTGGAATTAACGAACCGCGGAGCAACTAACTAATTAATGAATTCTATCTAACCCCTCTCGCTCAGCTGACCTCCTCCCTGTGCCTGCAGCCTGCCAGGGAGGAGGGGTTTGAGCCCTTCCCGAAGGTGTGGGTACAGGTTTGTGGCCAGCGAGGAGCAGCCCTGGGCTCAGCACACGCCTCGCTGCTCCCATGCTGACCCAAACTTTTAAAGGGCCAAGGAATCCATCGGCTTCTGCTGCACGAGACATGGACTGCCAGCCAGCCTTGGGGACGGATGGGCAGGTGAAGAAGAGATTTAACTCTCAAAAAAGAGGCTATTTAGGAAAAATAAGCCAAGTGAATGTTCAGTGACTATTTGGAACTATACACAGATGGTGTTCGCCTTAGAGACATCACACACGCGTCGATGATTTCCTGGCAAGAGCTCTCGACACCAGCCAGGCGCCATTAGTAACTACAGATCTGCAGGGTGGGCTCGGGTGGAGCAGCCCCCCAGGCAGGCAGGCAGCTGCTCCTAGGTCATGCCAGGGGTGACCAGGCCCTGCAGCATGATCATGAGGCGACGCGCAGGCTTGCTCAGAGGGTTGTGGGGTTCCACCTGGAGGAACTGGAAGAGCTTCTGCCGCACCTGGTTCATGACTGACCCCATGTGGTCTCGGGTGATGGGGTCGCTTTGGTCAAGGTGCATCACTGCATCCTCCAAGTAGCTGAAGGAGAGAGAGCGAGGTTAGGACCAAACCCAGAATATGATCCCAATCCCATTCAGTTCGTGTTAGTGCTGAAGATACAGTTTTGTTCCCTGCTCCACCCAAACTCTGCAGTATGTTCAGCTGTCACGAAACCAATGTTCCTGACTCACAGCAGAGTCCACCTATCCCTTCCTAAACATGTGAGGTCAGCCTACAGCTCCCAGCCTGCCCACCTGCCCCACAACCTGGTTGCTGGAACCAAGGCAGAGGCAGCAGACAGTGAGAACTCCCCACAGTGCTGGAAGTGACTCTCAGTAGATATTTTCTTAAATAACTTTAAACAAAATTAGTCACTCATTAGACAGTAAAACCCCTCAGCAGTGAGGCTCAGTTTGTGTAGGGTTACAATAAAATCCATCAGGAAGGGGTGGGATAAGATCAAAACTTTTACCAACAAGATAACTCTGAAGTTCAGATGAGCCATCTGCTTTTAAACCACAGCCCGAGTAAGGCAATGTGGTCACTGCAGGTTTTCAAAAACAATCCAGTTTAAAATTTACAGCAGCAGCTTTTACCCCAATGACTAGCCTACAACTTGAAGGTCTTTTCAGTTTTTCTAGCTTTGCTTATCCTTATTGAGTTAAAAACTCAATTTAAGTAATTTTTCTATACCAGCCATAGTCAAAACCTGTAGGTATCTTAACAATTCAGCTTTTAAGGGCAGATAGCAGGGTTTTGACTCAGACACTAAAAATGTTCATGGCAAGTATCAGTACAGTCACTATTTTGTCACAGAGGCTTTGCTTGGAACATCTACCAGAAATGATACCAGTAGCTCCTGCTGCAGCCTCCCACTGAGCCTTTCTGACAGTCACGACAAGAAATTGCTGACACAAAGTCCAGTGATGGGTTAGGAGTTGAGGACAGAGCAAACTTGCCCTGGACACTGTACTGTCCAGGGAACACGGCACTGTCCCTTCTTCTGCCTCCACAAGGAAATCATTCCTTGGGGAATGGGGAATGCTGCACAGGCTGCAAATATTTACAGGTTACAATTACAGAGGTACCAGCACCTACTGCTGGGCTCTCCTACTACCTCAGGGCAGCAAAGCTTTCTGTGGCAGTGCTGACATATTTTTTCTGAGTTACATTGGCTTTAAACATGCCAGTAACAGGCTACAGAAACTCCAACTTTTGTCAGAGTTCTACCTTCCACTTCTAGGCACTGAATTTAAAGCCAGGGCTAAGAACAGAACCCAGTTCACTGGTCATACTCACTTCAACTTCAGTTCTGTACGAGTGCCCAGATCTGAGGAGAGCTGCTGAATGAGGGAGAGCAGCACAGGCTGGGACAGTGGGCATGGATGCTGTCCAAATACTTGCTGAGTATCCACAGTCTCACAGACATAGAGAACCAGGTTGAGATCAGCTGCTGTTAGAGCCTGCAAAGAAGACACAGCTAGAAATGCACAGGAACCAACAGGCAGGTAAGGGACACAGGACAGAGTGACAGCTCTGGGATGCTCAGTGGCTCAACAGCCTCTTCTGGGAGCAAAAATCTCTGCACCTCTGTTGTACAGGCCAGCAGGGCCACCTTTAGGCTCCTGCTCTGTGCTCTGAGGACACCTGTGTCTATTCCAAGCTGAACAGAGCACAATCACACAGAGAGGAGCAGGTTACTGTCAGCAGCATGGAGCAGGGCCAGCACTGCTATCACTCCCAGAAGAGTTTGTCTGCAGCAGCTCAAAGGGATCTGCCTGCATGCTCAAAGTCAAAGGCAAGGTCAGGCCCCAGCTGGTGGATGTGCCTGGAGAGGCTTACGAAGCTGTGTGTGCCACGTGTCAGTGCCAACGGCAGAACACACTGGAGCACTGACACTGTCCTGGCAGGACATGGGCAGCGGTGAAGGAACTTAACTGCCACCAAATCATGGAACCTGCATGGCTCTGGCTCCACCTGCACCCTCAAGCACTCCACTGCACAGGTCTTTTAAGTCAACTCCTGTGTAAGCTGTTGTGACATTATGTGCCCACCCCAAGGATTTTTTTTCCTCTCAATCCCCAATACAGGAAAACTGGGTACCTGCTGGAAAGCCTGGTTGAGGTGTCCCTGCTGGAGCAGCTGAAGGATGTGAGTCTGCTGGGACTGGAAGTCCATGTGAGTGGAGGGGATGGGTGTCCCGGCTGCCGAGCGCATGGCCTGGACAATGCTGGAGGTGACAGCTGCCTGCTGCTCCTTCATGGCCAGGCTCACCTCTCCTTTAATGACTCTCTGCACCTGGGCCAAAATAGACTCCTGCATGCTGAAAAAAACAAAACAGAACCCATAGGCACCTCTGAGAATGAAGAGCTCAGGGATAACACTGCAAAAAGCTTATACCAGTGAGAAAACACAGGCTGCTTTGCTTTTTGTAGTGGGGCTCCCTAAGGGTTCATACAAACAGATCTGAGGCACAGGCAACTCTGTGGCCAACACCACAACATCCCAGTGTGTACTTGGAAGATGCTGGGATTCTGTGCAGGAAAGTGACATTTCAGGGAACTAAGTCTCATCAAACAGTGTTTTAAATCTTTAATGTCTCTGGCTTACAAGCAAGGAGACTAAGCTGTGGGGTTATCCCCAAATGGGGCCAGCTTCCTGCAGGAGATCTGTCAGATGCAGCTCCTTGTGTGCAGATGACACCTTTAAAATGAGAACACACTTACAGTGTGCCTGTGGCTTCTCCACACAAGAGGATTTCACAGTGCAGACTCTGCTGCTCTGTGTGACACCTCTTCCCACAAGGGCTGGATTCTCCCCTCTCACAAAGGGTATAAAGCATCAAACCTGCTCTACCACAGATAGAAAAGCAGGGCTTCTTTGGGAACAAGCACAGCCTATGTAACAAGACCAGGATTTAGCCTGTGGCCTTCCTGGAAACTCTGGCCTGCACTGAAGACCCCAGTGTGTTCTGACATTTTTTCTAAAATACAGGGTTGTTCTGCCCCACAGGTGACCACCAGCCAATCCCAATGCCTGGCAATCTGCCACTGCCTCACAGTGTGAATGTGCTGGAGGCACTGCTGGGATCCCATCCTGAAACCAGGAGGGCAAAGCACAAACTGCTGCAGAGCAGCTGTAGGGAAAGAGAGTAGCCTGTAGAGACTGTATGCCTGAGGACACTGAGTAAAGACAAGACTCCTCTGAAATGATCTTCAGGAAGTGCTCAGATATGAGTCTGTTTAATGGGGCCTTTGATCCTTCTGTTCTCCACTGTGCAAGTGGGACCTGGAGAAAAGCAGGCCCTGAGCTTCCCAAGAGAGCTGGGAAACCTTCTGTGAGCAACAGCCACCAGCCCACTTGCTTTGCCGCAGTGCAGGGCCAACAAACAGCCCTAGAGCACTCCTGGCTCGCTGTACACCTCAGTGGCACCTCTGTCCCAACTCACTTGCCCACGATGAGGTGGAGCTGGTGCTGCAGCTCGGCGTGCACGCTGGCGGTGACGCTGGAGGCCAGCTGCTCCGTGCTGCTCTGCAGGGCGCTCAGCAGCTGCCGCAGCTGCCCCAGCAGCGGCTCCCGCACCTCCTGCTCACGCACCTTCTTGTTCTTCAGGTGAGCCTCCAGCTGCTGGATATCTGCAACAGGCACAGAGGGAGAGGTCTGAGCCATCTGCGTCTCTGGGGATGATCAGGGCAGAAACCCAGCTGGCAGGCTCTGACTCCAACTGCTGAGCCCGTGTATGAGCACAGGACAGAGGAGAAGCACAAGCCTTGTTTTGGACCATATTATATCAAACTAGAAACCCATCTTCCAGTCTCCCCATCACACAGCAACAAACCCACCAGTTCTCCTACAACAGACTTCTACAGGCACTCCTTGTTCAGAGGACATAAAGGCAGGAGTGAGGGTGCTTTATTTCATATGTAGTGGGATCTGCATTAGTTCAATGCTCATAAAGAAAGAGGGGAAACTTTTCTGACAAGAAAGAAATCATGTCTCCAAAGATTTAAAACCTGTATTTTAAAATATCTTAGGAACTGGCCTGATCAAAAGGGAGAAGAATGTAAGCTCTTGAATTTGTGGGACACTTGTGTGGAAGAGGAAGGGTGCAAAATTAACAGCAGCTGGAGACACCCTGCAGATCTATGGCCAACAAAATCACTGTGCTAGCACTGGCCACATTCAGGCCCTCTCAGAAACCAGCTCTGCAAAATAATACCTGCCCAGCCTCCCCAAAGGCCAAGGATCTGCATCCCAAGCCTGAGAACAGGAATGATCTTTTGCAGTGCATGAGTGTATAGTTTTCCTTAATAAGGGTATGCTCTATTTCAGCCTATGTCCACACTGTTCAGCCACTATTTAACCACTGGTCACCCTGGTACCCTTCTCTAAACCTTCTCTAATCCATTACTCCTCTGAGAGGAGGGCCTAGCTGTAGGATTGCTATCCTCTCCATTCATCATGTTCCTGACACCAGGATGGGACAGTCCTGCAGCTGGGCTTTTCCTACTCAATAGATGAAGTCACAGATTCCCAGAACACAGCTCAGTGCTTTGCTATGTGGGCTACAAAGACCAGAAGTGAATCTGTACTCTTATAGCACCACCCACAAAAACCTTTTGTTTCCCAAATATGAAACAGAACACATGGAAGGGCTAAGAAGTTAAACACTCACCAGTGAAACTCTGAAAGGCAAAAACAATGTGTTGCCAGCCACTAACGCAAATAGTGCAGAGAAGAATTGAAGAAGAAAACCTACTCACATTCCTGTGTGCCCTGCTTGAAGGTGTCATTGATTTGCTGGAACATGGACTGGCAGCTCTTCTCAAAGGCTGGCAGCACGACGCTCTGGAAGGCCTCCCTGTAGGCTGACTGGATGGGTCCCTGCAGAGTATCAGCTGTGGCCCTCACAACACTGTCTGTAAGGTTCTTACAAGCACACACAGAAGATTCCAGAAAATTAACTACAGTCTGCTCCAGGACTAAGGGTGTGAGCAAACACCAGGTCCCTGCCACACACACACACCAGGTAAGGACAGCCCAGTGTCCAAGGCTGCTCCCTTGGCTCTTCCCACTGGCCAGGCTGCACTGTGACTCCGGCAGGCACAACTCTGCTTGCTCAGGGGCTGCCCAAAACCAGCACCACTTCTGCTCTAGAGCAAGGGAAGGTGGCACAGCTCCTTTCCCCTTCTCCTCCTTCCTTCCCAAAAAAACCCTAATTCCCTGCCAAGGTAAGTAAGCAGCCTGTGCTCCCTAAATAATGTAGATACAGAGAACAGAATGCAGCCAGTCAAATGTTTGCCACTTGACTGAGTTGGCCCTAAAAGTCACTGCTGTGGTGAGAATTTCTAACTCTAGAAGAATGAACAACTTGGTAAATGAAAAAAGTGTTAATGAAGCAAAGTGGGCAGGGGAGCATGCAAAGAGCTTGTCCTTGTAATGAGACCATGAAAAAGCTTTGACTACTGGCAGCTAAACTGACATTACCTAGAGACAGAGGTGAGGGGAAAAGGCCTAAGAAGTTGCTACCCAGGCAGTGCTACCCAACTCAGTGTGCCCTGGAAAAGCTCCTCTGGTATTTCTTACCTTTGATTTCACTAGCTTGGTAATATTCTCTTTCAGTGTGCCCTCAACAGCAGTGAGCTTGGTAGCAATAGTATTACTGAGCTGGCTGACTGTAGGGTCCATGCTCTTGGAAATGCCTAGGCATAACAAAAACAGGACAAAAATGCAGATTTAAGCCTAAAGTCACACTTCAAAGCCCAGAAAAGAAGATAGAATCAAATGATTCTTGGATATGACATAGCAAGGGACAATGATCACAAACTCTGCTTGAGGAACTAAGGTTGGACATTTGAAAAAAGTCTTTGCTAGAAAGGTGGTACAAGCTCTAGAGTCACCAGAAGTTGTGGAACCTCCAGCCTTGAAGGTTTTTTAAGAGTTGGTGTGACAAAGTCATAGTTGACCTGACCCAGAATAGCAGGTAGCCCAGCCTTAGGCAGCTACTGGCTGCAGGCTTTCCCACCAGCAGTTTTTGGAACATTTCCTTACATGCATGGTGCCAGTGCACTGAGAAAGGGCAAAGACAACTTCAAGCATGTTCAGCATTTCCAAATTCATCTTTCACCTTCCTGCACTGAACAGACTCCAAAGGCTTTAGAGATTATTATGGCAGGTCAGACCACACTCTCTGGAAAGGCATTCCCTCTGGGAGCCTCACACTGCTCCTAAACCACAGCCCCTCTTCTCAGATGACACTGGGGCCCACGGCAGCCTGCTGGTGCTCACACAGCCTAAATCCTGCTTCATACAGCACCAGCACCTCCCCAAAAGTGTGCTTTTGATCCCAATGGAGCTCCCTGCAGGGCTCCAGCCCCCAGCCACACTCACACTGGGGCACTGTTTTCTTCATCTCCTCGCGGATGGTCCTCTCCAGGCGGTTACACACGGCCGTGGACAGAGACTGTGAGAGCTGCTGGGACAGCTGCTCCTGGAGCTGCCCATTGCGCTGCTGCCCCTCCAGCAGCACCCGCTCCAGCCTCCTCTCTGATGAGACCTGGGGTCAAGGAGCACAACAACACATCTCCTGTCCACCCACAACACCCCTGTCCACAAAGATGGACGGTAGCCTCACCTCCAGAGGCTCAGTGAGAGCAAACGTGCAGCTCTGGTGAACGAGTGGTCTGATAACATTACTGTTGTGTTCCTGAAACAGGGTGCTCTTAAACAACTGATATGGGAGAGAAAAGAGCTTTGGAAGGTAAGAAAGAAAAGTCAGACAGCTCAAGCAATCTGGACAGCTCTGTTTCCTACATACTGTGGTTAACTTGGTGTCCCATTGGCAGCTCAGCCCCAGCCAGTCAGTCAGTCAGTCACTCACTCACTCACTCCCTCCTCTGCAGCAGGATGGGGAGAGCTGGCAGGCTCAAAGTGAGCAAGCTCATAGGTTGAGGTAAAGACAGTTTAAGAGAGGTAAAGCAAATGCTGCACATGCCAACCAAACAAAATAAGGAATTCATTTAGTACATCCCATCAGTGAGCAGGTGTTCAGCAATTCCCAGGAAAGCAGGGCTCCCTCATGCCTAACAGTGGCTGGGGAGGACAAACACCATAATCCAAGTGTCCTCTCTTCCTCCTCCTTTCCCCAGCCCTTACTGCTGAGCACAGCATCACACAGTGTGGGGCTCCCCATTGGTCACTGGGGTCAGCTGTCCTGGCTCTGTCTCATCCCAACTTTTGACCACCCCCAGCCTCTGCCTGGTAGAGCAGCGTGAGAAACAGAGAAGGCCCTGACAGGGCTTAGGAAAAGCAAAACCAGCAAAAACATCAGTGTGTTATCAGCATTGTTTTAGTCACAAATCCAAAACATAACACACATGAGCTGCTGTGAAGAAAATTAACTCCATCGGAGTCAAAACCAGAACACCAGAAACCATCAAGCCCAATATCCATAACCAGCAAGTTGGCAAAAATATTTCTATAGGATGGAATTAGTGATGGAGCAAATCCAGGCTTCAGGCTACTCACACCTAATGAAACAAGGAACCTCTCTGAAGGGGCCAACACACAAACACAACTTCAACAAACTTGAACACCTCAAACTCTGACAAAACAAACAATGAAATGACAATTCAGCTGCTGACAAAATTCAGTCCATGCATAAAGTTGTGGAGAAAGGGAAAATTATTCTAGTACTACAATACAGCTCTAGACACTGAAATTCAGTAGAAAGGTATCTAAATTACCTGTGAATATCAGACTGATGGTCACAAAAGGGAAATCTGAGACTAATTAATAGAGAAAGCTATTGTCATAGAAGTTAGGAGTGGTTTCAGACTGGAGCTGCTCAGTTTGGAGAACATAATCAAATTCAGTGCAGCAAATGTACACAGGAACCAATAATTCATAACACAATACAAATAATTGGATACCAGGTTTGAAAGCAGCAAAAGAAAATACTTCTCAGAAAACACATAAGGCACCTGTAGACCACCATATGAATAAATGTGGACAAATAAGATAATTTTATATCCAGCTATGCAGAATGGCAGCCAGATGCTGCTTCTGGTGCAAGTACTGACTTGCCTTAAGGAGGAAAGGAAGGAAAGGATCAGCCCATGATTACTCTTGTGCAACTGGCCACTGCCTGAGGTGGGATAATGTACCAAGTGCACCTCTGGTCTACACCAGAACTGCAGCACTTATGGCTTATGGGTAACTAAGATTTAGTGGCATAGAGAAACTGTCAGTTCTGTTCTATTTCTGAGTTTGTTGCCCTGAATGGAACCGAAGTAGTGACACTGGAGCCAGACAATTGCACTGCACCTACAGCCCCACGCTCCCACATCCTTGACCTTCCTGAGTCTTCCTCACACCCCCAGTCTGCCCTGCAGCTTCCCCTCAACACCTGCAGACAAGGATACGCTCCTGCTCGCGCTGGGAGTCGATGACCCTCTCCATGTGGCCCATGAGGGAGCTCTGGATGGCGTCGAGGTGATCCGTGAGCCTCTGCAGCAGCTCCACCTGCGTCTGCCGCAGCTCCGAGAGCTCGCGCTGCTGGCTCCTCAGGATGCACATCACCTCCTCCTGGAACTCTGCTGTCACCTGCATGTGCACAGGACAAGCACTCATTCCCAACAGGACTGGAGGTCAGCTCAGTTTCTGCTCAGAATTGAGTCAAGCCCTCTGCCTGGCAGTGAAGTGTAACACACAATGCAGCAAACAGGACCAGTTTAGTGCCTGCTCCCAAGAACTGCTGTGCCAAGGAATATCCTGATAAAACAAGGTTCCTGCATGGAACTAATACATGGCTGCTTAGAATATCAACTGGTTAGATACAACACGCCCTTCAAAACAGATTTTACTCACTTTTGGCCAGGTACTGAGAGTGTTGATGCCTATAAATGTAAACAATGACCTCAAACACTCACAAGAGTTGTGCAATCAGTACACTAAGGAGGCTTCTTTAGAGCACTTTTTCACTCATTTATTTGAGAACACCAAACAACTGGACAAGTATAAATTTATAAATGTTGTCTCTTCACTGCTTGAAATAGTTCAAGGAGTGTGAGGACAGACCCTTAAGGGGAAGGAACAAGGAGACACACACATCAAGGCCAATCCCCCTGTGACCCTTTCTTTGACAGGAACAGCTTATCCTGCTGCAGGCAGAGGCAAGTATGAGAAAGAAATCATCAGTCTGGAGAGCACAGAGCTCCTTCTCTGCTGCATGCCAGCACTGAGCAATTCCAAGCCCAAGTGCAGCCCCCTCTCAACCTGCTAGGGCATGATCCATGATACTTGAAGGAACTGGGATGAACTTTCTCTCAGGTTTTCCCTAGTAAGATACGAAGCATCATGAAGAGCAGCTCTGACTCACCTGGTTGTTAGATGATCTTGGTGACTGGTTCATGTCCCTGGAAATAAACAGAGAAAAGTAGTAACCCAGTTATGTCAATTAACTCCTCTTATTATCCAAGTCTTCTGCCAAAACAGATCACACGTTTTATGGTTGCTTTAGATTTTACACTCCAGCTTGCCTTGTGTAACATGGAGAATGATGGGAAGGTGATGAAATCCCAATCCTTACAGCAATATTACACTTTCATTTGCACTGTTCACAGACCCTGAAATTCCTTACAGACTGGTCCCTTTGCAGGGAAGAGACCTGAACCTGTTAATGAGGACTATTACAAAGTGCACTCCACACTGCTGTTTCAGTTTTGTCCAAATTTGAAGCCAGGGAAGACCCAAACAAAAAATACGTATTCATTTGTTAAAATTTAGAATAAATGAGCACTAATCATCTAGTGCAATTCCAGCTCTCAAGGTGAAGAAACTAGAGATACACTCCAGCTCACACAGCAGAATAAAGAAAAACCCTGAACTGATCCACTAATACTGCATGTCTCCATCAAAGCCACAGATCAGTGAAGAAAAGTAAACACTTTTAGTTCCCAGACAATATCCACTCTGCAACTTCAAAAGGACTGAGACAGAAAAAGTGAAAGTCATTTCAGAGGCCAAGAGCCTGGGTGTCACTGTGCAGGACCACAGCCAGAATTAAATGTCATAGCCCATCTCTGTTGTGATCTGCACAGCCAGAGATCCAAATCATGGAGCTGTGGGAACACAAGAAGAGGAGGGAGCCCTGTGCAGAAGCTCTGCTGCTCTCCTCACACTGATGCAGACAGATTTGTCTAACCTGCCATGGTCAGACCTTTCCAGTCACCAATTTTCACTTACAGGATATCCATACAGGCATGTTTAGAAAAACACAGAAGCAGCAAGCAGGTAACAAATGAGATATTGCTGAACAAGGGCACTGTGCTGCTGTTCAGAAGCCAATTAAAAAGGGAGGCACTGTGACACTCCTAGCATCACAGTTTCAATGAAGCCTTCACTGAAACCAGTGAAAGGGCCTAGTGTCCCCTCACAATGTGTAATTTACCTCCCATACATTCTTCTCAAGCCCAGGCTGTATTTTGGATTTTGAGTCCCAGCTGGAGATAGTGCAGAACTATTCCCACACCCGAGTGCCAGTCAGTGTCTGAGTGAGCAGCAATGCCTTCTGTGGGGTTCCTGCCCTCTGCAAACAGGGTGATGAGGGCTGGGAGCACTTGGCTGCTGCCTCAGACCCCAAGGGCTGCAGGAGGCTGTGCCCTGCCCAGCTGGTGCTGAGCCTGCTGTGCCCTGGCCAGCCCAGCATACCCATCATCCTTCTTGCCCTTCCTCTTCAGCTTTGGGGAGGCCCGGGGGGATGCTTTGACTTTCCAATCCTTCACAGGCAGCCTCTGTGCTGATGCCTTGGCACCAAATCCACCTGATGTAGAAGCCAAGCTTGCAACTTCATCATCGTGGTCACTGCAAAGGAACAGCAAGGGAGAGGACATCACTCACCACACTGGACTGGGATGGATTCACACAGATCTTCACCCACACATGGCCAGAGTCAGCTACAGACACCGCCACCTAACCTTTCACAGTCACCTCAGGGCTCAGAACAGGCTGCTCTGCTTTGATCCAGGTCTGCTCAGGCTGAGCTCCAGTGCTGTGCAGCAAGGCTTGGAGGGTCCCTGCATTAGGGACAGCAGGGCCCAGGCAGCTGTAAAGTTGTAGGGAGGTGCTGTGTAAAGCACATCCCTACATCCTGTAGGAATGGGCCTTACACAGCACATCCCTACAGCTTTACAGACAGCAAGCACTGGACACAGAACACATTTCAACAACAGAGGAGGATCAGGTGAGCCTAAGGTGTCTGTGATCCTCAGTACCTTGGAGACTTTCCCCTGCTGAGCAGCCTCCAATACAGGCTGCAGGTTTCAGTCTGAATTGATGTGTGGATTGTGGACAATCCTCAGCTGTCAAACAGGGCTGAGCTTGTCAGGCACACAGAATATGCCCACAGAACTTCAGGGGGACTTATCAGGGAGGAAAGATATCAGAAGCAGGAAACTTACTCCTGAGGTATCCTTGCTACCTTATATAAGGCAAATGTTTGGAAACTGATCTCTTAATAGGTTTTTATTGGTAATTAAACCAATGCTTTTAGAAGCAGCACAATCAAACCTTTCCCTACAGAGAATAAACTGGAGAGGGCCCAGAGGCCAATCTTGAGATGAGCTGAAGTCACCAGAACATGAGGAAAGCTGGGCTGCAAACCCACATTAAGTCAGGAGACAAAGCAGAGACATTCACCCCACATGTGAAGGCTGGCTGGGGACAGAGGCACAAATACAGACTGAGCTGAGCCATGCAGGGTGAGAGAGGGGGCTGAGCACTCTGGTACCTTTGCTCTGCACTGGCATCCTGGCTGTCATGCTGCAGAAGGTGGTAGCTGTGTCGATGGTAGGAAGAACTCTTGTGCTTTTCTTCAACCTCATCCCTTGGGCTAGAGAGGGGAAAAAAGAGAATACCATCACAAAAGTCTCTTTCAACTTGGATATTCACTCTTTCCATGTCTCATGAGAGATCCTGATAGGAAGTCTGTAGCAAAAATCAACCCCACACTGATCCTACAGATCCAGGAAGAGGCAGTGCTGAGCAGAGGCACTAAGCACTTGAACTGGTCCATGTGCTTTTCTGGGGCCTCAAAAGGGGAGAAGCAGCTCAGCTATGCTTGAAGTAGATTTCCAAGAATTACCTCCCAACAGACATTCATACAAGAGAGGTAAGCCACTACTCAAACCTGGCACACACTTCCACGAACTTTGGGTTTGTTCTTCCTCATTTAATACTGATCACTGAAGCAAAAATCATCAGTGCTTCTTAGTTCCTTAAAGTGTCTGAGGAAGTGTGTGAATTTGATGGGTCAGCTCTAACAGACAGGATTGTAACAGTGCATCCAGTCTGAGTATCACAATGATTTTGAGAGCAAACTGCACGTGCTTCTAGGCTGCCAATTAGGTCTGCCTGAATGCAGCTTGCAGGAAGAACTTTACACAGAAGTGAGCACTTGTGAAATCTCTCACAGTCAGAGACAGCTGATCTGGCATTCTGATGTAACACATGCAGAAAAATTCAAAGGCAGAGTGGGATTGAGGGGAGTTGCAAACTCCTACAAATGTATTTTCTCAAGTTCATATTATGAGTCGAAGAAAAAAATATTGTGTAGAAACACAGTCTTAATGCCCTCCCAGAGGCATCAGATGGGACTGTTTCCTGAAACAGCATCCTCAGCTGTGGAGGCACAAGGTGAGGCCTTTTTTGCAACTCTGATGAGTGAACAGTCCAGGATTACCTGAGGGACAACACTGACCCTCTCAGCCTTCCAGTCCTGAAAATGAAGGTGTTTGCATGTTCACACGGTGCATTTAGCCCCAGCCTAAGTGGAATCTGGAGATGCCAGATGCCTCTTTCTGTTCTCATCCTACTCCAGGACAGGGACACTCATTCTGTGATGAAACCCAGCACTGCTCCAGCATAACAGATCACTCCTTCTAAGCAGCCTAAGTGATGCTGCACCATCCCTCATTCCTGCTCCACTGCCATTCATTTTCTTACTGCTAAAGTATTTCATGTATTTGTAACACTAGCTGCATAGAGCCAGTCCTAAAAGAGAGACATACAAGCAAACCTGACAATTATTTTGTCAATTGATTCAACAAAAGCCTGCATCACCTGGGGTAGAATGTAGCTTGTACTGGTTTGATTTCCAGAGCACACAAAAAGAATCTCTAGTCTCCATGTGAACACGAAGGCCAACAAAGAGGACTTTTCACCTTCTTAACAGAGATCATTTATACTGCAAAGGGTATCAGAGAGCAAAAGTGGTCAGAGGTGGCCTAGGAAGTTCAGGACACAGCACACAGGAATGCTTACTCATCAGATCCTTCAAGGGAAAGAGGGATGGAGAACTGCTCTGGATTAATCACAACATAAGAGCTTTTCACCAAGCTGCCAACTTGGCAATGCAAACAAACGGCCCCGTGCCAGACAAACCCAAGGATTACCTGTCTGCCATGCTGTTCCTGGTTTCCCGGGTTATGTCAGGGGCCGCCGGCCACGGCTGACTCACAACACTGTCAGAAGATGCATTTTCCTGAGTTAAAGCAGTCTCCAGTAACGATGGAGCATTCAGTCTGTCCACCTCCACTGGAGGCATGTCCAAAGAGTGGTGGCTGTGCTCGGAGTTGTGGCGGTTCCTGGGGGACAGCAGGTGCAGGGCAGAGGCGGCCGAGGCCATGCTGTCCGCGTGGTGCCCGGGCTCCAGCGCCTCCCCGGGCAGCGCGGGCGCCGCCGCCGCGAAGCTGCGCTGCAGCGTCTCGGAAGCAATCTCTGGGATATCCTGGGACATGGCTGTGGAAGCAGAGGAAATGACGTCTGGGGAGCGCTCACGGGTGGGAGAAGCCTGGGGCACCACCAAGGGCTCCACTTCCTGCAGTTCCAGTGCTAGAGAGGAGTTTCCTGGTGCCACCTACAAACAGAAATCAAACAAGAGGCTTCAGGATAATGTGGAGACACTCCAAGAACTCCTGGTGCCTTGCACTAACTGCCTCTGGAAACAGCCTGCTGCATCCTTTCCTCATGGGATTCCTTGGCTCCCACTCCATCAGACCAAAAACGGTCCCAGCACTTGTAGTGGACTTTGAGCTGGGCTAACAACACACTTAAGCCAATGCTAGTTTGAACTCCCTTTCAAAAGAAAATGTAACACTCATTCTACCCCCCTGCTCTGCTCCAGACTCCCTTCTCTTTGAAGGAGAACACTAGTTTTAACACTGAACATATCCTTGTTTCAATTTCAAGCTTTGGTCATGGTCTGTTCTATACTACACCTGAAAATTAAAATTTAGGGATAGGAAATCATGATTTCAGACTCATCAGATCAACAAGCAGGAATAAGCCTTTCCAGGTAGAACTGCAGCTTAACACAAAGGCTGCCCAGTTCCAGTCACTGGGATGGTGACAGCACAAGCTAGAGCTGTCCCTCTATTGCTGTATCTATAGCTGTATCTCTTTCAGAGACAGACTGTTCTACATATGGATAAATTCCACCAATGTGGCTGAGTAAACTGGACTGCACATCTGTGCCAGCAGCTGTGTTTTCCAAAGGGCACACACTGTCCCTGTTAACAACCAAATAAATGTAATTTCATAGAATCCTAGAAAGGTTTGGGTTGGAAAGGACCTTAAAGCTCATCTCGTTCCAACTCCACTGCCATAGGCAGGGACACCTTCCACTAGACCAGGTTGCTCAATGCCCCATCCAATCTGGCCTTGGGCACTTCCAGGGATTGGGAATCCACAACTTTCCTGGGAAGTCTATGCCAGTGCTTTACTACCCCCTGAGAAAAGAATTTCCTCCTAACATCTAACCTAAACCTCTCCTCTTCTAGCTTAAAATCATTCTCCCATGCCCTATCCCTGTCTGCCCATGCAAAAAGTCACTCTTTAAAGCACTAAAAGGCCACTCTGCTCCTCAGAGCCTTTTGTTCTCCAGGCTGAGCAATTTCAGCTTGTAGAGGCCCATAGAGAGGTTCCTTGGCCCATGAGAAGGAAGGGAGCAGCATTTGGAGCCTTACTGGAACAGGTGCCTTTGGTGTAAGCTTGTCAGGGAGGCCTGGGATAAGAACAGAGTGACTCCTGGGACTGGTCTGGAGACTGCTGCTGCTGCTGCTCAGCGTCAGGCTGGTGTCCAGCTGCATCTTGGGGCTCACTGTCAGGTCTTCTGAAGCTCTGCAGAAACAGACACCAGCAAATCAAGCAGCCCAAATAAATGACTGATCTGCATTGAACACTCGAGCTGAGGAGATGGGGTACAAAGATCAGTGCAGGAGCCCTTGCTCCTTCCATCATGGTCAGCTACTAGTCCCCGTACAGGCCAGAGAGACACCAGGTGGAAACAACAAAAAAAGAGAAAAAAGGGGCATAGCAATCCTTTAGAATTCGAGGGGTCAGTGAGAGAAGGGAGCAGTTGTATCTCCAGTGGGCACTGTACAGAGTACAGGGAGAAACACAACATTATAAGATGAGTCTCTCTCCTTTTCCCAACCCCCAGAAGTGAAGTTCTCCCCTGTTAAGCAGCCCAACCCACTGTCACACTGTAAGATTTTCCTACCAGTCCTAATTCTCTCCCTGTCCTTGGTGGCTGCAGAGTTCTCTTACCTGTAAACAATGGCCCTTTGGGAAAAGCATGGAGAGCAACAAAACTGAGCTGCAATAACAGAATCCCTATGAGGCACACACAAAACACTCTTGTTGGCCTCTAGATGACAACAGACACGTTCCAAGCTGCAACAGGGATGCAAACAGCTGCCTATACAGGGATGTTGGGACTCAGGCCAGTTTCTAACTCTGGTTACAATCTCCACTCCTGCAAGACATGCTACAGCTCTGTGCTATCCCAAAGGCCTGTACCAGTTCAGCTGCAGATGCATTATTTAACTCATGTGCTGCTCACCTGGGCAAAGAGGCATCTGTGACAGAAGTGCTGCTCATGGCTGTGACTGCAGTCAGGGAACTGACACTGCTGCCTGGAGAGACAGCGATCTGCAAGGAAACACAGCAGTCAGGAGGCCACAGAGGCCAACAACACAACTCAGCCTGAGGAAGAGACTCCTAGACAGTCTCTGGTGAAGAGGGAATAGAAAACATCCCCACAGGTTGGGTTGTTCTGCTAAAGTGCTCAGGTGCTGGACAAAGACAAATCACAAAACATCCCCATCATATGGCTGCTTTTACTGGGGAACTGCTGTCCCCAAAGTGACCTCACCAGTGCAGAGGCAGAGGGCTTATGGCAGAGAGTGGGGTACTCCAGAGGGGTCTCACAAGTCTGAACAGTTCCAACAGTCCCCTGATCATTTCAGATCTGCAATCCCACAGGATCCCATCAGCAGGATGTGCAGAAGTGGAATCTTTTCTTCCATTACAGTTATATCATATCCCCAAACAACATGTGCAAACCAGTAAGAGCAGTCTCCCAGCTCAGATACAGTTATTTAGCAAACCCATATTTCTACAAAGCACACCTACATCAGTGGCTTTGCAGTTAAACACAGCACTTACAACACAAGCTTAGGCCAGCTTAGCATTTTAGATGTGCCAACAGGTCCCTGCTCAGTCTGGCTACATGCAGAGTCTCCTGTGTGCCCTGCATTCAGCTAGCAGAGCTTATCACAGTCATTACAGCTGGAAAGGGTGTCCAAAAGTACCAAAATCCACCCCCATCCCTTACATCACCTTAACAGATCTCTGATTACCTGTTGAAGAGAAGTACTTGGTGTCATAAATGCATCTGGAGTCATCAGTTTGGGCTTGGCATCACTGGACAGGGACAGGAAGTCAGCTGGCACAGGCAGATCGGCGATGCGCCGCAGGTCCGGCTGGGAGCCGTGCACAGACTCCTTCTCAGAGCCCAGCCCCTCCGTGCCCAGATCAGCCATGTGGTCTGGAAAGGCTTCCAGGGAGAGGTACAAATCAGTCTGGAACTTCCCTCCAAAACTAAAGCTCTAATTCCACGAAGTATAAACTTGTGCCATTGCATGCCATGCTTGATTCCAAGAAGAACAAGTAAAAACCCTGCAAGATCCCAGCCAAAGCTTAGAGCAAAGCAAATCCTGCTTTCTCCTTATATGCCAGACTGGATTTTATCAGGCTTTGATAATAAAATGTCCAAGCTTCCTTTCTTCCCTAAAAGCAAGGCCAGTTGAACTGCCACATCCCAGAATGGTGAATGAGCTGAAAGAGCTCATCACAAACAGCCCAGCCCCCTCTACTCCCACAGCTCTGCTGTCACTCTGATCTCTTCCACCTGACAAGACAAACTTCAAGTTTCTTTTGCAAGTGCCAAATCACCCAGGAGGGTGAACTCAAGCATGCACAAAGCATTAGCACTCCTGGTGTAACACATCCCAAACTCCATACTCACAACCAGGGTCTAACCAGCTTCCTGCTCCACTGCTACTCCACATTCAGAACCCTTTATGCAATGACACCACTGCAGTACAAAAAGATACCCAAAACTCTCCTGCTCTCCCCACCAACAACTTTTAGAGACTCAGCAACACTGAAGACCAGTTAAACACACATGCTCACCAAATTCTTCATGAGAGCCATGGGCAGGCATGGAAGCACTTGTGTCAGGGCTGTGAAGAGGCTGGAATCTGATCTGCACATCCTGTAGGGCCCTAGAAAGAAACAAGCATCTCTGATCAGCTTAAGAACCACCAGGAGAAGACTCAAGGCATCATTAAGGCTCAGAAGATTTCTCTTCACTGAACTAATTCCCTTGGAAAACGCTTCAGTGTTTTCTGCCTGTCACAGAAGCAACAGAAGCTGATCCTCAGTCAGCCGTGTCACCCAGTTCTGCCACCCAGGGTATCTGAGATGTTTCCCAGCACTTGTGTGTGAGCATAACTCTGAAATCACTCATGGAAATAGAAGCTTGTCACACCATTCAGGGCTATCTCCTGTAAGGCCATACACACCACAGCCAGAAATGCCTATGGGGCCAAATAGCTTTTGTCATAGGCAAAAGTATTTAACTTAAATTTCTACAAGTCAGTGCAGGGTTAGGACAAACACAGACAGCTGCACACACATACTCACTTGGTGTGAACACAGAAGAGTTTTATCAGCACACCTGCTGCTGATTCAACAGCCCCAGTGCCCTGAGCACCTTCTGGAAAGAGACAGAAGTAAAATATGAAGTTGCATGGAAACTACACACAAAGTACTACAAAAGCATCACAGCAGGATGAACTGACAGCAAAGAACCAGCATGATACAGATTCTCTTTATCAATGATGTGGATGAGGGAATCAAGAGCACTCTCAGTAACTTTGCAGACAACTCCACAGAATATCCTGAGCTGGATGGGACCCATGAGGATCATTGAGTCCAACTCCTGGCCCTGCACAGAACACCCTAAGAATCACTGCATGTGCCTGGAAGAACTGTCCAAATGCTTCTTGAACTCAGACAGGCTCAGTGCTTCAATCACTGCCCCAGGGTACCTGTTCCTGTGCCCAACCAGCCTCTGGATGAAAAACTTTTTCCTGATATCCAACAAAAACCTCCACTGACTCAGCTTTATGCAATTTCCTTGAGTCCTGTCACTGGTCTTGAGATTGAAAAGATCAGTGCCTGCCTCTCGTGAGGATGCTGGAAGACTGCAAGGAGGTCTTCCCTCAGTCTCCTCCAGGCTGAACAGACCAAGTGACCTCAGCCACTCTCCATCCAGCTTCCACTTCACCATCCTCATGGCCCTCTTCTGGACACTCTCTAACAGCTTTGTGTTTTTTTAATATTGTGGTGCCCAAAACTGCACATGGGACTCAAGGCTGCACCACTGCAGAGCAGAGCAAGACAATCCCTTGACTGGCTGAGGATGCTGTGCACCACTTTAGGCAGGAGTGCTGATGTGCAGGAAGGAAGGAAGGGCCTACAGAGGGGTCTGGACAGGCTGGATTGAGGGGCTGAGGCCAATTGTGTGAGGTTCAACAAGGCCAAGTGCCAGGTCCTGTGCTTGGGCCACAACAACCCCCTGCAGCACCACTGGCTGAGCAGAGTGGCTGCAAAGCTGCCCAGGGGGAAAGGGCCGGTGGGTGCTGTTGAGAGCAGCTTAAAATGAGGCAGGATGTGCCAAGGTGGCCATTGGCATCCTGGCCTGTTTCACAACAGTGCCACCAGCAGGACCAGGGCAGTGACCAGGCCACACCCTGAATCCTGTGTTGCAATGCTTGACAATCCAGCTTAAGCCTAACACCCAATCTAAACCTCACTGGGTGCAACCTGAGGCTCTTTTCTCTTGTCTTGTTATTTGGAAGAAGTGACCAGCCTTTCACAGCAAAGTCAGAACAAGCCAGGAAAGAAATCCTGACCACACAGCAGCCAAATTGTGACACCTACCTACACTCAAGCTGTCAGTCTCCTCCTCTGCCGGGAGCACCTCAGTGTGCCGCAGCCGGCAGCGGCTCACGGCCTGGATGCCAAAGCTCAGCACTGGGTGGGTCAGGAGGAACTCTGAGATGGAGCTGAAGTAAGCTTTGCCCTCCTCCTGGTTCTGCATCAACTCCATCACATACAATACCTGGAATTGGTAAATCAGAGCTTTCAGAGCAGACCATGCACAAGTGTGGGGACTACAGAGCTGAGCATGCAAAACAGATTGGGAACAAGGGAAATAATGTGAGGAATAAAACCTGGACCTTGAAATTTGAAATGGAACACTCAAGGGAACCACAAGCACCACACTCTTAAGGGAGTCAATGTTGATCAAGAACTCTGTCCTACCATGCCAGACACAAGTATCTCCAGCTGAGAGCTTTACAAAGGGTGAGAAATAATCCTTAAGGCTCCTCAGCATTACTCAGCTGAACTGCTGCCCTTTTTCATCAAACAGTGAAATTGCTGAGTCAACTTCTGCATTTTTATCTACTAACATGCAAATCCCAGACCTAGGCAGCAGAACCAGTCACACACAAGGCCAATTCTGCTTCAGCTACCATTTCCCACAGGCAGCAACAAAATGAACTACTTACTTTCCTCTGCACATCACTCAGTATCAGATACTCAGCTGAGAGGTCCAGGCAGACTTTCAGGCTGGGAGGAATATTCATGGAGCTGAAGATGTCAGGGGAAAAACTACATATACAAATAAGAGGGAAGGGGTGCAGACAAAAAGGTAGATTAGCCCAACCAGCATGATTGCTATGAAACTGCACTAATTACCAAAACTCCCACAGAACCTTAAGGAGTTTACAGCCCTATTACAGTGCAACCACCCACTAGAACAGAAACTCCCTTGCTGAAATCAATGCTGACATCAGCTAAGAAAGTAGCTGGGAGATGGCATGATAGGATCAAGTTATGGATTCTGAACATTGAAATGGAAGATGACAGTCATTACTCAACATGTTTACATGTTTCACATTCATAGGAGTACAAGAGTCAATGCTGCAGATTTAAAACCAAAAATCCACCAAATCAAAATAACCCTTCCACAAGTTTTGTACCTTCTGTAGTGTGAGTTGGAAAAAGCAGCACTTGGCTCTACATCATTTCTTCTCATTTAAAGAGGGAAAATCCAAAGTGGCCTTAAGCATGTGTGTGGTAAGAAAGGCCATGATCCACCAACAGAAAAATAAAATCAGGGAACCTAAGTTGAGTCAAGGGATGGATTAAAGCACAATTTCAATTTCTGGGCCTAGACAGCTCAACATTTAAACCTTGGATAATTTCTTAAGCTCTATCAACATAGCAGCTTCTCAAAACTTAAACAGAAAAAGCACTAATAGGAGAAGAGCCTAGATTGGTTATTGAATATCTAAAATCTCCAGAGAAGAAAACACTCAAGGTGTGCAGTTCTGTTGTGCAATCTCCCCTCATGCTACAGCTATGTCTATGCTTTACAGAACAAGGCAAAGACAACAGATCTTGGTAACACAAATAATAAAAGTATAAACTTCCCTGGCCCTGCCTAAGCTTGACCTGACAGTCTGCCAGAGCTGAGAGCTTCCAACAACAGGTTGGAATGGCCAAGGAGTAGAATCCATGGGACATCAGGGATCACCTTTGCAAATCCAGTGCCCTTAAATGCCAGCCTTCAGGGGCATCCAGGCACACGTACCGAACAGTCTGCAGACAGGTCCAGGACACCGTGCACCACATCTTCAGCTCTCTGTTCTGCTCGGCTCCTGTGATGAGAAACCTCCAGAAGGGAACTCTGCAGGCACAACAGATCCAAATTCTCTTAAAGAAGATTGATCCTTCCCAGAAAAGCTCCTCACAAGCTGCCCATGGCTGATTTTGCCCAACCGTGGTTTAAAGTTCCCAGAAAGTTTCTGCTCTGAGGCAGACTAGAAACCACTACACCTCTCAGAAACCTTAAGGCCACAACTGAAGAAACAATAACAATAAAAGCTATATTTTCAGCAATGGGCAGTTGAAATCTGGAGGACTAACAGGCCGTTTAAGACTGACCATGCCACAAACCTGAGAGGATTCAGGTTTTTTTAAATTCTCAATTTAGAATTCTCATTACTTTCATGAAATTGGCACTATGATTAAGGTCACTTTAGGTTGTGCTTCAGAGTCTTATTTATTTCTCCATCACTAAAAAATTGACTAAGGACTTGCTCCTGCTACAAAGCCAAAATTTTAAAGTATTATTCAGTTACAAGGAACTTTCAAGGCAAGGCATTTAGAAAACAATGCTGAGATTTAATATTTCAAGGACAGGATTGGGGACTTACTCTGGGTCTTGTTTTTTATGGTTGTCACAAAAGAGCAGGCAGGAAAGAGGTTTACCATCATGGGGTTTCCACTCATGAAGACACCTAAGAATAAATCAGAGAAAACATCCAAGTGTGAAGGGAGTGGTAAATGAGGAGGATGCTGAACACACAACTCCTTGTCCAGAAGCCACAAATGATTACTGACTTGTAGCTCTCCTTTTTTAAAATAAGGAGATCACAAAGACAAATATTGTCACCAACAAATAAATAAAATCCCATGCTGTCATTTGGTCTGGTGTCTTAACAAAAATACAATGCAAAAAGAAGTCAGCATTGAGAAGAACAGCTCAGAGCAGCTTCCTGCATTTACACAGACAGTGCAAAAGAGTTTGACTACAGCTTGTGCAAAGCACAGAACTCCTGTTTCCAGACACAGCTCTCTGCTTTTTCCATAAGCCTGTGATATTCAGTGGTGCAATTGTTCAGCAACAAATTACAAACACTTATGCTGTATCTTTATAATGTCCTGAGAATGACCATCACAGGTAATTCTGTATCAAGGAAATTCTCCCAGAGAAAATGCTGCTGCTCTCTGTTCCAAGATCCTTCATTTCCCAATTCTCCAGTTACCTTGGCTCATCCTGTCCCTCAATATAGATCTGCCAGAATTTTACAAAACCATCATGGCTTGCTGTGGCCAACACAGTTCCATCTGGAGAAAGTGCTCCCTCGCTCAGGCACTACACAGAGGGGGGAAAAGAGACACAGAAAAGTAATTATAGCTTTTCTTACTTTACAAGAAGAAATGGCTCTATCTTCAAGCAAGAATTTGACTAACAATCTGACAGTAGGGAAGGCCAGAGTGATTTTTAACAGAAGCTGGTAGCTTCTAACACAAAGCCTTTTAACCCTTCACAGAACAATTGACAGGCATCCTCTTTCTTGGTCATAATAAACCATCACATTTTCCAGACAGCAAATTCAAGTACAAGGGATTCTGTTGCCACTGCTCTTACTGTTATTCATGTTACAAATAGAGCTCATTTTGGTTTGGGCTCTTCTGGCTTTTACAATTATAATTACCTCACAACTGTTTTTTTTACAACCAACTGTCCTAAGAACTGCAGTTCCTGAGACCCTATAACCCAAAGAAAACCCAAAGAACCCAAGTTTGTACCGTGCTGTGGCCTTTCACCACAATGAAGCCTTCTTTGATGTCAGGCACTTCCACTGGCCAGGAGCTGTTGTTGGTTCGGATGATGTCCAAGTCCCACACCTCTGCCTGGAAAACAAACATGCAGACACACAGGTTTATTTTTATAACCACTGGTTTGATCCAGAGAACTTCCTAGATCCTTATCTTATGGCCTGACACACCAGCCCAATGGAAGTGTGTGACACACACCTTCCCATTTCCACACAATTTGGCCATTCAATCCTGGCACTGTACATAACACAGGGAATTGCTCTTGGCATTTGGAGCTGCTGCCCACCAAGCCCCTCCCTCGGGTACTGGCTCAGCCTGAACAGACAAGTGAGGTCTCTGTTTCAAGTGATCCTTGGCATCTGATGGTGAGCAGAAATTCCCTTTCCATCCTCCTGAGGATGGCCCAGAGAATGATCTCTCCTGGGAAGAGAGGACCCCAACATCTCACAGGAGGATCCCCAACACGGACTAGACAGGAGCCTTAACAACTTCACTGCAAAGTCAGCTCTCTCCCCCATTAAATTCTCTCCTAATGAGAAGTTAGGACAATGTTTCCAAGCAGATTTTCCTTACCCTGTCCTCGTGCAGCAATGCCAGGGTCTGGCTGCCCTCCTCGCCGCTCTCCTCGCTGTCGTCGGGGATGAAGGGGCACCAGATGATTCTCCGGAAGGTGTTCAGGGGGGTGTTGTCAGGCCTCTTGATGTTAACCAGGATCTCCTCTCTGATCACCAGGGTTAAGAAATGCAACATTCTGCCTCTGCTACTAATGCCCAGCAATAAACTGTTCAGTACTAATGCCCAGCAATAAACTGTTCAGGTTTGGTCTGCTGTTTTAATACTGTTAAACCTCAAGGGGTTTTGGGCCATCAATTCAAAAAGGAAGCAGGTAAAGGGATTCTGCTGAGAAAGCAGCCAAGCTAGAGTTTCTTCACTGACAGAAGAGCTCCAGCTTACAAAAGTTTATAGGTTCTCACAATTTTCTCTTGCAGGCTGCAGTGACAGGATGAGCACAACAAGGGCACACAGCCACATCTGAATGTGCAATCCATCAGACAGCTAATGATTAGATGATTTGTTAGCATTGCAACACTACCAGAGAAAGACAGAAGAGCTACCACACTCCCCCAGCTGAGTGCTTGAGTGCACCACCACAAATCAGGGCTTCAACAACTACCACCACCTTTGCTCCAGTTGCTTTTGAAATGATGGTGCACAATTAAAATTAAAAAGCTACACTCTGAGGTGACATGCCTCAGTGTTTCCCAGAAGCACTGAGCAATCACTCCTAGCAATTAAATGAAAATATTTAGGGTAATGAACACTGAAAATAAATTTCAGGGCCACTAAAAGGATGACAGGTTTGGAAAGAAGATAGTGAGTGGATGGGATGTATTATATCCTCTTCCCAAGAGAAGAACTGAGGAAAAGAGGTAGAACCAGACAAGACAAACCTCTGTCACACACTTGAGGTGACACTGTCCACACCCAAGCTGCTACAGACTGACACTTCTCACTGCCTACTTTGCCAGGACCAGGAGCACTGAGGTGCTCCTAGAATCTCAAGCATTGCTATATCAAGTAATGACTGTGCTGAATGCAGGTAAAAGTTGACAGATTTCATCCTCTAGAAGGGGCATAACTATCAATCTTTCCCCTGCAAGCTGCAATTCTGCAAAGGCCACAAAATCAAAGGGTAATGTTGGGGTTGCATTCACATCTATCACTACACAGAGGCTGACAGGAGGTGTATTTGGACAAGATACTGGATTTTTTCTTTATCCATGGCCAGGCGCCAGACAAAAAGGTTGCCAGCCTCGTCCAGGCAGGCCAGCTGGTTGGAGTTGAGGTGAGCAAAGGCCAGGTCTGCCACACCTCCCGTGAATCCCTTCAGCAAGGTCCGCTCAGCAGTGCTCACACTCAACACCCGCACCATGGCAGAGCCATTGCTGGCAGCTGTGAGACACACAGAGGAAAAAGTCACCATTCATGTAAAAGTCACCATTCATGTCTCTGGTTTCTCTGCATAATTCTCATAAACTCCCCCTAACTCTCATAAACTTCTCATAATTCCCAGGATTATCCTCATTAAATGCTGCAATTAAAAGCCAGGCCTGAACCTTCATCCTGAGCTTGCCACGCTTCCAAGACTGACCTCCAGTGACTATGAATTAATTTTGTTTGCAATTTAATTTTCAGTTGGTTTTAATTAAATTCAATTAAATTTTCAGTTTAATTTTTCATGGAGTAAAGGAATCACTGAGAGGCAGATAGCTCAGATACATGTTCTGTAAGGGGAACCAAAAGGCATGAACATTCACCCTGCAGAAAGCCCTGCTTTTTGGCTTGCATGACTGAAAAGAAGATGCTTCATAACATGAGACCGCTAAGCAAAGTTTCCAGCTTCCCTTTTCAGACAGACACCAATCCCTACAAAGCAGACATTCTTACAGAGATCATGGTGCTTTCACTTCCTGATGCCCATGCCAGCCCTAGCAAACCACTCAGCTTCCCAGTGTTACTACACCCAAGCTTTTAAAATACTTTTAAAAGGGTGAGACATCCTTAAGCTACTCTAAAATAACCTCAGCTAGAAAAAAACACAAGAGCAGAGTAGCAGGTTTCATCAAAGACCAGATAAACTGGTGTGAGAACTAAGAATAAAGAGACACAGACACTCTGTGCATCTATGAGAGCAGAAAGAGACATTGTAGATAAATAAGTGTTCATTTCATAGAACTCTTAAGGTTGGAAAACACCTTTAATATCATCATGTCCAACCAGCACAACCCTCATGTTCACTGCTAAACCATGTCCTCAAGTGCCATCTCTATGTGGTTTTGAACCCTTCCAGGAATAGTGACTTCACCACTTCCCTGGGCAGGGCAGTTTCAACGTTTTAATTTTTCCTAATATCTAATTTAAACCTTCCCTGGCACAACTCGAGACTGTTTCCTCTCATCTTGCCACTTTCTTTCCCATATGCTGTGAAACAATCTTTCCCCGTGTTCTGCTTTCCTCTCTCTATTGCACAAGGCACTGCATCTGCTCTTTGGTTCCTCAAAATTTACCCTTAAACTCAAGTCTAAATTTGTGCAAAAAAATCCATCACAAACACTTATCTGCTCAAATTGCCATGGGGCTGTTTCTGTGCTTGTTTGCTGTAGAAATATTTAATTAGAGGAATATGAACATCAGCTCTCCAGTAAAACCAATGTAGTCCTTCAACTTTTCCTACATCCCCACTGAGTCCTTCTCTTGTATTTCTAACTCCCACATAACAAACTCTTCTCTCCACCATTGTTTATATTCTCTCTACAACAACACTCTGATCTGGATATTTCAAGGTATGTTTCAATTAGTGTCAGTTATGTTGTTCTGATGTAAACTCTGCCTTTGTTACTGATACACAGAGCAAAAGAATACAAATCACGTCCAAGACAAGAAGGTAACTCACCTCTAATGGCATAAGCCAGGTAAGAGTTGGAGACAGCTATCAGATTGCCATAATAGTACTTCTGCTCCCAGTCATATCTAGCAACAGGCTGTATTTTCACCTGTTCAGAAGAAAGAACACAAAACATGAGAAATGTCTAGAATTATCTTTTCCATCTTTGTGATCCCTTAGTTTGCTGCATACTGAGGAACAAACTGGAACAGAAAATGGAAAAACACAAAATGGAAAATTAAGGAACAAAGTGGAAAAGGGCTGAGTGGATCAAGACCAGATGTCTCTCTCCTCATCATCAGCATTTGTTCTGAGCATGGCTTAGTTCTCTGCTCAGCACCAGCTCTAATTTCAGCATATTGGTTCTTGCAGCTCTGACCTGCTGGCCAGAGCTCTCAGCAGGACTGACGCCAGCAGAACAGCCAGGGAATCCCTCCCTTCAGGGTGCAGGGAGGAAACAAGCAGCAGAAAAATCATGTTTGTGGAGAAAGGACACTTCCCAGGAACCTACAGCTTAGATCATGAACTTCTGAAAATGAGAAGATAACTCAGCCAGACCCTGGAATATCAGAAACAATCAGTTACAAGATACTGCTCCAACTTTTTCTCCTTGTTAAAGTCTTTGACAAACTTCTACCTCATTACAAACTCCTATGACACAAGAAAGAAGATATTTATTTCTGTTTAAAAATATTCAAGCATGAGCTGATGTGACTAAAAAAGAGACAGACCATGCTTTCTCTTGCTCCTTACCTTGTTACTCCCTCTGGCCTTACTGGTGATGCTGGAATCACTGCTGGCCACTACCTCCACATCTTTTGCTGATATCACTAAGCACGTGGAGCTGTCATCACCAGAAAGGCAGCTTTAAAAGAAAAACAAAGGGGGGAAAAAAAATCAGACCGGACTCACAGGAACAGAATATTTAACAATTTATGTTGAATTCATAATTTTAATAGCAACATAGCAGGATTTGTGCATCTAAGAGCTTGAGCTGAACAAGTGAAGACAAAACTCTTCTCAGCTGAGTCTCCCTTCCCTGTGTGTCCAAGGTTTGAGAGTCAAACATCTGCTTTGTTCAGCCTAAAAACCTTCAGCTCATTTCAGCTGAGCACAGACCTACATTTGATTCACATCCCCAGCACTGGAAGGTGTGAAGAAACCAAAACCAACCAGCTGAACATCATCAACAAAACAGTGCACACTGCTCGTGGTTCTCATGGCATCCTCTTTCAAAACCATGACCAGAGAACCCAAGCAGAAGCTACTTCCATGCTCTGCAACACCTCAGGTGTTGGGGCTCCTGCTGAACATCTACAGGGGAACCACAAGTTTCAACCAGAGCCCTCATGATTTACATTCACTCTGATCTGCAATTTTCACCTTGTACAGTCCTGTTTCCCTTCTCTGAACAACTCTGCAGGTATTCTTCAGTTCCTGAGATGCAAGGATGGCAGACTCCATGCATCAGCCTCACAAAAGCTACAAAAGCTCTAACCAAGAGCACTGACTCACAATTGCCACCTGAACTGAACACAAAACCCATTGTCAGACTCCCAGCATGCATCTCCACGCTCCGGAGAACTGAATTTGAGCTGTTTTCTGTTCCCCCTCAGCATTTCTTTGGCAAGACTTACATGACTTGCTTGTCCTGCAGGGCTCCTAGGGAGATGCTGCGATGCACAGGCTTGGCCAGAGCAGCCCCATCCCCGCTCCCAAGGGGGTCAGGCACCAGCAGCCCATTCAGGTCCCCGTTGTACGAATTCGATGGCCTCTGGTTCTCATTCACCGAACCTGAGGAAAAGCAACACCAGCTGTGCCCAATGTGCATTTAAAATAAACAGCACTGTGTGAAATACACCACCTCCAGGTGCTTTTTGTCAGCCTCTGTGGGTCTGTCAGGTAGAATAAGCTGAATTAACTGGGACAAGTGCTCTACAAAAAAAATAAGAGACCTCCTATGTGATGACAAACTCACCTCCACACATCTGAGTGAAATACTTCATTCTCCTTCACAAGCAAATCAGAGAAACTTCAAAGAAATTGTTTCAAGGAACTTAACCTGGCTCAAGGAGCAAATAGCTTTAGATCAGAAAGACTAAGCTGGTAATTCAGGTTTACTGAATCAAGTGCCAGACCAAAAGGTTCTTAACAAGTCACTTCTAACCCTCAGGCTGCAGAGAGACCTCTGAAGTCCAGGAGCACAGGCATCAGCTGCAACATTTGGGGCTGGCTGGAAACAATACATTTGTTACTTTCCAAAACTGGCTTCTAACCGTGAGACCTGGAAGTCCAGGTGTTTAGGTAATTTTCCTAGGAAACTCTGCAGCTGTGCTTTTGGGATTCCCATATTTTTCCCTTGATTGAACAATCACAGAGAAGTTTATAGCACTCAAATTTTGTGTAAAGCAGCCATTTGTTCAGAGCCCCAGCTGTGCTTTGAAGAGTGTGTATGCCCTGACTTTGCACATCTGGCCTAGCACCAGGTACTTGGTGGCTTCCATGCCTTCTGAAGGCTTTAGGAGGGGACAGGTGGGTGAAGGAGACTCTTCTTCACCAGCAAGGCAAATATTTGACAACTCCCACTGGAGAGCAGAGTCCCCCCATCTGCACCCCCACATCAGCACACCAAGGAAAAGCCGCCTGTCTCAACGAATCCTGGCTGGAAATTTTCACTGGTTTTGAAACCCGAAATTTCGTATACTGTTGCCAGGTAACAACTGCTGCGGAGCTCTTGCAAAATGGCTGCTCCCAGCACCAGAACTCCCCATCTCTGGCACATGGAACAAACCCAAACATGACTGTGGGCAAGAGGCAGATCCTTCCAAAGTGAGACAACCTTTCTGCTACTGAATAGGCTTCAACAGCTCAGGGTGAGTGCTGCTGCCCAAAACACAACTGCAATTATTCATCTGCCAAAAGGGTATTTTAAAGCTTGCCTGTTTATGAAGAGTCACAGAAGTGTGCAGTGACAGGGTACCCCAATGCAGGGACAATTTGGGCACCCACCTCAGTGTAGAAAAAGCAGCAGCACTCACACAGCACAAGGAAATTCAGGCAAGGGAATGTGATCCAGCACCTCCCACTGGTGCTGTGCTTGCTGTCACAGGATTAAGATGTGCCCCTTATTCCTACAGCATGTGGTGGGTGCTTGTCCAGTTGCAGCTACTTCCACTGACAGCACTTGATCCTTTGTGACCAAAGGCAGGAAAATATTCCCTACAGGAAAAGCATCCAGTCTCCCAGAGAAAGATGATCCGTGCTTTGCCCTTTTGCAGCCACAGCAAAGCCTCATGTAAGTACTGCTGCTTTTTTACACACAGCAGCACAGTGATGTTTGCCCCATGGGAAAAAGGGAGGGAGAAACACTCTCCAGAGGCTGATGGCCCAACATCAGCTCACCAAGTTCAGGAAGGGGCATAGCTCAGTCTGTGTTAGGGGAAGCCAGACAAGCACAGGTGCTGCCTGTGCACAGTCCTGGAGGCATAAAAGAAGGGAAGAGGCTCTATTTGGTAAGAACATGAACTAAACCAAAAGGTTAAGCCAGACTGGTAGATCAAGGTCTCAAAGGGAAAGGAGGGTGTTTGTGTTCATTACCTTTCCAAAGAGCAGGAGCAGTCAGAGCTGAGACTGAACCATTCCTGCTCCCACCATCAGCTGCACCAGGAGAGGCCAGCCTGTACTGAACACTGCCCTGATACAGCACGAGCAGGGTGAGCCCACGTAACACCTGCTCAGCAGCAGAGATCCCTGCATGGAGGGAAGGATCCTGCCCACCACCAGCAGGGATGCTCCTCCTCAGCACAGTGGCACTGACAGCCTGTCCCCACATCCCAGCAGGCAGGTCCATGCTTTGGCAACAGCTACTGAAGCACCGGATGAAGTTTGCCAAAACAGGGAGAAACTGTGTCAAGAGAGACAGACTGGGGAGTGGATGACATTTTCACAATCACCAAGCCCAGAAGAATTAAAAAAAGTATTCTGAGAGTTGTAAACTCTTCAGAGCAGGGAGTGTTTCTTGTCACCTGCCTGGACAGGACCTAGAGAAACACAACACTGCTCACAGCTACCTGCACCTGGTATTGCAATACCTGAAGGCTCCTCTGTTCCTCTCCCCTGGCATCCTAACAGGAGTTTCAGACTTTCAGCTAACATGTGCACATTTCTTCCTCTCTTTATTATGTCCATCTTTTCAAGTTCATTTGCTGTTACCCAGGCAGTGATTTTGTGCTGAGAACCAGCACAGGTTCCTTCTGTGAACCTCCTGCCCACTTGCTCCTCTCCTCTCAAATGCCTTCTTGTGCACTGGAGCTGACAGGGAAGGCAAAAAGAGAATGAACAGGAAAGAAGAATGAAAGAAATAAGCCATACTTTGTCAATAACTCCTTGACTTCAGCCAGCAGGAGAAGCTGCTTCAGGAGAAAGTCAAGTCACCTTGAGCAACAACTCCAAGCATTTCTCAACCACAACATATCCTTTCAGCTCAGACACTGCTTGTGAAATGAGTTCCCCATCCCTGCACTGAGCTCTCCTTCCAGTCTTCCAAGTACAGTGCTGCACTACAAATAAAAAATGTATTTTTTCTTGTAAAAATTAGAATTCAGGAACATGCTAGCACTCCAGAAACCACAGAAACTATTCCAATTAATGAGAAGATTCTCTAAGGGTAGTAGAGCTAATGAAGCTGCCTTCCTGTAGGTTTAGTCCATCACCTCACAGGCCTCTACAGCTCTCCACAACAATCCCACACCCAACTTCTCTTCCTTTTGGCCCAGCAAAAGGCAGCACACATGGCAGCTGCTTTGGAGGTAGCACATTCCTGCTGAGTCTCAGGACATTGTGAAGTTGTATTATTCCTGTCTTGCCTTTCCCATGAAAGGAGCACAAGAAGGGCATAATTCTGTTCTCTACCCAGAGACTAAGACATTTTTGCAAAGCATTCATGTCTCAGCCTCCTTTAGAGTGTTACCTCACCACATTTGACTGAAAGACCACAGCAGGTTCAAGCAGGGAGATGAGAGGGAGCCGAAGCTCCAGGAGAGTGGGAACACTATCCAGCTGACTCCTGAGCCCGCTGCTGATACTCATACAGGCATTAGGGAGCCCGCTGAACTCTGAGCAGAGAGGTATAACAGTTCAGAGCACAGCGAGAAGAATCACAACCACTTCAGAAGAGATATTTGCGATCATATTTCACGTACAAATAAGGAGTGAAAAGTTTCTGTAAAGGGGGAACCTGGCGCTGATCTCAGAGCAGCCTACCACCCCTTCCACTCAGCGCAGAGAGACGCCTGGGAAACACTCCAAGTGCTCCTGGGAAGGGGGGACACTCGCGGCAGGGAGGTCGGGGTGTTCAGCTCCCAGCAGCAGCACCTCCCAGCTGAACGGAGCCCCGACACGGCCGCAGCAGCGATCCCCGGGCCCGGCGTGCTCTGCTCTGCCCCCGTCCCTCAAGGCTGCTCCCCAGCCCGGGGCTCCTCTCCTCCCCTCACCGGCCGCGCCGCCGGCTCCGGGCTCTGCGGGGAGCGGGGCAGCGCCGAGCGGGACCCGCTGGCCCCGGGCGGCTCGGAGGGCGCTGCCAGGCACCCCGAGGCGAAGCGGTCCCGGCGGGGCCCCGCGCGCGCCCGCTGACAACCGGCGGGGCGGCGGCGCAACGGGCGCGGGGCTCCCGCGGTGCGGCCCGAGACAAGGCCCCGCCCGGCCCGGCCCGGCGGCCTCTGAGCCCCGCCGCTCCCCGCTCCTCACCTCCCGGCCGGTCCAGCTTGAGGATGTCCCGCAGGTGCTGCGTGGCGTCCTCGATGTCGATGCTGGAGCAGGAGGCCATGGGGCCCGGCGCGCCGCCCGCCCGCGCCGCCGCCACCGCGCTGCCCGGCCCGGCCCCGCCGCCCGCGCTTCCGCCTCCGGCCCGGCCCTGCGAGCGCCGGGCGGAAACCGCCGCCCGAACGGAGCGTTCCCGGCGCGGCGGGGCGGGGCCGGGCGGAGCCGGGAGGAGCCGAGAGCAGCGGGGCCGGGCCGCGAGGCCTGTGGCTCCCCCGCCGGGATGGGCCAGCCCCGCTCACAGCGGCTCCCGCCGAACGCGGGGAGGCTGCACACACAGCACAGCGCGGGACTGGGCAGGGCTGCCGGCACCAACTCCTGGAGGGCGGCACGGAGCCACCCCTGGGTTCACACAGGGGCCCTGCTTGGCTTTGAGGGGGCACGGAGACTGACCGCGGGCTGCCACCACTGCTGTCATCCTCCTGGTACCATGTGGGGAATTTGCATCGGTAAAACACAACAGGTGAGAACTAAGCTCTCATTGTTAAAAACTGAACCAGAAGGCTCTGTTATCAAAGCTGCTGAGAAGGAGAGGAGAAGGTGTATGGAGGAGGGCAGACCTGCCCTGCACTCACTGCTAAAACTCTCAGGAGTTGTTCAGCTCGAGCTCCAGCTCTGCAAGCATTCCCCCAGCAGACAGACACAGTCCACCCGCAGCAAGCACTATCACACACACTCCACAGCCAACTCATAAAAATAATTTAAACTTTTAAGAAAATCTCTGTTTTATTGTGTAATGTAGCATTGAAACATCTGAACAAATCAATAACTGGGCTGTACAGGCTGCTGTTCTTTCATTTCTTTGGGTTATAGAGCATCTTGTCAGTACATAAACAACAACCTTTTGCATTATAAATTCTTTCCGAGGCATGCTGGTACAACACAAATTTCTCTTATCAAATGCAGCTAAGTCTAAGTTCCAAACATCATGCACAAGAAACTCATCTAGTGACAATGTAAACTCAGCAGAAGGGCAGGTCACAAGTCTTGCTTGCTCACGCTCTGCAGTGCTGCAGGTTTGTGTATGATATTTGGAATGTTCCGTGAGTGTGAATAATACCAGTTAAGAGGAGAGGAGGAAAAAAAACCCAACAAAAAAAAGAGAAAATAAAAGAAAAAAAAATAAAAGAAAAAAGAAAAAAAAAGCCCGGGTGCCTCGGGATGGGCTGCTCAGCCGAAGTTGTGCAGTGCTAGCCTGAACATGTCATTGGTGCAAACCCAGGCATCGTTGATGTTCTTTAATAGAAATATCTGGTGGAATCCCATGATAGGATCTTCATCAGCCTGTAGAAAGAGAGGGAGGGAAAGGTTCAAATACTCATTTTTTTTGAGAAACTTATTCCAAAATTCATGATGGGACAACTTCAAGCTAACATTAACAGTGACATTACATGCTGTAAGATGTGCAATACCCCAGGAGACACCAACTCCACCAGAGGGTCTGTTCTGAGGGGCTTTGCAGACAAACACCCTGGCCCAGAGACATGGAAATCCTGCACCAGCATCTGAAGTTGGGGCTTTGTGGAAGACTTGCTGACATGTCACTCACCACCCTGATGGAACATGCCTGCCTCAGTGTGGAATCACAAATCCCTTGCCCAGGAATTAAGCTTAAAAGAAAGTGGTTCAACTTTTAACTGCTGAACTTTGGGTTGATGGCAGAAGGGAGTTTCAGGGAGTTTCCGTAGAGCTTGTTATCAACACATTGCCTGCTTGACCCAGGTGATCTGGGCTTTGAAAGCCCTGCCAGAGCAGGTGCAGCTGGCCAGAAACACAGTGCTTCCCATTGCAGTGTCCAGCTGAAGGGAGCAGAGCATCCACTACAGCTGTGACACTGTGTGCTGAGCACAGGGAATGGCTGCAGCAGTGCCTCCACTCCTGCCTGACAATGTCTGGGTATTTACAATATTACTACAAAAGCAGAAAAGAGTCTTAGAGGGAGACTATACTCCCACTAAATTTTATTTACCCATCTTCTCAGAGACATTGTGCAGGAATTAAATCCTCAAAATAACAGAAATTATTCCCAAATCAATCAGCTGGAAATCAAACAACAGGATTAATCTGAGCAGCAGACCAACTACAAAACAATCTTCTGATTGTGGCTGTAGTGTGTTCAATTCAGTATTTTTGGAGGATTTAAAGGTTTTTTTTTTCAACACATGACTGTTCAGCTTCAGAAAAGGGAGGAAATTTATAAAAAAGAGGCTTGAAAAGCAGCAGCCAGAGCAGCTGATCAAAGAGGCTGTCAAAGCACTGAATGTTCACTGGCAATGTCCTGCTGCTGTTCACTGAGAACAAGTGAAAAGTCTGAAGAGCAAAGCAGACTACAGAGTAAACAAAAAAGAAACTTTACTTTTAAAAAGTATTCATGGACTGTGAAACAAGTCAGCTTTGTGGACCAACTTGCACAGGACATCAGTTATATCAGAGAACAGCAGGTCTGCCAGAACACTGGTGGCATCAGGTGCATGGAAAGGGAGCATTCAGATCCAAAAACCACAGCATGGATTTCACAGTGACAACTGCCTGGGAAGTTCAGTGGTGTGCAATGAGTGCACTTTCAGTGTGTGTGTGCTAATTCACAGAGTAAACCAAAGTAGGCCCTAGGCTGGCCCCTCATGAAAGTGATACTGAAATAATAACAGATATTTATTTATTAAACCAGCTGAGAGCTCTAAATCTATCAAGGCAAGCACAGGGTTAGCAGTTGTTAGGAAAGAACAAAGAACCAAAACCCAGAAGTAAGCAAATGCATAAATAGGCAAAGAGAACACACATATCAAATCCTGCATGCATTTCTTATAAGTTAAAAAAATAAAATGCTACAATAAAGTCATAAAAGGGCAAGAAAAATGATCCAGCTACAGGGTGGTTTCCTACTGAAGTAAATAAATTGAGTACAACTTTTCAGCTTGCAAGAACATAATGAGAATGGGGAGAATAGGCAAGATAAATGGAACAAAGTGAACGAGGAAATTACAGCCAGAAATTAGGAAGGCAACAAGTAAGGCCAGAAATATGAGCAAGTCAGTGTTCAATACATGACTGAATGAACAAGACAAGTGCCAGCTGTCACTGTGCAGCACACAGAGGGCAGCTTGTCCCTCACACCTGCCTGGCACGAGGCAGAGGAAGGAGCCCAGTGTGAACACCAGCACTTCTGCAGGGCTGCACCAGCCCTCCATCTCGTGTGTTAGCACACATGACAGCAGGCATGGCAATTATCCCACAGGAAGGGTTATCCCTATTACTATGCCCAGAACAGAGGCTCACCTATCTGAGCTATAGAGGTGGCCTGTGCACTGAAGCCTGTGGGTTTGTGCCTTTTCCAGCTGAGGCGTTTTTACTGCGGCATCTACTACAAGTTGCATAAGTACTTTTCACACCAAATTTGAGTTTGTCATTGCTGACATGAGTATGCTTTAAAATATACCTCTGGAAAAAAAAATACCATCTCCAGACAAGCTTTAGTGTAGGTCTCCTTGATTTCTGATAAGTCTAGATAGGCTCTGATAAGAGCACTACAGCTCTTGATGCTTTGGCTGAAGGAGAATTTCCTCCTTTCTAAAGAAATTCAGGGCTGAACACATGAAGAAAGACTAAAAGGGAATTCTTCCCAAAATATTTGGTGTGGTAGAGACAGCAAATTCCCCACAATGAAGTCACACATTATAATTTTCTTTATTCCTTTCATGTTATCCCCTCAGAGCATAGAGGAGCAGTATACTTTAGAAATAAGGAAAATCCCAGACTATATTCAAGGTGAAGTTTATACTTTATAATCCATTCCCCAATTCTGACTATGTTATATTAGCCCACAGCAAAGGCTCACAGTTTAGTGACTCGAGATGCCACAGAAAACACAGACTAATCCTATTCCATTTTAGTTTAGATCTTCATCACAGCTCAGATAACACCACTGGAACTCTCTATCTTCACTTTTCACTCCACATTCAGGCATGTTCAACTCAGGATTTGCATTCCACATGTGAACCCAGGCTCAGAACACAAGGGGCTTTAGTCTTCCTATAAAACTTTCCTTTGTGCAGTTCAAATTCTTCCATGACATCATTGAATTAAAACAAAAATTAAACAGGTCCCAGAATCAGACTGAAAGAATGCTCTGATTTCCAGGCCAGCCTTTTGCTGAGCAGAGCACAGACTACAGCAGCTCTGCATCACAGAACCACAGAATGGGCTGGTCCAGAGATGGTGAAGGTCCACAGAAGGGACCTTTAGAGATCACCTAATCCAGTCCTCCTGTCCTGGGCAGGGACATCTTCTACTGCCTTGTCTAGCAGAGCCTTCAAATTCTCACAGAACAGATGTTTCACAAGGTGTCCAGGCACCACTTCCCAGGGTTTCAGTCTTCTCATGAAAATCTTCTCTTGTGTCCCATCTGTACATTCCAAGTTATGGTTTCTGACCACTGTCCCTTGTTACACTGTCTGGCACCACTGAGAAGAGTTTGCTTTCAGGTTGTTGGAAGTACTCAGTTACTTTTCACTGACATTTCAAGCAGATGCCCTTCACCACCTCCTCTCCCAGTTCCACAATCTCTTTATCACCCACATTCTTGGCAGCTTTTTGACCTTTCAGTTTTTCTACATCCTTTCTGACCTGGAGGCTCAAAAGGAAGTGCTCAGCTCACAGAGCAGTGAGTCATGTCAGAGTCTGAGATGCAACACTGCTTTGCATTTCAGGTTTTGCTACACAATTTTCCTCCTCTTGCCTGGTCAGAGAATTTTACTTCTTCACCAGCACCTCCAGCAATTATTGATTGAACTGCAGGGTTGAAACAACCCTTACCTCAAAGGAAAGGATAATTACTTGAGACTGCAGGTTCTTTCAGATGTTAAGCCTTATTTAACAGGCTTTAAGCAATGCTTTAAGTGTTCAGCATGCATTACAAAAATACCCAGTGATTTTAATTGCAAATTTCCTTTTCCTTTTAAGACTAGAAAACACTGCATACCAATTAGTTATTCACAATTAATTCTGCATGGATCACTTCAAAAATCACACTCTGGGGAGAGCCACAGATGTGCCACATGGCTCTGAGAACACACAAGCCACAGCCATGCCTCTCAGCCGAGCTCAAGGGACAGAAGAGAGCACTCCTTACTCAACCAGGACAGCGAGGACTGGAAGACAGGGAAGGCACAGGGTTAAACGTTGTGGAGGGCTAGCCTGAAGACTTCGTTGGTGCACACCCAGGCACCTTGAAAATTTTTCAACAAAAAGGTTTGTTGGAAGCCTAGAACTTGGTCATCATCTGCCTGAGCATGACAGGAGAAATACATTACTAAGTGAAGCACATTGAAGATACTGGGTGACATTTTGGATGAACACTGGCAAAGCAGGGTCACACCAAAAGGAATTCACTGCTTAAACTCTTCCTAGCTGAAGCAAGCAAGCAGCACTCAATGAACAGCAATAAAAATCAATATGATTAGAATAAGTGGATATATATTTATTGTATCTCTACAAAAGGATAACCCCACCAAACATTATAAAGAGCATCTTTGAAAGCAATCACTGCACTGCTTTAGCCAGCCAGTTAGAGCCCTGCCAGTGGCAGTCACTACTTAGATGCTCTGTTACTCTGCAGCATCTTCTCAAAGGAGCTGTTGTGCCCCAGCCCCTCAGTGCAGGTGATTATTCTGCTTGCTGCAAAAGGTTGGTTTTTAAAAAATTTATTTATAGTTGATACTGGTATATTAGCATGCTATTGGTGGTCTTGGGAGTGCCCTTCCTTGTGCAAAATTCTCTTACAGCTCTCCTTGAGAGCAATATATGCAGGCTGAGCAGGCACATCACTAAGAAGGCAGCATTAAATAACAGCGAGTATGCAGCTCCACGTTTGCCTGTTATGGTGTTCCCTGCTCAACTGGAACTACATGTGGGCCACTTGTTAAAATGCACCACCTGCACCCAGTTGTTCCCAGTTACTGTATTACTTCTCTGTGTAACTGGGAGTAACTGTTCCCAGTTATTCCCAGTTACACGGAGCAGCACTGAGATGCAGCAGAATGGCTGTCAACATGTGTGACTTGGCATGAGAGAAAAGCATTCACTACATATGACAGCCAGGCTCATTCATGCCACAGACTGATCCTGATATTTCATTTGTCCACCTCTGTAAATATCACACAGGGCAGAAGCATGAAGTTAAGGTTTTAAGTTGACTTTGACTTTCTGGACACTTGTTCAGAGAGAAGCAGCATTCCTGGGATTAAAATGTGATTTTAAAAGCAAAGGTCTGAGACACATAAATATGAAGAGTGGAAAAACTTTTCCTCACTTACTAAAAATTCACAAGCAAGTTGGATCTGATCATGACCATAGGCATACATTAACCCACTATTTTCTCTCCAAATACCTGGATGCTCTAACACATGATCCCCAAATTATACTGAGTAATTTCAGCAAGCTGAAATTACTCAGAGGTTAAAAAAATACATCAGAAAATACTACTACAACTCATGGTATTTATGGAAAGCTCCTAGACTGCATTTACAGTCCCTCCATATTAATGAATTATGGTTTGAGAAAACCCAATAACTTTACAGAATCTTTCAGAGAGTGGTATCTTGCCCAAGGATCCAACACAATCACTGCTGCAAGCTGCTTGATAATTATGCAATAACCTTAAAACATGACTGTGCAAAACGAGGTGCAGATGTGACTGGCCCAAGACATTGAGTCAAAAGTTCTTGATCACATCACAGAATTTTGTGCACACCCAAGAGCAAGGCTGAGATCAGCACATCTGTCCTGCAATTCAGTGCTTTCCATGGTCACCTGTGGCTGCTCTTCCACAGAGTGTGTGCAGGTGGGACTGAGCAGCACAGAAGCTGGAATCCAACTTGCAGGAAGCAGGAGCAGCTTTATGAGAGCCAAAGCTGCCTCTGTTAGCTTTAGCAGTGGGTGCATTACACTGGGCACTGCTCTCCTCAGCTGCCCAGCCCAAAACAAAGAGAACAGCTTAGCAAGCAGATTCAAACATTCAGTCCTATGTCTGCTTAGTAAACACTACAGTGCCAGTGGTAGTTTGAATGCTCTGATACTAGAAGTGCCATCAAGTTAGCAGGAAAAGGAAATCTAAACTGCAATTTTAAAACAAACTGGGTGCAGGTAACTCTAAAGACTGGATGGCATTAGAGGCCTGACTTCTCAGCATGGCTGGACCAAATGAGCTCTGATAACTTTTACTACTGCTACATAATTTCACATTTTTTCACTATTACCGCCCACTATGAGCAAGTTCTGCCTCCAGCTGATTTTATGTACAAAGTATTTTTTGCAAATTCCAGGACAATGTCTTTCATTCATAGGCAGCTTCATGAATTTACAAGTCTGTGGCCCTGGTATATTGGCAGGCTGGGTAAGTTGACACAGTTCAGTAGTATCACTCACACAGCAATATGGTCATACTAAGCCTGAAAAATAACCTGATTCTTCACAAGAAGCAGCTGTTTCAACAATAAGTGTTTGATCTCAGAGGCAACATTCCCATTGCTGAATCAGTTTTGATTACAGAGGTACAGGACTGTACTAACACCAGGATTGTTTTCTTGTGCCTTGTGACAGTAAAAAATGTATGGACTCACTGAAGGGTGGTCAGTTAACAAAATGAAATCTGCTAAATCAGAGCTCAATGCAAACATTGCATCAAGGAGGATGTTAAACTAGATGTGCTTAAATTGTCCAAGAACACTGTGACAATGCTTTTAAATGCAACAGAGGACACCAAAACCTTACTGCATCAGGGTAAGGGAAATTCTGATGCCTCTAGAACCCACATGGTATTTGTCTGCACAGAAAAATCCACAATACTTTGCTTGGCAGAACATGACTGTCAAATTACAGGTGTTTACCTAGAACTAGGTATCTGAAGGAAAGAGCATTTCTTGACAGCCTGGAACAGCAGAGGAGCAATATCCCAATGCAAGCTTATCCCTGCTCCTTCCCCACCCATGAAAGCATTTAAATGTATTCAGAAATCAGATTATTTAGAACCCTGCAAAAATCTGAGACATAAGCACTCATTAACCTGTAATGGAAAGAGTTTACCTTAAGCTGTCCCACTACCATACTGAGTATACAGCTATCAGGTGTAGGTTGGTGGTCTTGTGCTGTGATGCTGTGTTGTATTTTTTGGAAAGGGAGGCTCTGCAATGAAAAGAAATCAAAATAAGGACACGTACAGTAATGGAATTATTTAACTTACAAAACAAAGACTGAGCAAATCCAACATTATGAAGTGTTAGACTATAGTGGCAGTACTGCACAGAGAACTATTGCAAATGAGGGCATGTGGGTAAATTTTAACAGGTGTGTTTTTCAAGCACCAAAAGAGGAAATAATGTCACCATACACAGTAAATGGTACCTTTTCCTACTCCAACTGCACTGCCTGAAGGGCTTCAGATCATCTGTAAGCTCAAAGTTCTTTTGATGAAGGAACAAACCTCTGCTCTGAACTGTGTTAAAAGATTTTATCATCTAATACTTGATGTTTACCAGACAACTCCTGATTTGCTTCTTTGTTAATGTGGCTATGAATGGAAAGGAAAAGTGGATGAAATCTTCAAGACTTGAAATCCACATATCCACTCTTTCCCTTTTAAATTCCCTTGACACTCAGGAGCCAATGTCAGTATGTTTGGAGGTGTGTGTGCAAGGAACACACCTTGAGAAACACCAGCATTGGAGAGTAATTCCTGTCTTTCCCCTTTGACCACATTCACATTCTAACACAGAAAATTCCAAGCAGTGAACATAGAAACCTGGGAGATCTGAGAGTCCTGTCACATAAATGCAATTTTGGGACTGTTCTCCCAAAAGCTGCATTATTGCTGAGTGCTTTAGTGGCAGTTCAGGGTGGATGGAGCTCTAGGTGACCATGTGGCAGATACCCAAAGTCCAGGAACTGCACAGGATGGCAGCACGTGCCCATTCAAACCTCAGGTGGCACTTGGATGCCTTTGCTGCATTTGGAAACAGGCTGAAACAGATCCAAATGCATACTCCTACAAGTCTTGCATTTCCCTCTAGTGGAAGGAGCCTCAAAGGCTTCCTAGAAGGCCTGGGTAGAGACAAGTCCTGCTGTCAGATATGAAGTACAATCTGGGCTCTACAAGCCCAAGGCTCTAGGAAGAGTTCTAGGAAGCTGAATCCATGGATAACAGAACACAAACTGTGGAAGGATCAGGACCTGAGGAAGCAAATGAAGTGTAGGGAGCAGGTCTCTAATTAGAGGGACACTGTTCAAGAACACCCTTTAATAAAGCCTGTGGTGTTCCCTTTCAGCTGGGAGTGCAATCCCAACCAACTCCAAGTGCAAAGTGAACCAATTGCTTTGCAGTATGGAATAGACACTTAGTAACAACACAAATCCAGAGCCTTCTTTTCTGAAAGACCAGCAGACTGTTTTCCAGGGTCACCATCCTGAACCTGAATGTGCAAAATGCCCACACAGCCTGCACAAGCATAGGTGGGAAGTTCCTTTGACAAAAGGGTACTCCAAAGCCTAGTCCCACCTCGGCACAAGAGCTTCTTGTTGAACAAGCCCTGCAAAAAGATTCTCCTGAAAAGGCAGAGGGATGAAGGGGAATGAATGCAATTCATTCCAGGGAGGAAGGAAAGGCTGTGGAATCAAGAGCTCTGCAAAATGGTGACAAGGAACCAAAGACAAGGCTGGGTAAGACAGTGGCTGTTTCAAGTACCTGATTCCACAGGACAAGAGGAAATGGCCTCAAGCTGCATCAGAGGAGGTTCAGGTTGGACATGAGGAAGAATTTCTTGACTGAAAAGCTTAAGCATTGTAATGACCTGCCCAGGGAAGTGCTGGAATCAGCACCCCTGGAAGTTTTCAGGAAACAACTGGACATGGCACTTAGTGCTATGGTTTAGTTAACAAGGTGATGTTCTGTCCAAGGATGGACTTGATCTTGGCCAACTTTTCCAACCTTAAAGACTCCAGGATTTTCCTCTTCAGAGGAAAGGATCCCAAACAGCTGGCCAGCCTAGAGAGCTACTCATGTGATACACTGGGAGAAATCCCACTGGAAAGAGAAAGAGTATAGGTGACAGAAAAGATCACTGATTTTCAGGATAGGCAGAGGGTACCTCAGAAGGATAGCTACTTATAGGCATGCATCTGTACTGGAGTGAGGGATTTTGTGGTATGAGAAGTACAATAAAATGTCTAAAAAGCATGAAGCCACACAACAAGCAAGGTTTTTACCATCCCCTGACATTAGGAATTGACTGGTCTTTCACTATGAAAACTATGGAATCTCCTGAAGTCAGGTAAGAGAAATTAGGCAAGAATAAAGTTGAGTAGCATAAACTCACTGCTGGCAGCAAGAATACCTGTCTCAGCTTCCTCCTTGGTTCAGTATGTTCATAGAATGATGTAATTGTTATCTCAAATGCTCAATGTAAATCAGGCTGTCCCTAATTAGCACACTCCATGTTAAACAAGTCCAGCACCAATTAGGACAGAAGGAACAATGTCAACTCCCACGCTGTAGCAAGGCACAGATGTGCTGGGCCTGCAGAGCAATGCCCATACAACCTTGCCCTACTATATTAGCAGATTGAAAAGGTGCCATACCATTGCTGTCACACAGCAAAGAACTTGATCTAAAAGAAAATGCCACCTCTTTGTGCTTACATCAGTTCACCAGCCAGGCACTGAAGGACACAAGACCACAGAAGTGTGAAAGAGCTCAGTGTCAAACTCTCAGGGCTGTGCTGAACTGACTAAGCAGCTCCAGAAGCAGAGTAGGTGAGCACATAAAGCTGACACAGCAATGGGAGCCCAGGAGCTCAGTGCTGACAGAGGAATGCTGAGTGACATGAGAGTCACTGTAAGCTGATACAGCCCATAAGGAGCCGTGGTGGTGGAAGGGCACAGAGTAACTGCAGTGCTTTTCCTCCTTACTTTAAGCAGAAAAAATTTCCCTAAAGCAGAGTAGTGTGTCTTCACTCGCCAATTACAAGTGCAGCAGGCACATAAATCCAGAAAGTCCACCTTGTAGCAGTGACAGGGAAGGTAAAGATGAGCTGTGTCACAGTGGGAAAGGGGCTGGATCTGCCTGGGCTGAATCCAAGGCAGCAATCAGACACTGGGGCCAAGCAAATGCTTGGCTGATTGGGTATCTGAGTGGCTGCAAGCCCAAAAGTCTAAAGAACACTGAGTACACAAACAAGCAACCCTGGAGCTTGGGTAGCTCTTCACCTACAAGCAAGCAGTTGCTGCTGTTTCTGACATGTGCAGCCTTCTCAAAGGCAACACAGGTACCTAAAGCACAGGCCTGAGGGCAAACCTCAGTCTGTACAGTTAAAGATGCCTTAGGCAAAAGAAGCAATTCCAAAACACAGGAGCAGTAGCTGTGCAATAAGCCAAGTGTCAAGTTACAATTACTTTTCTTCTCAATGTGTAATAAAAATGTCTGAAATACCATACTCAGAGCAGACTGTCTGGTGACCTAAAAAGCATGTCCTCTGCATATCTTGCAAGAGAAACAAACTTTCTAGTCTCATGACAGCTTGCAAGTACCCCCAGTTTTATTACGGATTTACTGTAGAAGATAAAAATTCTTTTAGTTTAAACAAACAGAATTCCAGTGTCCTTTCACTTGCTGAAGAGGAAACACATGTTTCAAATCCTGAACCATACCTGCTCACATCTGAACTGCTGACAAATCTGCACTGAGGATAAGTCAGCTTCTCCACTACAGAACTTATTTGCAGTTTACGTATCAGAAAACAAGTTGTTCCTTGCTGTAATGTGTCTAGCCTTTATCAGACAGATCCAAGTAACAGGATTGCTACTGCTTCTTCCTTGGCATGCCTTAAAAGAGCAAAGGCACCTTTCACTCCTCTAGATCAGAGGCAGCTTATGCATTAGACCTTTTAAAAAAAATAAATCAATAATGTCAAATACAATTGCAGTCACAAAATAACCTTGCAAACTATGGAGTCAATTAACATTCCAACATTAGAGCCATCAGTGGAATAACCCACTGGGCAGCAGTAATTCAAAACATTTCTTGAAGACCTAAGCTGGAAGCACAAGTTCAAGATTTTTGAACTGCTTAAGTCTAACTCAAATTTTCAGAAGCAATTATCTTCCAGTCTTCACAAATGTTTCCCAAAACATTCAGTAAGGATTACAGACTTACAGTGAGTTTTTCAACAATGGCAGCTTTGCCCTGGAACTGCTGTCCTTCCCACGTAAGGCATGATGCATCAATCTGGGGGAAAAAGAAAAATGTTATCAACTTAGGTGGCCCTTAAGCAATCCTGATAAGAGACTTTATGTATTTAGCAGAAATCCTCAGAATCCAGCTATTTGAAAACTACCTCAAAGGGACATAGAAAGAAACCAGCAAAATCAATTGAAGAAGTTTGGAACAATCAACTAAAAAATTAAGTACACTACATTTCAGTATCATAAGTCTACCAGCAAAAAGAATTCCTGCCTTTGGATAAAAGTCAGCTTTCAGAAGAAAATCTAAAGGATAAAAAAAAAATTACAGACACAAAGTCAAGCATGTGTAAAGAGAAAAATATATGAAGAAAACTGACAACATGGGTTAGACCACCAGTGTAGTGCTCCAATTCACCTAACTCAAGCAATTCAAAAGTGAGTGGCCAGATCCTACCTGCAATAGGTGACAGAAGCCTTAACTGACTTGGATCACACCACTAAGGATAAACTAAATCTTGTGGTGGAAGCAGTGATACAGGAATACAAACCAAATCTAAGAGCTCCCTGCTGCATTCCTGCATGCTGCAAAATTTGTTTGCTCCCCCAGGGTCTCTGAAGGGAAAAACCTCATCATCAAAAGCCCATTTCTACAGATTAGACAAATGGTGACCTTGGTGCATTTCAGCCACACAAAACAGGGTGTGTTTTCTCCACAGGTCAGGAGCTGCACAGAACAACACACATCAGTGACCTGCATAACTGCTCTCCCAACTACATGTGCACAGGACTCTTCTTGAATGATGGAAGGCAGAAAGACCCTCAGGGTGAAAAAAAGCCAGGAGTTCACTGTGTGGAAGGCCCTCAATCCAAGAATTTAAATTAGTCTGTACTTAACACTTTGAGGACTGAATGTATTTTGGTAATAAAATACAAACTACTAAGAGCCTCCATATTTAGAGCTGTGGTTGGAACACAAACTGCTTGGTTTTCTTTCCCTCCAGGGTCTGTACTCAGCTTCCTGGGCAAAGTCAACCAACAATCTGGCAGGCAGCAAGTACATAAAAATCCCAAGAGCAAGTGGTGTCAGTGCTGCTGGGTATTGCTGGGGTATAAGGAGGGGTGGCAGAGGGTGTTGAACCATTTAAATCCTCAAGAGCTGCTGAAACTTCAGCTCATCCAGCAGATGAAAAACCAGCCAGAAAAACAGGATTTGCTGCTACAAGACTTGTCAGCCCTGAACCTCTTGCTGCAACTCCTCAGCCACCCAGCAGCATTCCTCAGCATCAGCAATCAATTCCACACACAGAGTACTTTGCTCTGGAGGAATCTTCCCCCAAAACTAAAAACTGATGGGCCTTGGGTTTGTTAGTTACAGTTTTTAATTCTGGTATCCAAGTCTACTTCACCCAAATTAAGATGCAAAAATAAAAACCTAATGTTTGAGGAAATTTAAACTAAATTTACATTCATTTAACATGTTATTCTACATTTTAAACTGGATTTAAAACTGTAACTATTTTCCTGTTCAGAGGATTAATACAGCATGAAGTCCAAGAAACACCTGCAAGAACTGCTAAACACAGGGTAGGCCTTAAATTACATCCCACTTCAAGAGGGATCCAAGCAAATCCATGCCTGTAAATTAATGGCAAACCAAGCCTAGAATGTTTGCTTTTACAGAGCACTTCATCACAGGATTATCATCAAACTCCTCCAAAACAAATCACTGCCTACAGCTAAACAGGGCTTTTGTGAGTCTGACTGCCTCGAAGGCAAACAAAGCTCCAAACAGACATAAAAGAAAAGCAACAAATAAAAGTGAGTGTGATTGCACTGACTGGCATTCTGGAGCCAGGATAAAGCCCACTATCCCACCCTGTGTATTCTCATACATCAAAACAGGGAATTCCAGATAAGGGGACAGAGTCTCAGCTCCCCTTCTGTGGATACTTACATATATTGCTCCTAACTGAGTCCTGTCTGCATCAAAAAGCTGGTAGTAATGTTGTACAAAGCTGGATCCAATCTGCTCCCAGATAGGCTTGTCTCCCATTCTGAATCCTCAGCCAGAGCCAGTGACTACAAAACAAGCAAACAAAACCATCAGAAACATCACAGGAATAAGTGTAACACTTGGTTTGTGCATTACACAGATCTTCTCAACTGGCCTGAATTTTTCTTTGGGATAAGTAGGACAAACTCACCTCTGTATCCTAGACTTGTAAATAAAAGTCTTGCATAGTCAATGGTTTAATTTCTAATTATAGATTTGGTTTGTAGTGCTATTCCAGTGTGAGGTCACATCTCATGTACAAAAGTGGAGAACAAGAACAAAACCAAGTGTTACCACCTTGTCTTCACATATTTCAGAAGTTACAGCATCTGAACAAGCTGGCAAGGGCTCCCTGTCTCAACTTGATCTCATTTACTGTAAACAACTGACCTGGTAACATGGATTGTCTGCCAGTGGCTTACACCAACTGATTCATGCATTTAGCTCCTCAGGTATTTCACCATCCACAGGCCATCCTAAGTGTCCTGTCAATGGCACATAACAAGAATGAATTCACTAGCTCGTTGCTCAACACCAGCTTACTGCCCATCCTCTTCTGTCAGTGAGGCTGAAGTAGACTCAATGTTTATCTTTGAACCTGTGATAACTTCAAGATACAAACCATGATTTTTCATAGTGCTGAGAATCTGCAGTTCCTAGTGAAGGTGCTGAAGGCATCCCACACTTCTGAACACAAGTCCCTCTATTCCAGAGGGGCTGAGCACAGAGCATGCACAGCAGTCTAGACAGATGCCTGTATCACATTACATTTCTCAAAAAAGCAAATTCATTTTTATTTATCCTGATGTCTCTCTGAAAGTCTGAAGAATTGTGCTAAAATTCAAAACACAAAAATGCTGTACTCAAACCCCACTACATTATATTTTAAGACCTGAGTTCACTTCAAGCAAACTATACTTGGTTAACATCTAGATATGTCAGCCACTAGTCCCTTTTTGCAATCCCTGTCCAGGAACCTTGCAGTTACAGGTTTAAATTGCACTGCAAGCCTAGAGAGGTATGAAATTCTGTTTTAGGACACAGGACATAATAGTTATTTTGGTTTCCTTTAGCTGTCAATTACTCACACACCTGTGTAAGATTTAACGGATTCCTAAAAGGAGCAAAACACACATTCCCAAGATCTCCACAGAGGAGACTCCCAGGCCCAGCTTTCTGTGCACAGCTGGACAAGAAAGCTCTTTTCATATTTTAGGCCTCTGAGCTTTACTCATGCAAATGGGAACTGAAATGTGTTCAGACTCTGGGTTGGAAGTATTAAGGTCATACAGATTTGGCCAGACACAGAAGAGCAAATCTTTTGTCAGATCAATGGCCTAACAGCAGGTAGCATCTGTGTTTTCAGGGTGGTAAATCTGACTACCAAGCACAGCTGCTATCACACTTTAAACATCCTAATTTCACAATCAGACACCTAGGCAGAATAGCCAACATCCAAGTCACCAAGCCTGCACACTAACATAAAAATTCAAAGTCTTGTTGCCACACCACTCTTGTTTCAACTGCTCCAAAGAGATCTGCAGCCTGGTGTTAGTCACCATCATGAGCTCTCCATTGATACTTGCAGTAAATGCCTCAGTCTGGAGGAGTTTACCCAGTGTGGCCACTCCTCTGGGAAAACACATTGCAAATTAAAAAATCACCCAAGTACGATAGATTGAAAAAACAAAACAAAACCAGCCCCACACTCACCTCCCAAACAAGTTAAATCTAGTTCTTTACAAGTGAAAAGGTTATATTGATTGCACATCCATAATTGCTGCATATCAGCCTAACCTGGAGTTGATCCAGAAATCAAATAACTTCAGCCTGTATTTGGGGATTTTATGTTGCAGAAAAACCACCCTAAAACCATGGCACCAACTCCCTGGAAACTCTGCTGAGTGATGCCCACCCTGCTGAGAGGCAGGGCTCGTGTCATAATTGGAAACCAGAAGGGTAGGACTTGAGTTTGATGCCTGCAGTTTCCATTCCAGACCTGTGGGTACCTAGTTTGGGATGGCTGCAGCAGAGCCAACAATCAGCACAGGTGAAAATCACATTGAATCACTCTGTATGATCAAGCTTCAATCCCAACACATGAATTTACATCACTGCCAGATATTCCTAAACACTTAAGGGCAAATCTAGTTGACAGTATTGATGCTCAGCAGTCACACATGAAACACTGAACTGAACCTGAGGACAAAAAATAACCACCAGCTTATTCTTCTGAAGCTAAAGCAAGGTGGCTGCTGCCATATTAAACTTCCCCACACCCAAGATGTGCATTCACCCTCAACAGCTCCCTGCAGCATCACACAAACCCAAGATCAAGCTGAGTGCCAGCACTGCACCTCATTTAGTCCCTCAAGGCACAACAGCCTCACTCAAGCACCAGATGCCTTCTGTTCAATCCTGAACCTGTGAGAAAGCCTTAGAGACTGCAAGGAATGAAGGAATTCTTATTTTAAATATGGAAAGTAGAATTATGGTTTCTAGATCTAAAAATTAGTATGCTAGCTTGCTATCTCCTCCTAAAAAGGTATTTGCATTTTGAACAGTAAAATACTATTAAATAAATAAATAAAATAAGAAACAGAATAAATTTGACCGATTATAATGTTGATTTTCTCAGAAATAAGAAAAAGCTAAAATAAAAAATTGGCTGAAATGAATGATCCTTGACTAATTGTTTTTGTTTGCTACAACCTTACTCTCTTTCCTGTGCCATTCATATATGGTTTTGCTGAACACTCATTCTTCCTGGAAAGGTTCATTTTCCTTTTCTGATTTGTCACCTTTCCCTCCATGCTGTCTTGTGTTTTCTGCCTGTCATTACAGATGTAAGAAGCTTAGAGATGTACCTAAAGAAAGAACAAGATGGGAATGATCTGTGTCATCCAGCCCAGTCCCTTTCAGTGAGACACAACCCATGTAGGACTGTACTGATACATTTATCAGTACAGTATTTTAATGAGATAAAGATAATATAAAAGGCTTTAGGATCTATTGCAAACCTATGAGGAAAGCACAGGTTCTGATGTTGTCAAACACTAGGGCAACACAGGGGTGCCTCAGAACCATCCAGCCAAATCCACCCATGGATTTCACTCAAATCTGTCCATGGTTACAGAAACAAGAATATCCACTTAATATAACAGCAGATAAAAGAAGTTTCAATAAACTAGAAAGCTCCTAAGATGTTGCTTAAAAAAAACATATGTCCTTTTAAAGGCACCTGCTGAAAGTTACTATTGTGTAAGTGCATTACTGGATATTCCACCTTAACTCCCCATGGAAAAGGAGATAATTTCCTTAAGCTAATTAATTTCCTTGCCTTTGTCACTTCAAACCAAGCCTACCTCCTCACATCCACTTCAGAACATCATGGTCCATTTGATTCACAGCTTCTTCACAAGGCACAGCTGTAAAGCTGAGCTACCAGCACAAAGTGTAATACTTAATTCACATTATTCACTCTATTTCTTGGACTCTGCTCATACTACAGAATTTATCCCCACCCCAAATACCACCCAGTAGTGCTTCAGTGCTGAAGCAGAAACCAAATACAGAGCACAAAAGCTGCAGCTCCCAGCAACTCTGTGTTCAACAGGTATATATCTGCTGACACTGCTGAACTGAAGGGCTTTTCTGCAGTGACATCAAAATAAAGCTCTGCAATACCTTTGCCAGGCTGTACTGACATGTCAAGAGTAAATCCCATCCCTCTACACATCTCTCACCACAATCCCTACCCATCTCATCCTGCAAGGTACCAGGGCATCCCTGGTGCTTGCTGTGCATCCATCTGCCTTGGCACGGGGCAGACTGCACCAGGAGCAGGACAGGCTGCAGCACCCAGAGAGCAGCAGCACTGCAGAGAAAGCTGCACCCACAAAACAGAGCAGATCTGGAAGAGAGCAGAGTCACCACATGGGCCCAGAGTGACCTTGAGTAAAGCTATGGTTACAGCTTCAGGCAGGCTTTTTTATCCACAAAATCCAAAAACACAGAATCTTTTCCATTGCTTGTCCCAGCTTTGGTGTCTCTGTCTACACTCCCCCCTCTTCCATCCCTCCTGCCTCAGCTCTGGGTGTGAGATCAGCACCAACACCCCCCATAACTGCTCAGGGGAGCTCAGTCCTTAAGGGACTCATTTCTGCCACCTGTGGGGATGAAACCTCCTCCTACTGCTTCCTTCCCAAGCTACACAACACATGATTCTGTCAGTGTGCTGCAGCACAAAGACCATCTTTCTGCTCATGCAGCACCACCAGAGCTACTCAGAGGGGTGGCTTGAGGAAAAGTCACTTTTTTACTTGGAAAAGAAATTGCTTTCTCTGAAACATGCAAGTGCCAGTGACATTTGGAGCAGGTGAGCTACTGTCACAGCTCTGCAGTGTGGAGAAAGAACAAATAGTTCAGCCAGCAGTTATGCTTGACCACCTTATCTGGCCTGCACACATGTAAGGTTGCTGCTACCAATTAAAAAAATTAAGTCATTCTGAATTGGAGCAAGGTAGGCCTGTGATTCTAAAATAATACGACATTTTCTGGAAAAGTCAACAGAAACTAGCATGAGCAATAGTAAAAGATAAATTGCTAAAGAAAAACAGAGGTGGTCTGCCAGGAATTGCCACATTTATAAAGCAAGCTGTATTCAAAGAATCAATGAACAACCACCACAGGCACAGAAGGAAAGTCTGTAAAGTCTTTCTGGTCTGCAAAACACCAAGAAAAAACCCACTGAATTTAAAGAGGAAAACCCTCAAACCAATACATTCTAATGCTAGTGGAAAAAATTGCCTTCTATTACCCAGTTATGACTGTATTTATTCCACATGTAATCTCAGCCTAAATAAACCATGCTCACAGGACAGTAAAGCCAGCCCAACACCACCAAAGCTACTCTCCCTTAAAATTGAATTCAAGCTTGTTTTCTGGAAAATTTGAGAATTGGTGCAACAAATTAGCACCAACACCACCCTTAAATCTGTGCTGCTGTCCAGTGACATGTGAATCCACAGCAAACATGGTTCTGACCATCAGTTGCTGCATCCTTCACTACTGATTAACAGGAGCAAACAAGGACAATGAAAAGCTCTCAGCTTTTTCAGTTCCTGATACTCTTGCAGTTTTTACCACACAGGTATTTTAGATGACTTAGATTAGAGAGTCAGCACTCTTTAGACTGGTAAGTAAAGTAAAGCAGCCAACAGTTTTAGGCTATTTTTCCTTCAATAGGAAAATATTCAATAGGCTATTTTGCCTTTTCTTTTGCCTCTAAAACTTGCTAAGACACGAGTGTCTCCAGTGTGCACTTTCTAGGAACACAATGCAACCAGCATCACAGGACCAGTTAATCTTCTTTCTATTCAACTCCACCAACAACCCCTTGATAACAGATCATCCTCCTTTAGCCAAGGATCCCCTCCCAACAGAGAAACTATGCAAATTACCCCAGAATAATGCAGGTTTGCAAGGGACCTCCTCCAGCTCAAAGCAGGAGGACAAACCTGTTCCACAGGCTGACATACAAAGGGCAGCTGTCCCCTGTCCTGCCCCAATGCCATCTGTGCCAGCCATGCCCTCGTGCCATGAGGTACCCTGAGAAAAGCCTGGGCTCCATTCTCTGATCATGGCCTGACAGGGACTGGAGGTTGGGATCAAGCTCTGCCCAAGCCTTTCCCAGACTGAACAAGGCCAGAGACACAGGGATGCAGAAAATAAATACTGGAAATTACTGAGGGCATCCTGCCTCATTCACCCTCAGCGCTCTGCAGCCCTGCCTGGTAAATGCCCATTCAGCAGTGAACCTTTCTCATGTGAAAACCTGTAACATTTCCAGTTGAGGAACACATTTATGCATTCAGAACTGAAGGAAAGAAGTGTTTCTCTGACGTATTTCACAATTATCTCCACAGCAGTTGATTGATCCAGAGGAGAACCCTCTGTGAATTACAGCTCAAGGCCAATCAGAAACCATTGACTTCAGAGACCTCCACCAAGTAATTGCCATGGGCTGCTCTGTGCAAGGAATGACATTATCCTAAATATGCTTTTAGAGCTAAAAATAATTAAGTCTAGATTTATGAACAGTGAAAGGATGGAAAGGGAGAATAGAATGGAGAAGATGACAAGGTCCAGATTCTTTCCTTTTGGGAAATACAATTACTTTCCCCCTTGTCAGTCTTTTTATTCCTCTACCCCAACTTTGTTAAAACAAATTAATGAGGGAATTATGCCAACCTGAAGTACATCTTTTTTTGTTAGAAATGGCAGCAAGTGTAAGGCCACTAGCACACAAAGTAGCTGAGGAAGACTCTGGGAAAGCCTTCACTGTGCCTGCAGCTCAATGCTCATCCCAACTGCAACCTGACAACCCAAGAGAGCCACACAGTCAGTCAGGATGATTTTCAAATACACAGACATATATTACACAAAACTGCACAGGGGGACATCATGTTTTGTTGTTCAGCAAAAGCAACAAGGCTACACAACTGCCTTTTTTTCCAGAATATTCTTCATGCAAGCCAAAAACTGAATTCAGGTTTGCAAGGCTGAAGCCACATTTCCTATCCCCAAAATGAATACAGGACTGCCCAAGTTAAAAAAAAACAAAACAAAACAAAAAAAAAAAAAAAAAAACCAAAAAAAACCCACAAAAAACAAAACAAAACAGGGAGGCACTGGGGAACTGGAGGGAAGAACTGCTACACCCTGGTTTTCTTTACCTTAGAGACACAGTAACAAAACACTGAATGGCCACACTTGCCACAATATCTATAAGTTTCAAAGCAACCTAAAAGAATCACACTTGCAATGTTACCAGCTATCAGTACATGTTACAATTCCTTAGCTAATCATACTCTACACTTTCACTAACTAAATGAGCCTCTTATTAACAGGGGCAAAAGAAATCCCAGCAGAGAACTGCAAAGTTGTTACCATTTGCATTTTTCCAAAGACCTGAACAAACACAGGTGTTAAGCAAATATATTTCAAATCATCTAACAAGTAACTTGCAACCTTTTAGGCAAATAATAATTAAGGGCCCAGTGGGAAAATAGTTAAATTGTCCAAAGTGAGCCAAAATATCATCTCATTTTAAACGAGATCAGGCATTTCACTATATACAGAAATTTTGCTATTTCTAGGTGAAGGTCTGTGAAATGCCTTCTGTTTTGCTGCTGCTAAAAGAAAATGTGAAGTCACTGCACACAAATACAGAAATCACTGCTTGAACACAACTTTTCAAGAAGGCAAAAGAATATTAACTTGAGAAGGCAGCAGATTGAGGAATCAGAATTCACTTTCAAGCAACGTTTCTGCAACCAATTCCTGTTCGAGCATTTACCTGGGCTTTTTTTCCCAGTTCAATGCAGTACGTCCAGCTCTAAAATATATTTACATTGGAAATTATGGACTTCAAATGAACTGAATTATTATTTCAGCCTGCCTCACACAGGAAGTTCAATTTGAATTGCAAGAAGAGGCTTTTGGAGATTTAAAAGTCTTCAGAAAGACATCTCACATTAACTGAATGTAACACACACTCCTTGCTATAGCACACCTTTGCAGGTTTTCATTGTTCTCAAAGCTGAAAAGTGACAACAGCCAGAGAAAGCAAAAAAATTTCTCTCCTGCACATCATACTTGAAAATGGCAACTCAGTGTAAAAACTACATGGGTTTTACATTCAGTTGCCATTGATACTCAGCAGATAGTCTGATAATCAACAGATCACGGAGCACTTCACTCCAAGGAAGCATGAACCTTTCACGTTCATTGTGACAAAGTGATTCAGTCATCTCAGGTAACTTCAGTCCTCTCACAACCTTCTACTGAGACAGAAAACAGCAGGAACATTAAATCCGAGCACACCTTCTGCCCTGCACAAACCATCTCCTCGCAGCTCCCGGTCCCCTCCCTTTCACTCTCCTCCCTGCGATACCGAGCCCGAGCCCTGCAAAGCAAGACCGAAGCACGGACGGGCAGCAGGCCGAGAAGCCTCGGTGCCTCTGAGGGCAGCACGGCCGGGGAGCGCCGGGGGCCGCCGGCGGGGCGAGGCGAGCCCGGCCCGCATCCCGCATTGTGCCCCGGCCCAGCCGGAGCGATCTCCCCGAGCCTGCGGGCCGAGCTCGCCTCTGCGAGGCCCCTCGCTCCCCCCGGGCCGCCCGCCCCCCTCAGCCCACCCGCCGGCCCACCCACACGCGGGCCCCGCCGGTCCCGGGCACGGCCGGCGATGGCTCAGCTCCCGCCGCCGCCGCCCCTCCGGGACCGCGCTGCCGGCGCCTCAAAGACGGGGAAGGTCAGGGCGGCTCTGTTCGGCGGCTCCCGCCCAGCCCGGCCCGCGGCAGCCGGCAGCGCCCCGCGGCGGGGATGGGGCTGGGCCACGGGGCCGCGGGAGGCGAGCGCGGGGTGTGGCGGTGCCGCGCGCCGGCCCGCGGGCGGTGCCGGTGCCGGTCCCGCCGCCAGTGGCGGTCGCGCCCCCCACACTCACCCGCGGCTCCCACTATGGCGGCGGCAGCGGCCCCGTGCGCGGCGCGAGCCCCCTCAGCCTCCCTCGCCCGCGCTTCTGCCCCGCCCCGCTCCGCCCGGCCCCGCGGCATGCCGGGACAGCGAGTCACAGCGGTCGCCAGACGCGCGCGGAATGGGGCCATTGGAACTACAACTCCCGACACGTCCCGCGCCGCACCCCGCGGTGGCTCATTTGAATGAGGGAAGGGGCCCGCGCGCCGCTGGCCCCGCGGCGGCGCCCCGGAGCATTGTGGGATGGTGGGGGAGCGGAGCGCGGCCCTGCGGCTGGGGAGTGACGGGGACGGGGCTGTCCCCCTTTGGGTAGAGAATTGTCCCCTTTGGGACAGGACCTTACCCCTGTGGGACAGCGTTCTACCCCTTTGGAACAGGATTGTCCCTCTGTGGGACAGGATTGTACCCTCTGGGCCAGAGCAGGACCTGGGTGGGGATGTGGGTGGTCCCAGCCGCAGCACTGCAGGTCCTGAAGTTAATTTTAGTCTCCTTATAAGAGCTACACAGTGACGATTTTTAAGGAAATTACTCCACTAGGTTGCAGTGAAGTCAGCAAAGATGGTGTGGGGCGGTAGGAAAACGCCTTCAAATAAATATTTGTGAAGATGTAAGTGGTCTAAAAAGCGTGGTTTGGGTCCCCTGGAGCCCTCCCATATTCCCTGAAGCAGCAGCAGCAGAGGGGACTCATAAGGGTACAGGAGTTGTCAGGATTTAGGATTATATGCTTAAATAGGCTGTGGGCAGAGTTACATTCCTAAATTTTTGTGTGACTGGAAAGATGAATGGTAGATGCTCTTGTACTGCAGTGGTAGATATGGGATATGGGCTACTTAGGGAATACATGGCTTGTTAGTGCTTGAGCTCCGCAGCTTGGCGATGCTGGCCAAGAATGCATCATCTTAAATAAAATTATTAACCCTCTGGGCCAAAAGCTATCATATTATTACATAAAAACTTCAAAAAAAAAAAAAAAGGGGGGGGGAGTCACTATTAATCTTTAGAGGAATTGTTATGAACTTAAGGTTTTCCCTGAGACTCATAAAAGCCATTTAGAATAAACATTCTTTAAGTCCCCTTCTAGGGCTGACATTTTATAATACACAGAAATGTGACAACCAGAAATAGAGCTGGTAGAAGAAAAATATTGCAAGGGCACAGGCTAGATTAGAATACAGAAAGATGAGGGGTTGAAAGAGAAGAAAAATGTTTGCACTGAGCAGCAGCAAAGGGTTTTTTGCTAGCATGGTAAGGTGCCTTCCTACAGAATTAACCTCTTAATTCCCTGTTGTACGGTCGCTCACTTCTTTCATTTATCAGGAAATGGGAGAAAGTGTGCATGAGGAAAAGTGTCTGCTTTTATCAGAGTTTATCCTGCACTGGAAGGGACCCACAAGGATCCCTGAGTGCAGTTCATGGCCCTGCACAGCACAGCCCCAGCACTCACACCAGGAGCACTGCCCAAACTCTTCTGAGCTCTGGCAGCCTTGGTGCTGTGACTTTTGCTGGTTCTTTCACTGACCTAAACCATTCAGTGGTAACACATCACTAAAAACCATTCCAGGAGCCCCAAAACCACCCAATTCTTGGTCACTTCCCACCATCCCAGTCACAGAGACTCTCCACACTCAGTTTCTGTTTCCCCTGGGCTGCACTAAAGGTTAGGTTGTAGTGCCCCAGCTTCCAGTCCCATCCATGGAGTAGAGGGGACATTGGCCATGTGGACCTACAGACCTTTTTAAATAAGGAGCCACAGGCTTCTTTCCTCTAACTCCCCTAATCCTTCAGAAATCCTTCATCTGAATCTCCCCAAATATGCCCATACTAGTCCTTTGGATCCACATCTGCTATCACCATCCAGAAATGGATAATCTTACTGTTTGGGGAGTTTTTTGTTGTTGTTTTGGGATTTGGGTTTTGTGGGGGATTTTCTTTGGTTGGTTTTTTGTGTGCTTTTATTTTTAATTTTGTTTTTGATTTTTTTTGTCTGGTTTTTGAGGGGCTTTTTGTTGGGTTTTTATTTGTTTGGGGAGGTTTTTTTTGGTTGGTTTGGGGTCTTTTTGTTTTGACAGCCTTATTTCAATCCTTCATTCCAATAAACATACTTGCTCTCCTTCCCCGTTGTATCTTCTAAGCCATCTGTCTCCAGCTGCTTCTGTTTCCAGTCCCCTGGAGTAGCCGCACTGTGCCTGTGCTGTACCAGTGGCGCTCCCAAGGTGGCACACACGCTCTTTGCCGTGTCCTCTTCTGCCGCGGGCCCTGCTGTGTCTCTCTGCCACCTCCTCCTGCTCCAGCCCCTTCTCCTCCACCCAATCCATCCCTAAAGGGGAAGGGGCACAGCCCTGACTCCCCAGAACCCTCTCTATTGACACTCTGCTGACTATGCCAAATAAAATGTTGTGTAATCCTATAAAAACTAGGCAAGTAATATATCCAAATGGAATTTATTTACAAGGCAGCTGGCAGAAGAGCTTTTATTTGCTCAGAGTGGCTCTTTCTGGCAGAGGGCCCCTCCTGTTAGCAGCAGAGCTGCGCTCACCTCAGGCTGTGCTGGGGTGATGAGCCCTCAGGAGGGCACACTGCACCCAGGGCTGGAGGCTCGAGCTTTTGGGCACAAGGAAGTCAGGAGCTGATGTGGTCTGATGTTTTCTCCTAGATGAGGACCTGTCTTCTCAGCCTGCCTTTCCCCTGGGCCATCCCCATCAAACCTTCTTTGACGCATTCCCTCCTTCATCTCCCGTGCCCTGCAGGGTTCCCTTGGCAAGGAGCAAGTGCTGAAAGGCTCCTGCCACCCTCCCCCTGTGTCACTTGAGCTCCTTGCATGCCCCAGCAGCTTCCTGGTGCCTCTGAGTGCAGATCCAACTAAGATCCAGTCATGCCTGGAGGTAAAATCCTGAAAGAGCTCCATAGGTGCTGGACCACACTGGGCAGGCTCAAGTCAAGCTGCTCTTTTGGCACCCTCACCAAATGTCACCTCAAACAAAAAGGGGAATGCAGGGAATGGCTACCTTGTGATGGAACTTCCATGCTTTGTTGAGTCTGGACAACCTGGGGCAGATTTAGCTTCTTAGCTCTGGCCAGCCTCTGCTTGGTGGTGAGACACATCTTCTGGAAGGCAGAGGGAGTCAGCTGAAAGGTAAAAAACCAAGAACTCAGAAATGCACTTGTTCATAGAGGCTTTTCTTGTTCACTTGCTACTGATGAATAATTTGTGATCACAGCCACTAGGACAGTTCTGGAAGCCCTGGAAGTTACCTGCTGAAATATTTAACATCAGTAAATTAATGATATAGAGCAGAATGCACATGCTGTAGCCACATGGCTCTGCCCCATTAGCTTCTGTGTGATTTGATGTGACATGTTTGGGGATTTCTGCTCTTTGGGCATTCGTTTCCTCTTTAGTTTCACTGGATTGAGCTGGTGACCTTTGCAGAGAGTGGGGAGGAGTTATCAGAACTCCCCTAACCCCATCCTTGCCCAGCACTCACAGCCCCCAGTGTGGAGATGTCACTGCTGGGTGAGTCCAGGGGGCAGGAGAGCAGCTCTGTGCCAAGGCTGGAGTGCTCAGCAATGGCTCCAAGCTTCAGGGCTCTCTTTAATTAGCATTTGTTTTCTCTGCCTGCCCTCACAGACCCCTCCCCAGAAGAGCACAGAGCTCTCCTGACAGAGCCCCAGCACCAGAACATCTCCAGTCAATGAGCTGCAATCAGCAAAGGGACATTTGTGGGTGGGGAGGGGAATTGCCCTGACCCCACTGCTGGGCTGGATCTGCGCTCCCACAGGAGATGGGACACAGGAGCTGGTTTGGAACCTGTTCTAGCTGGGACCAGCCCTGTCCCTCAGAGCTCCAGGCAGAGTTTGAGCTGCCCTGCACACTCCAGGTGCCCAAGGCAGGCTGGTGGGAGCAGCACAGGTGAGTGTCCAGCCTGGCAGAAGGAATTAGTGCCACACAAAGGGGATGGAGAGCAGCACACCCTCATGGCTTCAGCTGGACATTGGTTCAGCTTGGCTCTGGGGAGGGGATCTGCAGACTCACAGAGCTGCTGGACAACACATGGGGCAAAGAGAGGAGGGACACGAGGGGAGCTTCCAGCCTTGACACAGCTCAGGCCCAGGCACAGTGGGTACTCACAGGTTTCTCTGCCTGTCTGACGAATTTTCGATTACAATGTTCCGCCACTCCGCCCTGGGATCCAGAAGCCATTGTGGAGAATGTCTGGCCTGGATCATTTGTGCCACTGGCCATGTCTTGGCTCACCTGGAAGGAGCAACAATGGAACTCTGAAATTCCAGAATTCCATTCAGGCAGACCCAAAGGATACACTGGTGTCTCCAGCCTGTGGCATCCTTCAGAAGTGAAGAACATGAGGCCACCCCACCCTGATTTATCTTTAGACCCTATTTTAGTGGCTGAGTTAAGATTCATAGGAGTAAATCCCCAGAACAAACAGAACCTGAAACAAAACAGCCTTTTGCTGTGGATGCAGTCCCACAACCCAAAAGACTTGTCAGAGCCTGGTGGCACTTAACATTTCCCACCTTTTCCATTAATTTTGTGACCCCATTTTCTGACGTTATTAACCAAATCTCCGTTAATATCCAAACTGTCCTTTATCACTTAACAAGTTTTCTTGGTAGGAAGAGAAGGAAAGTGAATGTCACTCGGCTGCTGGCCTGGGTTTGTCACCGAGGGAGCAGGACCAGCCGGTGGTGAGGGGACGGTGGCATTGTCCCCTGCAGGAGCGGCTCCTCCAGCCCAGGGAGCTCCGCAGAGCCTTCCCGGGGCAGAGCGCGGGGTGCGCTCCTCGGGGCCCGCGGGAGCCTTTCCAGGGCAGAGAGGACAAAGGACGCGTGTCCCGTCCTCACAGCCTGTCACGTTAGGGCAGGGGGCAGAGCAGGAGCTGACCGAGGGCCAGGCGTGGCTGGGTTTGTTCCTTGTCAGCCATCCGGTGGGTGCCCAGGGGAAGCAGAGCATCCTTTGCCGATGGTTTTTCCTCCCGGCGGATGGCGGGGGCCGGGGGCTCCCGGGGGCGGCTGCAGCGCTGCCTGGCACCTCTCCCAGAGAGAGCCTCTGCTCTTGTCACAACTCCGAGGAGCCTCAGGGCTCCTGCTCCTTGTGCTTGGCTTGGTCCCTAAATTGCACCCCACTGGGCTGCAGTTCTCAGGGGTCACGGGCTGGGGATGGACAGGGAGGATGGGACTGAGGGAGGACTCTGGGTTCCAGGTCAATGAGAAGGGACACAGACACATCTACTCTTTGTAGACAGCTCATTCTCTTTTGGCACACCGTTATGAACAGAACTGCCTTTGCTCATAGCCCTGGTTTGACATCAGCACTGTCCTAGGGAGGGAAATTGTTCCCCAATTAACACCTTGAATCCCAGACATACCTACCCCATCTCTGCTTTCTTCAGTTCTTCCCTGCTGCCTCCTTGAGTTGATCTGCAATATTCCCATCTGGGGCAGGAATCCCTTTTGCCCTTACCCACAGCATCCTCTTTTTAAACTATCCCCAGTCAACAACAAAATGCTAATGTCCAGCACCTGTTGCTCTTTTCGGCAGGACAGATGCATTGACCCTAAAACACACCCACAGTCACGACAGCAGGTCAGGAGCCAGAGAATCTCATGCATCAGGCAGTGAGACAGGCATGATGCTGTCATGGTTCCAGAAAGAAAGCTTGGCTGAGGCAAAAGCACGCTGCCCTGGAAACAGGCTGGCTGTTCATGGAAATGCACTGCTGAGGGAGCAGCCCCCCAGTGGGGTCACAGCTGAAACCCACGGGAGTGTGGAGGCTCTGGGCAGAGCCAGAGGGGGAGGATACACCCTGTTCTTACAACGTGGGGTGCAGAAAAGCTGGGGTGGGAGGGGAAGGGGTCCCGTGACTCTCTGGTCTCTTAGCTCAGCCAGCAAGGGTTGAAAAGGGTTAAAATCCTGGGCAGGAAAATGTTTGCCTGGGCTTGTTTTTCACCCAGCCCGAGTGTTGAGTGTCCGTTTATTGTGCTGGACCACGGAAAGTCTTCCTGGCTTTCCTGGCTGCTGGGAGCCGTGCAGGCTCTGGGGCTGTTGGCTGCTGCCCCTGTGTCACTCCGGAACGAGTGGGGTGACAGCTCCTCTCTGGAAGGCTGTGACATCCCATTCTGCTGGGAGGGAAGGGCTCAGCTCAGCCCAGGGGCTGCCAGTGCCCCAGCACAGTCCCCTCTGTCAGGTCACAGCCCTGCACGTGGCAGCCCCCGTTGTTTTTTGGGCTGGCCCACAGACCCCAGCAGCCCCCATGGAGACACTGCTGGGGAGCAGCCCCGTGGCTCCACTGCAGAGAGGTTTGGGGGTCTCTCCTTCACCCACCATCATGGCTTAATGTCAAACAGCTCCCACAGCCTTTCTTGGAAGGCTGTCAGACATCTCCTGCCCAGAGGAGGCGGGGAGAGGTGAGCCTTTCCGGGAACAGAGCTGATTCTGGTAAGCTCCTTTCTTCGAGACTGCCGGCGTGTGCAGACACGCTGGATGGAGAAGTGGGAAGAGGGGATGTGGAGACGTGCTGGCGTGGGGCCCAGGGGCTGGCTCTGTGGCAGATGGGGACTCACAGCACCCCAGGCAAAGGGCTGGGGCAGGACCTGGCTGTTCCTGCCAGGGAAACCCTTCCAGGACATGAGGATGCCTTGCACTGGCACTGGCTGCTCTTGCTGACATGGGAAGGAGGAAGAGAAGGAGTAATCTGCAAATAGGGGGGCTGCTGCCAATAGGCACAAGCCTCATCCTCTCCCACAGCACTGGCAGCAGGCGCTGGCCTGGCCTCAGGCTCTGGCAGAGGTGAAATAGCAGAGCCATGGCACTTTGCTGCTCCCCACCTTCTGTCCAATCCACAGAGGCTCCGGAAAAATCTTTTTCCAGGAAGCAAAGGAGGGGAGAGCCCCCTTCATCACGCTGGCACAGCCACCCCTGTGCCAAGGGAGAGTCTGGCAGCTGCTCCAGCAGCAGCCATGGTCTCCTGTGGCACATGGAGATTTCTGTCTTGCCCTCCTGACCACTGTTGCTGCCCCTCTCACCTGCAGGGCCGTGGCAGGAGACTGCCCTTCCATGGATCATGCAATCACAGGACAGTTTGGGCTGGAAGAGATCTTTAAATGCCATTTGGTCCAACAGCCCCTGCCATGGGCAGAGACACCTTCCACTATCCCAGGCTGATCAGAGCCCCATCCAACCCGGCCTTGAACAATTCCAGGGATAGGCCAGCCACAGCTTCTCTGGATAATCTGTGCCAGGGCCTTGCCACACATGTAGGGAAGAATTTATTCCAGATATCCAATCTAACCCTGTTTCTGTCAGTTTGAAGCCATCTTGCCTTTTCCTGTCATTCCATGCCCTTGTCCAAAGTCCCTCTCCAGCTCTCTTGTAGTCCCATTAGCACTGGAATGGCTCTAAAGTGTTCCTGGAACCTTCTCCAGGCTCAACAACCCCAGCTGTCTCAGTCTGTCTCCACAGCAGAAGTGCTCCAGCCCTCAGAGCATCTTGGTGGTGTCTAGACATGCTCCAGCAGCTCCACATTCCTCCTGGGGCCCCAGAGCTGGGGGACAGATCCTCTGTCTGTCCTCCATCGTGCCAGCTTTGTGGAACTGTTCCCTTCATGCCCTGCAGCTACACAGAAGGATTGGGACATCAGGATGTCTCCCCAGCTCTGTAGGGACTTGGGCAGGAGCCAAGGGCTTGATGAGTTCAGGGGAGCCTGCTCTGGTACTGCCCCTTCATGCTCCTCCTCAGCTGAAATCTGCCCAGGTTTTACCTCTGCCATGCAGGAACCTTTCTCAGGAGCTCCCCATCCCCTTTCCTAGGAAGGAGCTTGCTCCCATGGCTGCCTTGCTCTGTGGGAGGCATTTGACCCTTCCCTGTTTAGAAAGAGCATAACCATGGTGTGCACTGAAGAGCTCCATGTTTGTTTCTTTGAACACAATATTTTCAAACAACTTGAGTCTTGTTTGTTGCAGCAGACACAGCAGCTCTTGGCAGCCTCCATGGGACAGGAACAGGACAAGTTTTCCTCAGTTCAGGCTGCACCAGCTGCCAAGGAGAGGCAGCAATTCCCACTGCAGTTGTGCACCTTGCCCTGCAGTGTCCCACTGGGATCAGCCAGCAGTTTGCAGCTCGGGTGTGATGCTGCCAGGGAAGAGCTGCATCCCACAGCCTGGCTGCCTTGGGATGCTGACTGGTAGCTGTGGAAAACACAGAGCATCAGCACTTTGCACTGTGTGCTGGGCTTCAAATTGGTTCTCATTTATGGAGAAGGAGGAAGCCATTGTGTTCAGAGAAGTGAAAGCCAGTGTGATGTTCTCTACTACTTTTGAAAACACTTTCTACGTGAAGCAGTTCCCTTAAAACACAACCCCCAGTATGGTCAGTACTTCCAAAATTGGAGTTTTCCGTCCCCTGTGGAGACACTGGCTGCAGACAGATCCAGACATCTGCTTTTCATTTCCTGCTTTGTTCTTAAATGTGAGAAAATACGAAATCATGTGGTGCCTTTCTTGATCCCCTGCCATTTATTTCTCTCCTTTATTACAGTAATGGCTCAAGAGCCCTACATGAACCACAGAGGCTTCTCCAAAGGGCATCTCCAAAGCAAGAGGCCCCATTTGGCTCTAAGGAATCTTCTCCTGAGTTTGGCAAGGATATCCTTGGCCAGGAGAGAGGGGCTGGTGGGTTGGTTTGTGTCAGAGCAGTGGCTGAGCTGCCAACACCACTGAGGAGAGGTGGGTTAGTGTGAGCATGAGCTGCCACGAGCAGCTGGGAGCTTTGTCAGGGGAGAGAGAATCCCATCCTATGCCCAGAGCTGGAGATGTGTCAGTGTGTCTCCCTTGCAGCACCAACCCTGGCTGGGCTGTCCCAAAACCTGAATGTTCCTGCTGCCTCCATCCAGCAAGGCCCTGGGATGGAGGACAATGCTTGGGCAGACAAGGATGCTGTCAGTACCTGCTCCCAGGCCCTGCTCTAGTGTCACCAGCTCCTGAGCCTGGGGACCTCCTGAACATGCTTCCCATTAAGTGGAAATTCCCATGAAGTGGAAAATCAACATTCTCTTCTGATCCACTCTGGCATCTTTCTTTCACAGGCTCCTAGCTCTCACTTACTTTCCCTTTTAATTCTCAGTCTTGACCTTATTTCAAGGAATACAAATCTACTGTAACAAACAATTCTTTCACAAGGAACCAAACAGCAAACACTTACAGGAGGGAAACTCCCCGTAGGAGGTGGGGAGGTGTTCTGGGACCATTTCCTGTTTGTTTAGGACACCGCCCACATTCTCTTTATATGTTGTTTTGCATATAAAGCTCTGCACATTCAAGGTGCTTCTGCCTTCACGAGCAATTCCTGAGGCATTAATCACAGATTCCCTCCACCTGTGGGGACCTTGACCCTGTGCACAGCTCAAGTTTGTTGTGAACAGCTCTGGTGGGTGGGGAATGCTGGAGCTGCTTTCAGGTCTCTCCTGGGTGAGATAGGATCTGGCACTTTGACCCGTGCTATATGTGGTTTGGAACAATGAAGGAGTTCCTGGCTAAGGGCTGCAGCAATCAAAGGTTAGGGAATTACATCAGACCAAGCTTCTGAGTGTGCCTGGTGCCTGTCACCAATGTCCCCAGCAGACCTTGTTCTCCTTTTGTTCTGCATCAAACCCAGTGTTTAGGTAGCAGAGCATCTGTCCTGCTACAAAAATTACTTTAGAGCAGAGCAGGGGCTGGAGGCAGAGAGCCCAGCCTCCAGCACGGACACTGAACTGACTGGTGTGACATCCTTTGGTGGGTGCTGAGGGCACACCTGGGGCAGTGCTGGAAGGCACAGAGCTTGCAGGAACCCCTGGTGGTGCCAGTGTCCACTGTGTGTCCCTCTGCCCACACTGCATGGCAGGAGAACGGGTGAATGTTTGTGGATGCTTTGCCTCGTCCATGTTTCTTACTGCAGTTACATACAGGGGGAAAAACCAACCCTCTTCCTGTTATCTACTGCTTTTCTTTGGGGTGCAAAGGGTTGCCTCAAAAAATCTCCCAAAAAGGAAATGGGAACAGGCTGGGATAAGCTGGCCCTGGTTCTCAGTTACTCAGTTTTTCTGCTCTTGGTTTCCCCAAAGGCTTGGAAGTTCCTGGCTCGCAGGGTTGAACACTCCATCACTTGGATGCTGTGATTCTTCTGGGATTGCTCATGTAGGAGCTCACCTGCCTGCCTGCACTCATCACAATTTCATCTACAGGTCCAGATCTGCACTGAAAAACAACCTGCTAATCCTGGAAACTAAAATTTTCCTTCAGTGAAACAAATCAAATTAAGAAAGCAAGTGCCCAGGCAATTCCTGCTGTAACTAAACCTAAAATCTGTTGAATCTGAAGAGAAGTCCTGAGATCTTTCACTGTCATGTGAGAATCCATAAAATCAGAGTGTTTTGGGAACACTCTGTCTCTGCTGCCTCAGAGACAGCAGAACTGTGATTAGAGTTAAGGGGCCTGCCTTTTGCAGCTTTCCCAAAACCCTCTGATTTTAAGGATTCCCACATGTCAGAGTTACAAAATGTCTGTGGTTGACCACTAGTTGTATCAGAAATATCTCCTGGAATACATCAGATCCTCTGACTTTAGGCTCCTCAATGCTGCAAGGGTCTGGTGTGAGGAGCAGATGTGGGATGGGATGGGATGGGATGGGATGGGATGGGATGGGATGGGATGGGATGGGATGGGATGGGATGGGATGGGATGGGATGGGAAGTGGGTTGGCAGTGATGGTGCCAGTTTTCTGCCAACTGCAGCCCAGGTTTGTCACTGCTCACTGGAGCTGCCTGCTCCCATTGGAGGCAGTTGCTGTGCCTCTGTGTCCTGCCTTTGGTGGGAAATACAGGGCTTGGTGGTGGCTCAGGCCCTCGCTGCTGCCAGCCCTTGGTGGCTCGTGGTGTCCCACAAAGCTGCACTGAGGCTGTAGCTGCCCTCCACACTCCTGCTGTGGAATTTCTTGTGCAGATGTCACCTCCAAATCCAGCTGCTGAGCTCACAGGGAGCAAATGGAGATGTCCAAAAATGACCTAGAGGAGTCCTCTGCCAGGTAAAAGACCTCCAGCCCAGCCTGCAGAGGAGCAGCAGCTGCCAGAGAGCAGTTTGTGCCTTAAAACAACAACACCTATGGCAAGTTATGCCTTTGGCAAACAAAGCACTCCCACTTAGCTGAATGTCAGAGCCCTTCCTCAGTTTTACCTATCTCTGGCAGCAAACCCTTTGCAGAAAAGGCAGAACCTGTTCCTTCAGGGGGGATGTGAGCACATGTAGGCTGTGCCATCACTTCCAACAGCCGAGGTGCCCAATGGCTTCAGGCAATGCTGTTTCCTGGGACAAAAGTTTCCTGTGGGCCTTGAGAAAACACCATTTGGGGAAGGGCCAGAAAACATCCCAACAAACTCAGCATGTTCTGTTCTTGCTAGAGCAAACAGACTATTTCAAGCCTTAAATTTTATTTCATTTCCTTGAAATGGCCTCTTTCTTCTAATACAATAAAACAAAAACTGAAGTTGCAGGCTGGGATTTTCACCAAATGCAATATATGGAAACCAGGGGGTTTTCGCTTTTGAAAAATAAAATCCCAACTGGAATTTCCCACTGCACAGAGATGCCAGATTTCCACCAGCCTAAGAAAACTTCAGCCTAAAAGATTTATTTTCCAAGGCAGTCACAGACCCAGTCTGGAGCTTATCTTCATCTTTCAGTTGAGGGAATTGTTAGGGGAAAACTGTTCTGTCTCCTGGGAGCGGAGATGAAAGAGAAAGGAAAGGTGCAGGATGTGGCTGCAGTGCTGGTACATCCGCCCCTGACTGTCACTGGGGCTGGCACTGGGAAGCCCTGACACAGCCTGGTGGTTCCTGCAGAGCTGGGGCTCTCCTGTTCCTGGGGGTCTCCTGCTCCCAGCAGCAGCAACACCCCGATGTCTGAGCCCCGTGTTCATGGAAAATCAGGCAGCAGCAACACCCCGATGTCTGAGCCGCCGTGTCCATGGAAAATCAGGCAGCAGCAAGACCCCGATGTCTGAGCCCCGTGTTCATGGAAAATCAGGCTGTCCTAGCGAGCACACACTGCAGACAGCACGGCCAGGGCACAGGAGCTGCCTGCAGAGCCACCGGGTCCCTGCTCATCCCTCTCCTTGTCTTTGGTGATGCTCCTTTGAGGCAGCCTGGCCTGAGATCAAAGTGCAGCTGATGAACTCACGATCCTGATTAGCAAATTCCGTCTCTTTTGGCCTAATGACTGCTCTTGTAAGATGGCTGCCAAAAAGGAAAGGAATAACTGCTTTGGCATTTTGGGTAATTAATGAGCTTACTGAGCAGCGGGGAGCTGCAGTTGGAGGTGGGGAGCGCTTTCCCAGCCTAAGGACAGTGACGCTTTGGTGGGAGAGGAGGAGGGAGCAGCCGATCTCTGCAAGTCCCTGCCTGAATAATTTGCCAAGCAGTCTGGGCTGCTGTGCGTGCTTTGGGAAAAGCTGGTGTGAGTACATCTGGGGAATTCCAGGAGCCATCCCATTGCCTCCGCTATTCCCTGCCCTCCCCCTGTTCCCTCCTCCTCCTGGCGTCACCCTTGGACACGTGAATAACAACTAAAGCTCTGTCTCGGGGCTTCACAATTCCGAATGAGCGGCAGCGTCTGTGTTGCTCCAGGGGATGCGATAAGCAGCCGGGAGTGGGAAATACAGCCGGGAATCCCTGCCTGCCTGCCTTTCCTCCTGCCCACCACGGGAACATGAAGGCTGCCTATCTCCAGATGCTGCTGTGGGCCCTGTACCTGGTGGTGACCCTGGCTGGAGGTGAGAGCCAGCTCCGCTCGTCCCCACCCTGCCCGGGGACAGCCGGGCTCGGGGGGATGGCCATGGGGCCGGGAAGGGGGCGGTGGCACTGATCAGGCTGCAGGGACCTGTGCGGGAGGGACGCAGGGGATCTCAGGGCAGGATCAGGCTGGGTTTGGGAAGCGATGGGAGGGGGGGGGGGGGGTGAAGCCAATAAATGGCCGCAATCCCGGCAGCAGGGACATCCGAGAGCCCCGAGATGGCTTCTGTCACACGGGAGGGCAGATGGGGAGAGCGACGGAGACGCTTCCCGATAACATCTGTTCGGAAAAAAAGCATGATGCGCTTCTCGTCCCCCTTTTTTCACGTGCCTGGGGACGTGGCAGGAAGGCTGCAGCCTCACCAAGGATGGGTGGGGGTCTGAGGAGACGACACCGTGTGCTGCAGGTGCCGGTGCTGCCGTCCCTGTGAGGCAGGGGGGTGTCACTGTCACTGCTGTCACACACTGCAGTGTGTGTGTGTGAGGGAGCCTCTCCTGCCCTCAGGACAGAGATCTCTACGGGCAGTGTGTGAGGGGAACCTCTCCTGCCCTCAGGACAGAGATCTCTACGGGCAGTGTGTGAGGGGAGCCGCTCTCCTGTTCGGATAAAGATCTCTGCGGGCTCCGGGCCGTGCTGGGCCGGCTCTGCCGGGGCCGGGCTCGCTGCCGTGGCTGTGGCACAGCTCAGTGCTCGCCACCCTTCAGCAGGGCGGTGCTGGGCTGCCCCGCAGGCTCCCAGCACGGCAGGCAAGTCTGGACTGTGTCCGGAGCCACGGGGTGATTGTTCCCAAAGAGCCCCTGAGATCCGTGTCCTGCTGCCAGACCACGGGAGGAGTGAGGATGACACGGGCAGGTGGGGATGGAGCTCCCCCTCAGCACAGGTTCTGCAGCGCTGGCCCGAGAAAGGTGGACAGCAGGGACACCAGGCAGGGACACCAGGCAGCTCACCCTGCCCTGGGGACCCGCTGCCTGCTCGGCACTGCCTGACTCTGCTCACCCTTTCCCCTAAATGAGGACACAGGGCTGGCCCTGCTGAAGGCCTGGTGGAGCTCCCTGGAGGAGCTCCTTTGGGGGAACTGTGCTGAAAAGCAGGTGCCAATGGCTCCTAAGAGCAGCGGTCCTGGGCCGAAAAACTCCCAGATCCCTTTGGCAAAGACTCAGATGCTGCTCAGGGAAGCAGGGTGTGTGCCCCAGAGGAGAGCTCCATGCTCCTGGGGCACCCCTCTGTCCTGGGAAGGCTTTCCAAGCTCCTCCACTCTGGGAGAAACCTACCAGGAGCTCAGCCAAATGGAAACCGTTTGCATTGGTGCCAATAATTGTAAAATCAGTTCAGGGTTCTCATAGGAACAGGGACTGCTCCCCACCATGCAGGGGACCGTGTGGCCCTCTTGTCCCTGTGCCTGTTTTGTTGAACTGTGCTCTGAAAGTAGAGGCCACCAGCTGAATATCCTCTGGCTAATGAGAGTTGATTGGCAAGTCAGCCGCCCTGAATTCCCAGCAGGGAATTCTTGACCCTAAAATGCCACAGAATACATTATTGTGTGAAAAAAGTTTTGCTTTAACTTGACTTGACTGAGAGTTGGAAATGGGCTTCTGTAGAGAGGCCACAGGAGTGTTTGCTTGGGATTTCTTTGCAATCATTTCCCCAGTAAATTATTCAAATGATTCAGAGTGCTCTTGCATTGATGCTCATTCTTGTACCTGGTACCTGGATCATTCCTAACTGAAATGCATAAAATTCGCCACATTCCCTTGGGAATCGGGGGCAACATTTTGTAAGAGATAGCTTGATTGAAACCAGATGCCAGTTCCTTTCTTCACAGAGGCTCCAGATAAATCAGGGATTGTTTTTGTAAATCCTGCCCCCAGGGATATCAGGAACAAGTTGTCAGGATGTGTTGTGCAAGTGCCTTTTGTGGGAGGCTGGAGGTGGATGAATGGCCCCAGTGGTGTGACTGGCCCTGCCCCTTGAAGGGGTCAAGGGGGGGTGTTATTTTTACACTTTGCAAACTGAAAACTGTGTTTTCTGCTGGAGGTCGAAAAGATGTGTTTGGGAAGCTGGGCTGCTGAGATACCTGTGGGACTGAAGCATCATTGCCAAAAGGTTCTTGCCCTGCACCCTTTCTCTGAGCCCAGGTGATGCTCAGAGGCCCTGGGAGCAGAGAGGCAGGGTGCCCACCTGGAGGGGAGGTCCCACAGAGATAAGACTGATAAGGAGAGAGCAGAGCACCCTGTCCACTGGTGAGGCTTGCAGCAGGTCTTTGGAGAATGAAGAAATGCATTTTCTGGGCATTGTGCTGAGACCAGTCCTCCTGGTAGCCAAAGGGGAAAGGACCTGCAGGTCCAGGGGCTTGCACATCCTACAGGACAAGCTGAAATGCTGTCCCAAAAGCCCACAGATTTCACAGTGCTTTTTTTCCCCCTCAGTTTTCTGGGTATCTTATTGCATGTGTGGGGGCTACAAGCAAATTTGGCTTTGTGGTCATCAGGATCTGTCTTCATCTCAGTTCAGCAGGGATTGGAAACTTTCATGGCTTTGGACTCTTCCCTGGAAAAGGGAGACATTTAGCAGTGCTGGTTTATAGATAAAAGCCAACACTTAATGAATTGAAATTTTTATTTCAGGGCAACCCAAAGCATATGTGACGTGTCCAGAAGATTGCAGAAATCCTTCAAAGAAATTTATACCAGAGAGGCTGATCAGGAGGTTCTACGAGACTGACTCTAGATGTAAACTAAATGTCATCATGTAAGTGCTGCCCCACTTCCAAGTGGGATCAGGGTTAAATGGGTGGGGAAAGGGACTGGGATATGTACCTGGAAGGACAGGGCAGAGGAATGCTGTGGGGAGAGAGCTCATGTGTTCCTCTGAAAGCAGATATTTGTCTGAAGACAGATTCAGACTTGTGAGCTTGTCTGGAAATGAGAAAAGCTCCATTTCTTTCCTTTGGGATAATTGCTGTTTTGTGTTTATGCTGAAGTTCATGCACCATTGACACCATTTTATTGCAGCCCAGGGGGTGGCTCCAAAGTGAAGCTGCTGGGTTGACCTTGGAAGTCTCACAACACCCAGTAAAAGTAAACCTGAGAGCTTTTCCTTCATACTTGTGTGTCCTGGGGCAGCTGGTGCCTGTGGAGCTTTCTGTGTCCAAGCAGGACAATGCTTCTGAAAGTGAAAAGCTTATTAGGGGAAAACCCTTCTCCCATGAGTCATGTTTAACTGCTCATTCAGTCAGATATCAGAGGCACCTGCCTGCCTTTCCTAAAATGAATCATCCAAACAACACTTGGTCTTTGTATCTACACACCTTCCCCACAGCTCCGATCGCCTGAACCAGTGTTTTCTTTATTCAATAAGTGATCCCTTTGTATTTTCAGATTTGTTACTGTGCAGGATAGGAAGATTTGTGTAGATTCAAATGCAGGCTGGGTGAAGAAGTTCCAAGACAAACTGAGCAGGAAAAATGCCACAGTGATGCCACCACGTGATGTCACCTCAGCAGAAGAGCCCGGCAGCATTGAGAGACACGTTGGTCTTCCAGAACTGCCTCCATCTCCAGCCACTGCTCCAGCTGGTTTCTTCCAAGGGACTGGAACAACACTCAGGGAGACAGAACATGCTCCTGCTGCCCCCACAGAGGTGTCCAGCAAGCCCCCCCTGGGCAGGCAGGAGCTCCCCCAGCTCCCTGCAGGATCCGTCCCAGTGACACAGGAGGAGGCTCTGCACCCTGGGGTCACTCCAGGAGCCAAGGGGGAGCCCTCAAATTCTCCTGTTACAGCAGATGTGGGCTCCAGGCAGCCCACCCCACGCCCCACTGGTCAGCACACAGCTTCTCCTAACTCCAATTCAGACCTGATGGCTGCTGCCACAGCATCAATCCAACCTGCACTGGCTGCCAATGGACCCCTGGACCCCACAGGAGCCAGAGCCAACACACCAGACACTGCTGCTAGCAGTTCTGGGTCAGATCTCCCCTCCACCTGGGACAGTATGAGGACCACAACAGTCACAGAGACAGCACCACAGAGTACTCCAGTGTCTACTCTGAGCTCCACCACTGCCACAGAAAAAGCTGCTTCTGTCCATGCCAACAGGCTTGTTGGTCCCTCTGCAGGGACAACAGCATTTGATCATTCATTGCCCATAGGGAAGCAAGAGCCTTCAGACACAGGAGTTTTTACTCACCAGGCACTGTCAAGCCAAGCCAGGGTGCAGATGATCACAGTCAGGCCAAACAATCTGCCCCTGCCCAGCTTCCTGTCAAAATCTCAAATGCACTTTGTCATCCCAGTTTCTGTGGTATGTGGACTGATGGTTAGCAGTGTTGCCCTTGTGTGGTTGTATCTGAAATTTGGAGTCAAACCAGAAGAAACATCCAGAGAAATGGTGCAGGGCTTGCTCTACCAGCAGGCAGGACCTCAAGACAATGCCTATCCAATGGAAGTAATATGAATGCTTCATACATGGACATTTCTGTTTGAGTGTTGCTCCAGAAAAGCTGTTCATGCTGAACTGGTGACCAGTAGGAAGCAAGCCTGGGAATAAAAATCACAGAGAAAATTGGTTTTCTGATAGAGCAGAATGCCCAATAATACATCTACTTCATCGTTGACCAATCACAGTGTTCAGGAAATAAGGGAGACACTTCTTTTCTACTGGCACTGTTCTGTACAAAGGCTGTGGCTGTTCTCTTGCTGTTGCTGGCTCTTTGCCAGCTGATGTGATTTCCCAAGTCACTCTTGGGAATTTTCTGTGGTTCATCGTGGCCCAGGCAAGAAGCCACTCACCCACCCACACTGCTGGACTTGGGCTCAGCCACCTTGAGCAATCTTAGCACCAAACCCACACAATTTGCACTTAAACTCTCTGCTGCTTCTTTCTTTGCACTTCAGGTCTCTGCTCTGCCTGACCAAGACTGAGCTGGTGCCAGCTGGGTGCTGGCTCTCCCTGGGCTGATGGAATTTACTCTCATCACTTTCTTTTGCTGGAGGCATGAGGGACAGCCCAGCTTTTCAGAAATATTTGACCAACACTGCATCTGATCAGGGGAATGAAGGTCAGTGCTACAGATTTTCTATTCAGAGAAGCTGGCAATCCACAGTCTGTCTCCTCCTTGAAATCAAGCCCTTCCTTTTAGCAGCTCTGGGTATTTCTTCTTGCAGATGAATTCTGAGAGCTGGTTCTTGGCAAATCAATGCAATAAATCCCTTCTGCCAGCTGATGCACCTTGTGCCCAGCTGCATCCATCACCAGGGCAGGAAAATGCTGATGAATCTTCACAAATGGGAGAAATCAAGAAGCCAGCCAATAATTTTGCTATTCCTGTGTTATCATTGGAACATTTTTGCTCTTCTCTGCAAGCACAAAACCCAGGAAATGTGGAGCTAAAGGCAATTCTGGATGTAGTCATGAAAAAATTACCACAGCAGACATTCTTTTGATCCCATTTTCTCTCTAGAAATAAGCATATTTGCAGATCCACAAAAAAAAAAAAAAAAAAGCACAAAATGCCTGTTCATGGTCCTATACTGCAGCCACATTTCAGTTTTTCCATTTTGGATAGCACTGATCACCAGGCTATGAAAGCACTGTTACAGAACCAGGCTTTTTTAAACCCCAAATTGATTTTAACATATCCTGACAGTGCTGTACATAAGTCTTATGTTTTATCTGTGGTAAAGTCTTGAAAGCCCTTATTAAACTTTGACTCCAGGATAATTCTGCTGGAGTGTGCAAAGGCCTTCATGACGTGATGCTTTGTAAGTAGATACATATCAAGGGTCAGATCCCAACCAGCCTCAGGGGATCAGATCCCTAACTACAAATATGCATGCAGAAAGTAAAAGCAAGATCAGCAAGAAAAAAGCAAGAAAATGATAAGCAAGATGATAAAAAATGATGGGCCAGCTGTAAAGCAGAGCTTGAGGAATGAGACCTGTTACATCTGTTAGATTGCACCTTCAGGACATCCCTCCAGCCCTGCAGGGGGAGAGGACACACCACAGCTGTGCTTGCTCTCTGCCATCACACATCCCTCACTTCTGCACTTTGTTCTGCATTTTGAGGGATTCCTCTCCTTTGCAAGCACAGGATGCAATCAGATCTATTACAATGATTAATTTGGTGTGAAACCCTTCCTTGTGCAGCAGCTCAGCTGTGGAAATCGGGTTGGGGTTGATTTTCCTGGAGGGTAAATCAGGCCCTGCCAGTGCCACCTCCCCCTGCACCCACCTGTGCACAGCTGGAACACGTGAAGTGATGTACTGTGGCATTATTTTTATATGAAACACTAGAAATGTTATTTTTGTAAAAAGGGTTTTATAGCTTTTTGGATGTATGTAATGTCCTGTCTGAGCTGCTTGGAGTCGAGACCTTTGTGGCAGCCCTGGGAAACACTGTGCCTTGTCTGTTCTGTTGCTGGTCTGAGATGGTTTGTGCAAGTCCCTGGGGGCTGGATCAGTGCCCAGGCCCTCCAGCAAGCAGGGTGGACACTTGTGTGCTGCAGGGGAAGGGCTGGGGGATGGATGTGCACCAGGAGACCACTTGGAGTCCCCAGTCCTTGGCAGGACCCTGCTCCCAGCTCCACCACCAGCTCCCAGCTGCTGTGATCCCCCTGGAACTCATCAGGAGGAGATGCTCCTCATGGCTGGCCCTGTCCTTGTGCACTCCCTGCCCCTCTCCTGTCCCTTGGCTGCCTGCAGGCAGAGTGCTGGCACCCTCACAGGGGACAGGGGGACACTGCTGGCACCCTCACAGGGGACAGGGGGACACTGCTGCTCCTCTCTGCAGTCTGGGAGGGAGGGAGGATGGAGCCTGTGGGTGTCACCCATTTCTGGGGGTTAAATACCACTTGCTGTGGAGCACAGTGACTGTTACAAGCTGCAGTTTGTTTGTATATTGAGTGTGTGCATGAGATATGAGCTGTACATTTTTATAGAAATAAAAGTAATAAAGTCCTTATGTTAAAAACTTTCACCCTCAGGGGATTGAGCCTTGGGCTGGGTTTCCAAGCCTGGTCCCTGCAGAGATGAACACCTGTGACTGAGCACTGTGGAAAGCATTCCTGCATCACCAAGAGATGGCACAGCTGGCACAGCTGGATGTGGCCAGGCTATTGCTCCATCTGCTTTAGGGTTTGATCTTGCAGATGTTTGCAGGAAATATATTTCCTCACAGGGATTTGTGTCTCCCATCTTATAAAAGGCAATAAAGAAAACTGGACTTTGGCATTGTTTAAGCAAAGCTAAGGTCCAACAGTAGCTCAGAGACAGCAAACATTGTTCTGTAAGAAGGCAAGAGGGCAAGGGCTGAGACAGGAGCTCTCCCACCCCAGCCAGGGCTTGGGCTGCCCTTGTGTGCTGCTCTGGTGCTGGAGAGCTGGGAGGAGCAGCTCAATGAAAGAGTCAGTTCTCAGGGTTTGCCTGGAGTGGGGAGCTGGCAGGAGCAAGAGGGATGAGCACCTTCCCTACATTTCAGGAACTCTCATCCCAACCATCTCTCAGCCCCGTGCCCTTCCAGGTAGACACAGAAGTCAATGAAAGTTTCCTGCAGCTGAGTCACCAGGCCAGGAAGGTCACTTGGGGATAATGGAACTCTAAAAAATGAAAGCACTTTTGTTTTTTTAATTTCATTTCTCCTCTCCTGTGGAGAGAGCAAGAGGAAGGAAGGGGGCGATGCAATCCAGGCAGGCCTGACGGGATGAATCATTTCCAGTCATTTCCCCCAGGCAGAGCTGGCCCCAGCAGGGCTCTTGGGGCTGCTCCTCTGGAGATTTTGGCTGCCCCTGAGCACACACTCCCTGGCTTTGCTGGTGTTGGTGTGTGGCTGTGCAGGGAAGGGCCTTGTGCCAAGGTGTCCCTTCCCCTGGAGCTCCATGGGGGCCTCAGGGGTGGAGGTTGCTCCAGGGGATAACCAATGCCACGTCTGCTCTGCTCAGGGGGATGAGAGGTGCATGTCCTGCCTTGATGCTTCCCCTCAGCCCCCAGGAGATGGGGGGTCCATGCTCATGAAGGGCTCCCTCAGCCCTTACTAACCCTCGTGTTTCATTTCCAGCTCCACAGCATCTCCACCATGTCATAGCAGCTGTTTAGATTGACCTTGTGAGAAGTCGTCCCTGGGGCTCCTCGCAGGCTGACTGTCCCCACAGGATCCATCACAGGTCAGGCCTTGAGGGCACTAATTGGCCATCGTCATCCTGACCAGCCTCATCTGTGGGTGGGTTCACCCCCACAACACCTCCCAATCCTCTGCCCAAGCCTCAGGAGCCCCATCTAACTCAGGTTTGAGCTCTGCTGTGCTGTGAGTTGCTGCTCTGATGTCCTGGCTCTGATCAGCCCCTTGCACAGCCCTTGGGGCTCTGCTGGAGGTACCTTGGCTGGATGGAGCTCTGTCCCTGTCCCCATCTCCTGTTACTGCTGAGAAGATTCCCCCAACTTTCCCAAATGGATTCTGGGTTTGGTTCCTGACCTTGGTGTGCCTGGGGCACTGCTGGAGGCTCTGGGACCTGTGCTCAGACCCTGGGGGCTGTCACCTGCCTCTGCTGGGGCCACCCTTGGCTGCTGGCTTGTCCCTCCCTGTGCTCCCTGCAGCTGCACCTGCCAGGGACACAGCTCTGCCATTGTCTCCTGCAAGCTCTGACTGTTCCCAGGGCAGTGTGAGGTGAAGAAGAGGAGGTGCTGCCTCCATCCTCAGTGCTTTGGGCTCGGACTGATCACAGGCCTCAGCGTGGTTTCTTTCCTGTGAAATGTTGCACAAGAGCTCTCGTGCGGCCTCTGGAGCCACCAGCACCTTCACCCTGCTGGCTCAGCAAGGCAGGACAAACAGGGTGAACAGCCACGGCCCTGCTGGGCTTTGTGTTTGCTTGATCCCCCTTTTCATGAGAATTGTGTCCCTGCTGTGTCACTGCAAGGGCTGCTCTTGTTGCTGGAGTCCCCCTGGGTATCACAGAGGTTGTTGGGACCTCTTTGGTGACTGTCACAGGTGATGGAGGAAGGTTCATTTCTTGAGCCTTCAGAATTCACCCTGAAATTCTGCCACAAACCAAATCATTTAAAAAAGAAGGCAGATATAAGTGAGGTCACCCTCCAAGGAGGGATGAGATGTCACCTTGCTGACTCTGACCGTAACCCCACATAAACACACTTTCATTACAACATCTAGGTCCCTTAACATGTCTTGTTCATCACATTCATTAACTGCATTTATTTTTCTGATTGCTGGGGTTTTATTCTAATCAAACACTAAGGAGCAGATAAATTCATAACTTGTTCTAGTGCCATCTTGAAATTATCAGGGCTAACTCTGTTCAGAATTAAATCACTAAAAATTTGACTGGAATTGCTTCCATGCCCTATTTTTTTCTGTTATCTCAGCTTTGCTTTAAAAGCTGAGCTGAAGCATCTGTGTGCTGCTTGCCTAAACTCTAGGAGCTTTGAAAGGAGCTGAAGTTCTCATTAAGCTTCATTTCCCCTGATTGCTACTCCATACAGAAGCCTCTCCAGTGCAGAGTCTCCCTCACACTCTTCACTTAACCCTGAGGTAGTTGATTGACCTCATTGGATAGAAATGGAAAAATATCTCAATTTTAGTGTGTTTGGGGAAGCTGACATCAGATCTATTATCTCATCTTCCTTAGCCAGATAAGGCCACTTCCAGTTTCTGCTGCAGGTGCATTGACCCCTGCCTGTTCCTGGCTGTGTTTGTGAGGATTTCCTGCATGCCCACAGTGAATTTCTGCTCTGTCCCTGTGCCTGTGGAGGAGCTTGCCCAGTGAGTTAGTGCAGGCAGAGCCTGGGGAAGGGCTCCTGGAGGGCACAGAGCTTTTCTGAAGCTCTGTCTCCTGACTCCAGGCAGAGCTTCCTGCACAGGAAGATTTCAGATCAACAACTCACAGCACTTGGTGCTCCCCAGTGTCTGACTGTAGGAAGCAGACTTTGGAAGAGATTGTTATTTTTCTTATTTTAGAGTGTCTTTCCAGGCTGTAGGAGTTGCCAGGGCTGTTCCTGGAACCACAGGGATTTTGGGAAGGAAGCAGAGAATTTGGTTTGTGATTGTGTCCTGAGTCTATCAGGGCTTCCCCATGCAGAGCCTGGAGGGAGCACCCCAAAGGAATGGGAAGGAGCTTTGCAGGCAGAAAGGGATTAAAGAAGCCAGACAAGGATGTCTCATCTTGTAAATGGGAAAATCCAAAGTGACTGAGAAGAACAGAAGAAAGCAGGAAAAACTAATTCCAAAGCCTCCCACTGCCTCCTTGGGGACAAGTTTCAGGCCCTGGGTGATGCCCCTTGCTCCTGCCTTGCCCAGCTGCTCTTGCAGGGCCTCCCCAAGTGCAGGATGTCTGTGGTTGTTTTCAACCACCCACTGAGACCCCAAACCCAGCCTGGGGCTGCTCTGCCCAACTCCTCTGTCCCCACACTGGCAAAGGCTACATCTGATGTGTCCCCTCAGCCTCCCTCCTCCTGCAGAAAAACAATCTTCTGTTTATTTTTTTTGTAAACAAGCACATTCCTCAGAGTCTGTTTAAGTGAAAGAAAAACTTGGGCTGGCAGAGGTGCTTTCCAACACTTAACAAGGAATGCCTACACATCAGCCTTTCCCTTTCCAAAGTGAAAAGAAGAAACATCAAAAGTTCTCCAGGGAGTTGTGAATCATCTGATTTCCACAGACATGACTTCAAATCCTGAGAAAAGGGAAGCACAGCATCCTAGGCCAGGTCTTTGGCCAGAAAAAGAAACACAGCTCTGCAGGAGCTCCTGAAGGTCCATGCAGAGCTGTGGATCTTGAGCCTCCATTGGCAGGAAATGTGTCTGATGAAGCTGAGCATGGCCAGAGCTGTTCTCAGCACTGGGTGGTTTTTCCCCCAAATATTTCAAAATGCATCCAGGGATGACAGTCCCAGGCACAATGTCCTGCTCCAGAGAGTGGCTGGGGGTGCCAGTGTGAAGAAGGGCTTGAGGTGGCCCCTTGGGTAGTTCTCAGGGAGCAAGGGAGGACTGTGGTGCCAGGGGATCTGCATGGGATCCCCCTCCTCCCTGCACTCATCTGGAGTCTGGTTAAACAGAGGGAAAGGTGAAAAAAGCTGAGCATGAGCTGAGCATGACTGGTAAGGACCTGCAGAAGGGCTCCTTGGACCTTCAGAAGCTCTGAAGAAAGGGGAGCCGAGGACAAGGGGGGAGAGCTGTCCCCAGGTTAACACAGAGGGGCTGGCCCCTTTCACAGCTCCCTGCAGAGTCTGGGATGCCTCAAGGCTGTGGAGGGAGGAAGATGATGGAAACACACTCAGAACCTTTGAACAGTAAGTGTTCCATCCATTCCCCTCAGCCTGGTTGCTGACTCCTGCCCTGCCCTGAAGCTGGGGCTAAGCCAGCCCTGTCCACAAGGAAAGGCTTAGCTACACCCCCTTCTCTTATAAACAGTGATTTTTGGTGGAAAACTTGGGTTCTTCTCCATAGTACCAACATGGAATGTGACACAATTTCTGCCAGTATTTGCCAACTCGTCCCTTTCAGGCCACAGAGGGCTGGTGGCAGCAGTCACTGTGCTCTGTTTAATGCTTTCCAGGATTCACAAGCCATCCAGGCATCTCCAGCACATTTGTGTTGGCTCTGGGCTGAGTGACCTTGCATGGAACACCAAGTTTTGCATTTCCCATGGCTATGAATCCCCTCTCTGAAGGCCCAGGAGCTCTTGAGTGTACATCTGCAGGGGAGGATTTCACTTCCCTCATGACTTTCCCTGTGTGGGTGAAAACAGAAGCTGACACAATCTATTTAGCCTTCCAGGTATTGTCTGTCTGCAATCCCAATGACCCCATGTGACATGGAAATCCCCAGGGGCAAAGAAGGTGCAGGCTTTTCCTTTAATTGGGTCGAAGTCTATGGAAAAGAGAGAACTTGGAAAAGGGAAGGAGTAGAGAGGATAAATTGCAGCAGCTCCTTGCCTGAGCTCAGAGTTGAGCTCTCCCAAGGAGGCAGAGCAGCATCCTGCAAGGAAGAGCCCTCCCAGAGCCACCATGCTCACTGCAAGGACAGTCCTGCTGCTGGCTGGGCTCGTCACCCTCTTGCCATGCTCCCATGCAGGTAAAGCCCCTGGTGGGTCACTGCTGTGCTGGCCAGAGCAGAGCAGCAGCTCCTGGGGTGCAGGGAGGGATGAAGGCTGCTCCTGGGGCTGGGTTTGGCAGAGCTGTTGCAGGGCTGGGGGATCACCTGGAGCATCCTCCTGCCCCGGGAGGGCACCTGGGGCTCCTCATGGCAGCATTTGCAGAGCCTGGGGATGTTGTGTCCATCAGGCCTGTGCTGGGGAAGGTGCTGAGGGCAGGGCTGCCCCCGAGCCAGCCTCACTGTGCTCTTTGTTTTCTGCAGCCCCCTACACCCCAGCTGAGTGCTGCTTCGACTACGTCAAGGGCGTCCTGAGGCTGGACATCCTCCTGGACTTCAACTCCACTACCAGGGAATGTTATTTCCCAGCAATTGTGTAAGTCCTGGCAGCTTCCCTGCTGCTGTGCTGCCTCCCGGGCTGCCATGGGCTCAGTTCATCTGTTCCATGTGGGGACAGGACAGGGACAGGTCTGTGTAAGCTCTGTGATGTTCCAGCATGAGGAGGGGAGGTGTGACTGTCTGGGCACTTCTGCAAGGCCACTGCAGCTCCTGAGAGCTCTGCAGGGGCTCCGGAGGTGCTGGGCTGCAGGGTGAGCTGCTTGTAGGGCACCAAGAGCCCAGGGGCAGGCACAGGGACAAAGGGAAAGGAGCAAGGGTGCAGGGCAGGGAGGATGGTGTGGGCACAAGTGGAATCACAGATGTCATTCCTCACAAAGCTTCACCTTTAACCTTGGCAGGTTTGAGACCAAGAAAGGAGTCAAGGTCTGTGCAAACCCTGAGGAGAAGTGGGTTAAGAGAGCAGTTAAAGTGCTTCAAAAGAAGAAAGTTCGTGCTCCGTGATGTGGATTGGGTGCCCTGGTTCAGGCTCCCCAACATCTGCTGGGAAGGAAGATTTGCATCCCCTCTCAGAAGGGGTTCAGGATGTTCAGATCCTGGGAAAAGGCACCAGAGCCCTGAGCTGCACCCACAGCTGGGCACCAGCTCCTGGAATGCTGCTGGCCCAGCCTGCACCTGCCTGCTGTTCACAGCCACAAAATAAAGTTTATTTCATGTGATATTGAAGAGTTTGTTTGTATTTGTCCTTTCTTCTTCCAGTCCCACAACTGTGCTGCTGCCAGCAGCTGGGGCTGGCTCTTCCCACTGGGTCTCAGGGCAGGAAGGGAGGGGATGGATGGGATTTCAAGGGGACCCTAAAGGGGTCGGAGACCCCTCTGAGGGTTTTGGGTGCCAAACTGCCACCAGTTTCAGGCTGAGGGGTTTCAGCCTGTCCCATTTGCTGTCCTGTGGAGGGCACAGCCTGTCTGCCCCGTGTGCCCAGGCCTGGGGTGTCTCTGCTGGGCTGCAGAGGAAGGGATTCCCTGCAGAGCTCCCTGGGCACAAGGGACAGATAGGGGAGGCTGAATCACATGGGGGATTCCTGCAATATCCCCCTGGCAGGGGCCATGCAGAGCTCAGCACCGATCCCTGCCAGGGCTGTGGGAGGGGGAACAGAACTGCAAGGGCAGGAGTGAGGAAAGTCATGAGTTAAAGACAGTTTAATAAATGAAGCAGAACTGGCCCACAAGCCAAGCAAAATAAGGGATTAATTTTCTCCTTCTCATGGGTGGGAAAGTGCTTAACCATGGGGAGAGAGCAGGGCTCCCTCACGTGTAACAGTGACCTGGGAAGACATATTCTGCAAATGTGAATGTCCCCCTACTTCCTCCTCCTTTCCCTGTAACAGTTCACTACGGGGGAAAACAAAAGGAGAACCAACCAAGAAAAGAAACCTACCCAAAAAATTCCACCAAGTGATAAAGAAACCATCACTTGCACTGGCCCAGATGATGCTCAGGCACTCCCAGCTCCTGGGGAAGGGGATTTTGGCTGCAGCAGCAGCTCCAGGGATGCTCTCACAGCAGAGCTGAGGGGTGACCCTGACACGCTGCAAGTCTGGGACCTGGGGTGGAGAACTCTGGGGGCACCAGGAGAGGCTCCAGCCTGGGGAAGCCTCTTGAGCTGCTTGAACTGCTGCCTTTCCACTGCAGGAATCCTCAGCCACGGAGTCTCTGTTTGCTGGGCTTGGTGCCCTCTCCTGACAGGGCCTCGGATGCAGAACAGACCCCGGGGCTCTGGGCGGGGACACCGGCATTTATCACCGGCAAACTGTTCATGCTCTCTGTCAAGTATTAACTTTTGTGATTATCCACTCAAAAAGGCATTTTATGAGTCAGAGAATATTTCCCACCTCTATGATGATTTTTGGTTTTTTTTTTTTTTTGGTCCATGCCTATCCATTTCAATTTCTAAAGCAGGGGTTTTGCTCAGAAAATTTGTATTCAGTTATTAACTACAGTGAGGTTGGACACCCATAAAATCCTCTGCAGGGTCTGTAGCCCCTCTTCTCTCCACTTGCCTTTGCATTTGCACCTGGGCATGGCTCAGAGGGTGCTGGGAATGGCCCAGGAGCTGCAGAGGAGCCTGCAGAGGACTGAAGCCAGACCCAAAGGTCCATTGCTGGGGCAGGGAGGGAAGCCCAGTCCTCCAGAGCCTTGTGGGGCCTTTCCAGGCCTTCAAACATCCAACATGCACCGATTTTCTCCATGAAAGACAGAGTGGAGGCATCTACTGATGCTTCCTCTGGAGAGGAATAAATAGGGAAAGGAGGACCACCTGTGTGCCTCAGACAAGCCTGGAAAGGGAGCTCAGGGCTGGCACATGAGGTTTTCTGAGCCAGGGGATGCTGGATGGAAAAAGTCATTAGCTCAGTTCTCCCTTAATTACAGTCCTGTGCTTTTAACCAGTGCCTGGGAGCTGGTGTGAGCCTGGGGCTGCTGGCCCCAAGGCTCTGAGCACTGGGGACATGGGCAGGGAGGGCAGGAGAGCCTGGGGGTGATGCACAGCCCACAGAAGGGGCTCTGGCTGCTGTGCGCCAGGCATTTTCTCCCTGCAGAGCCCTGCCTGGGGACAGTGGCACCAGAACCCCGTGGGGCTGTGCCCAGCTCTCTGTGTGACCACCCTGCCCCACGCAAGGCCAGCAGACCCCATGTCCTGCAGCCCATTTCTTGTAAACCAGCATTTCCACCACATTAGATCTGTTTCCTTCTCCTTTCTCCTTTCAGAGAAGTCGTGCAGACATGACATAATTTCCAGAGAAACCCATTTCCACCTTTCTTCCCCTCTGAGAAGCCTTGGATTGATTGCCTGATCCCCCAAGCCACAGTCAGGTCCCCTCCTGTGCTCCCACCCAGCATCATCCTATGGTGGCTCCCACCAGGACCTCACCTCCTCACACGGAGCTGCATCTCCTGCCCAGGGAGCAGATCCCTGCATGGAAGCTGGGCTGGTGTCCAGCAGTGCTCCATGGGGCTGCCAATGGGATCTGGGCCATCTGCCCCTCCTGCCTGCCCTCTGGGGTGGCTCTGTCCCCTCTCCTGGGGCTGTGCTGGTATCTGTCCCCTCTCCTGCAGGAGATCTCTGTGCACCACAAGCCTCCATCCCCCAACTCTCATTTCAGTCCCAGGGTTGGTGTGGGAGGCACAGGCAGCACAGGGGTTCAGGCTTGTGTTAAGACCCAGACTCTCCTCACACTCCCCACTGCCCCTGCCCCATTTCTTCCCCTTCTGTGAAATCTGCTGAGCCCACCAAAAGCACCTCTGACACCCCTTGCTCCAGAGTCCCTTCTGGGTTGGTCCAGTGTGGCTTCTTCTGCCTGACACGCAATCCCATCCCATCCCATCCCATCCCATCCCATCCCATCCCATCCCATCCCATCCCATCCCATCCCATCCCATCCCATCCCATCCCATCCCATCCCATCCCATCCCATCCCATCCCATCCCATCCCATCCCATCCCATCCCATCCCATCCCATCCCATCCCATCCCATCCCATTGTGCTTTCCTGCCCAGCCCAGTACTCCCTGTGTGCCCAAGGCTGGTTTGGATGGGATTCCATCACTGGCCTTTGGCACTGGGCAAACCAATCAAACCCCCTGAGACCTGTCCCTGCTCATGGACTGTGGGCTGTCTCTCCTGTTAGAAACAAGCGATGAGCTCTGGACTTGTCCTGCCTGCATGGGAAGAAGGTTCAATCTGCTTTCAGTTCCTAGAGCTCCACGTCACGCCTCTTCCATCGAAAGTTGAACTCCCCAAACGTTTCCGTGTTCCGCTCGATGTGCCCAAAAATAAACAGCAGAAAGCCCCTTGACCCTGGCTTCTTGGTAGGACCCTGAATATTTGGAAATGCAGCCTGAGTGGGCGGCAGCAGAGAATAAATGGCAGCGAGGACAGAGCCACAGCCAGAGCCAGTGCCAGGGGGCAGAGAGGCACAGGGCACGAGGAAGAGCCACCCCACAGCCACCATGCTGCCTGCAAGGACTGTCCTGCTGCTCACCCTGCTGCTCACCTTCTCCCTGCACCACGCCACAGGTAAGGAACCTCAGGGGCTGCTGCTGCAGGTGAGGGCTCTGAGCCCCCACTGGGGAGGTCAGGCAGGAACCCCAGCAGGAGCAGGGATGGTGCTGCTGATGGGAGCAGCACCCCCTGCTCAGGGCAGGGCAGCACATCCCGGGATGCAGGGAGGGATGGAGAAGGCGCTGGGTGCTCTCAGCGAAGCCAGACCTGGGGAGAGGCTGCAGGAGCTTGGAGGAGGCTCTGGCAGCTTCCTCTGGATGAGCAAGGGGTTGGATGGAGGGAGAACATGCAGCTCTTTGGAGCCTTCCAAAACACCCTGCAAGTTGTGCTCCTGCCTTGGAAAGCCCCGAAACCTCATCCCCAGACTGAGCACCCCAGCCTAACTGTGTGCTCTGGGGGCTGCAGCAATTTGGGCTGTGAGGGACCAGGTCCCAGGCTGTCCCCTGCCCCACCTCTGTCCATGCCCCAGCCCTGAGCTTGCGGTGTGAAGGGTGACAAACCCCTGCCATGGGATGCTATGGGAGCTGCTGAGGGGCTCCACAGCCTCTGTGCAGTTCCAATCCTGGTGGTGCCATTATCTGGAGATGTAATTCACAACATCCCCCTTCCCTCCCCAGCCCACTTTGCACCCGTGGAATGCTGCTTTCAATATGCACAGAAACGCATGCGACACCCTCAGGGCTTCTACGAGACATCCAAGGACTGCCCCAAGCCTGCAGTTGTGTGAGTATCCCAGGCTTTGCTCCCCATCCCAGATCTGGGATCCCAGATCTTTTGCTGCCCCATCCCATCCCATCCCATCCCATCCCATCCCATCCCATCCCATCCCATCCCATCCCATCTCATCCCAGTCCCAGCCAGGGGGGCTGTGGTAGGAAAGCAGCTCTGAGGGGTGGGCAAAGAGGGGAAAAAATGGATTTTAGTGCTGTCTAGTAATGCTAGAGCTCTGGGAAGACTCAGACACTCACCAGCCCAAGGAGGGCACAGGCTGCTGGAGACGGCTCCAAGCCTTGATCCTGGAAGGGACTGCAAAAAGGGAGAGGAGAAATAGTGCACAGAAAGGGAATGGCTCAGGGTTCCTGTTTTCACTCTTTTTCCTCACTTCCTCATTGCAGGCTTGTGGCTGCCAATGGTGATGAGATCTGTGCCGACCCCAAGAAGGACTGGGTGAAAAAAATCATAAAACGGCTTCAAAACAAAACATCAGACCCATCCACCATCTGACCTGCCCATCCCCTTCAGCCTTCCCGTCTCTCGAGGGAGCCATCAGTGCTGCCAGCTCTTCTCCAGCGGGTGCTGCGGCCGTGGGGTCCCTGCAGGAGGAGCTACCAGGACCAGGTGTCACCGTGCCATGGCCCTGCCAGCTCCTGAGCTCCTCCTGCTGCCACTGCCCTGCCACGATGTGCCTGTGGAACCAATATTTATAATAAAGACTCTTTGCTACAAAATGCTGTTTGAACTTCTCCTTATTCTCCAAACCAATCAGCAGATCCTAACAAACCCAGAAAAAATCCTCTGCCACAAGTTCCTATTTCTCCAGGAGCAAACTGTGCCTGGTCACAGAGTGCTTCACTGGGAATGTGACAGGGGAGCCAGGCCTTGACCTATAGGTGAGGTTACCTCACCCCCAGGCAAAGCTGTACATCCTCAGGGCATGCTTGCAGCCCCTTGGGCTTTGCAGGTGCTCCAGAATTAAGGGGAGGGTTCTGGGAGAAGATACTGATCTACCAAACCCTTAAAACCCTAACAGCTTCCAGATGTGCTGGTGGTCACTGCAAAGTGTCTGAGGGAGATAAGGAGAATGCCCACAGTGCCAGGAGGGTGAGGACAGCACCCTAAGGGTGGACAGAGGTGTCCTGGCTGCCTGTCCCTCCACAGGGCCAGGGAAGGGTGGGAGCACTGAGGTCAGACATTAAAACCAGGCTGCTGACCCATCTTCTCATGGCAGAGCTGCAAACGTACAAGGGAAAACCTCAGAAAGGAGAAAGCAAGGAATGGGGCAAATGATCCTCAGCCTACAGCTTCATCAGTGTTTTATGCTCATGGCTAGAAAAAACTGCAGGGCTGTATTTTCTAGGACCCTGAATGGCACAGGAAAAACATCCCTAATGCCATTTTTGCCCATGAACTGCAAGCACATGGGAGGAAGCAAAGCTGAAACAGAATCAGATCCTGGGGGACAAACACCTGGAGGACTGTGCACCCCCTGTCAGAGGGGACACAGCCTTCCTTGATGAGCAGAGACTGACAAAGCACACAGCTCCACACTGGCTCTTGCACATGGATGTGTATTTTAATAAAAATAATTCTGTCAATATACAGCAGAATGTCGATTTCTTTACCGTATTTCCAGTATATTTTCATAGGCTTTTTCTCAGTTAAAATCCACCCCTCCCCCCAGTCCCTTTTTTGAAGTTTTCATGCGAAGCATCAGATAACTTAATTCACAAATACTAAGCGTAGACTGAACCAATGTGCACAGTTTGTGTAATGTCCACGTAGCCAATGCTGTACCCAAGAGGTGAAACTCCCTCCCAAGGGCCTGGAGAAGCCTGGGGTGGCACAGGGAGCTGTGCCCAGCCGTGGCTGCTCCTCCAGGACTGCCGGGAAACCTGCGGAGAGCTCGCACCCTGTGCTCCAGCTGAGCATTTCATACCTGAGTTTTGAGCAACCAGCAGGAGAGGAGAGGAGAGTTCACTGCGTGCTGGGCAGGTCCTGGGGCTGGCACTGCTGTGTGTGAGAGCTTCAGGGGCTGCAGCCTCCTCCTGCCTCCCCCACTGCACAGGCAGGACAGAGACACGATCCCAATCCAGCACCGGTGCAGTCCTTGGGCTGGAAGTCACCATACTTGTGGTTTTCAAATTTTCTTTAAAATCTGGATTATCCCCAGAGCTGCTGCTGCTGCTTCTCCTTTCTCCAAGTCTAAGCCTGTGAGAAGCCCAGCATACAAAAATCCCTCTGTGACGGATGTGGCTGAAGTCCTCCCAAGCAAAAACATCCAAGCACTCGCCTGGACCCAAGTGGAGTGGCCAGAGAGAAGGTGTCTGCCTGGCCATGGGACCTTCAGCAAGGAGCAGAGGTGTGCATGGCCTCCAGGAATGTTTCTGTGGTGATGTGAGTGTGAATTCCACACAGGACTTGTGAGTTAAGCTTCCCTCCTGGAAATAAGGAGCTGGCAGGATGTGTGTGTGCTCCTCAAGCCTGGATGATGCCCTGGCTTGCTGGGCACTGCCCCAGCTCAAGCTGCAGGCTCTGAGCTTTGGTCGGGGATGTGGGGAGAGGGACAGACATGCCAGGTTCACTCATCCATCACCTGCCACCTCTTGTTGCAGGGGAGGATGGTGGAGAGCAGCTAGAGCTGTCTATGGAAGAGACCTCCAGGCTCTCAACTCCTCCCTTTTCCTCCCAGATCCGCTGTAGCTCCCCTCACACAGCCCCAGCAGCACTTCCTCCAGCTCTGCCCCTACACAGCAGATGGGACAAGGCTCCCAGCCAGCTTTGGATCTGAAGGGTCCCAGCAGCACCCAGCAGGTCCCCTGGCACGTCCCCACACAGAGACACCTTGGTACAGCTGGAGACCCAACACTTGCTCTCTACCTGCCCTCTCCTGCCCCACCACTGAGGCTGCTCCCACCCTGGCAGGGCTGAAGGAAGATGCTGCTCCGCAAAGGGCACTCCTGGGTGGAGCAGGAGCTCCTGCTCCTTCTCCCAGCTGTCACCAGCTCCATGGGGCATCACTGCACCCAGACTGGAGTGAGGGACCCCTGTCTGCCACAGGACAGTTCAAGTCTGCACTGCTGCTTAAGGCCAGAACTTCTGATCCCACGTGGTGCACCACACAGCTTCATGGCACTTACACACTGCTCTGCAGCCTGGCTGCCACAGGTCACCTTCTCCATCAAGCCAGGACAGCAGAACTCTGAAATGTGTGTGACACAAACAAGTCACCTGTTAACACAGGCAGGTACCAAAGCACAGCTGCAACCCAGCCTGGTTTCCTTGCTGAAGGAGGAAGATGTTCATCATCCCTGCTACCCAAGGTGGAAAATGATACATTCAATCCCTAAACTACCTCCAGCAGCTCTGGTTGCTCCAGTTTTTCAAGGCAGCCTCAAGAACAAAGCTATTCAAAGAATGGTAAAGATGCCTTAATAAAATGTGAAAAACAAGGACACAGCTTGAGGAGAGATTGAGTTGTCACTGTGAAAAAGAGAAGGAAGGATATGGGAAGATCCCAGGTGTGGGTAACCATGAGGAATGATACCAGCAGTTTCTCCTACAGGCTCCACAGTAAAACATGGCTGTACTGAAAGACTGCTGGGAGCAGGGACCAGGTTGTTTGAGGCACTTGGAAGAAAAAAAAACCCAAATAATTTTTATAAAAGTAACTTTTGAATTGCCATGTAGCCTCTAGTTAGGTGTACAGCCACATTCAGTGTTACAGACCCCATTTCACTCTAGCTCTGTTTTTAAAACTACTGCAATAATCCAAGTTTAAGCCAACATGAACCATCAAAGAGCAGCCAGGGAGATTCAAAGGCAAGAGGCTTTGAAATGCAACCTGAGAAAACCACTGAGAAATCCCATCTAGGAATCAGGGGCAGGTTGGGACCTACATCCCACCACAAACATGTTTATCCTCCCCACACTGAGTCATGGCCACATCAGTCAGAATCTGAGTACAAGAAGCAGAAACCACTGGTGAAACCACCAGAACACTTGAAGTAAATTTAAAAAACCCAAATAACATCAATCACACATTTCTTGGCACCAAAATAACCAGATATCTAGGAATATCTCTTGGTTGGTTTTTTGTTTTGGGTAGTGAAACAAAAATTTAAAATTTAAAAAGGTACTCCAGGACAGTCAGCAAAGCTTTGCTGAGAGACCAAAAGGGGCATTAATATGACACATGATGAAGAGACTTGGCTTAAAGAAACCACAAAGAGAAGGAACAAAAACCCTCAGAAAGCTAAAGATGGTGCTGCTATGAAGATGAGAGAGAGGTCTGACTGCAGCCAGACTGCTGCAAGTGGTGACCAAGAGCAGAGGAAGCTGCTAAAAGGGGAAGGCAAAGCAAGGTTCTGGAGTAGCTCAGCACCCAGAATGAGCCCAGAAGGGTGCTGTCAGCCTGAGGAATGGAAAGCCAGCAGGAGAATCCCACCAGGGAGAGCTCTGGCACATCTGGGACCCGAGGCTTTGGGAAGGAAACCTTTGCACTGAGTTATCTCTGCACCTGCAGCAAGACTGGGCTAGGATCCACCAGCAGAGCTGGCAATGAACAGATGAGCTGTCAGGCACAGGAGCTGTTCTGCAGAGGAGTTGCAAGAGAAGCCCCAGACTGGCAGGTTAAATTCTGCTTGGTGCAGCCCTCTGCCTCTGCCTCTTGGAAGAAAGGCTGTGCCAGAGCTCCCTCTGCCTTTTGCAGCTGTCCCAGTGATCTGATTAAAGCATCTCCTGCAGCTCTAAGCCTCCTGTTTTCTTTTCGCTGCCCCTGCACACTGCACACCTTCACCAAAAGGCAGGGATAATGTTCCAACCACCTCCAACACCATCTGCACATTCACTGCCACAGCCTGTCCTGGCACCTGCCCCCTGCTCTGCCTTGATTTCAGACCTCATGTGCCAGCTAAAATCCATCCTGCAAACCCAGAAAATCCTTAAAGCTTTGGGCTGCTGCTACTGTTCCTCTCAGTGGCACACAAACCCTCTTGGTGCTTGAAGCCCTGGCACAGGCTAACCTCCATTTTAAGAACAAAACCTGTTCATCTTTCATTGACCTTCCAAAGAAAATTTGTGAACAGCAGTAAAATTCATGTTTGGTTTGAGCTCCCTTGGGTTCTCCCCAGAGCTACTGACCTAAAATTAATTTGGTGCAGAACCTGCCAGCTGAACCTGCCATGTCCCAATGGTACAGCAGAGGATGGAAAGCACACGGTGCTGCCAGGCAGCCTGGCCAGGTAACAGAAGCTCAGAAACACTCCCAGGTGGTCTGAATGCTTATCAGCACTCAAGTCCCTGAGCCTGGCACACAGCATGGACACATCAGTCCATTTTACTCAGAGGTTAACTCACCCACAGATCCTTGCTGGTCTCTTTTGGGGCTGGAACTTCAATAATTATCTTAATAATCCCTAAAGAAACACTGCTGCTCCCTTCTGAATGGCTCAGGCCCCACAGAGTTGGTACTGACCCCAACCTGCAACCTGACCTCAGCTTGTCCCACCAGCAAGGACAAGCACAGCTAGCCCAGGTTTCTCCAGACACTTCCAAAATTTAGAAGTGCTCATTTAGATCAGTGTTACAGAGATGGGAGAGGGCAGGAAATACTGTTATTACTGAGTTAGTGGCAGAGCCCTCCTCCATAGAGAAAAATGTGGGGTTTGTTATTTAATTAAAAAGTGTCAACACACCAGGGTATGCCCACAGATGTTTCTGGTGAACTCACATGACCTGGTTCTACCATACAGTGGCAGATGACTTCATATTCATCATTCCTGTCCCTCCAGCTGTTCAGAGAGCTGGATTTAACTCTTTCTCAGGGCTGTGAGATGCTTCTACAGCACAATCACCAACACAGGCAATGCTAATCTTCTACTCTTCCCACTCACAAAGCCAAGACTGAGAGCCTTGGGCTCTGAAAAGAGGCACCATGAAGGACCAGGTTTCATCATTAGTGTGTGACAGGACCTACCTCACCTGAGGGGCTGTATGGTGAGTGTGGCTGGGACCGAGTCTGTGGGCAATAAATACATCAATGACTTTGTGGAGGTGGAAGAGACCTTTTTAATAAACATGATTCAAATAAAATAAAAAAAAAAATTCCCTCTGAACTGCCACTGTGAGAAGAGTTCTGATTACTAGCACGGATGATGCTGTATGTGCACGATGGAGGGAGAAGGGAAGAAAAGAACAAGCTGTCACCAACTTGATGAACTTCCTCAGTAAATCAGCATAAACCAGCTCAGCAAAACTCTCCAGATAAAACATCGGTGGAACCATGAGAAACAACTCAAATCAAAAACAAAAAAGAGAAAAAATCCCTACATCAGAAGGTGCTACATTAGAATAACCAGCGAAATACTGAGCGCAGGGAGATGGCTCAGCCCCGCCAGGCTCCCCGGGGTCACAACAGCCACACAGCGAGGGACTCACTCCGTCCTGGCATGGGCAGTGTGTGTGTGTGTGTGTGTGCTACAGGGGCTTGTGGCAGGGAGGAGGTGGTGGTGCAGAGTGGCAGCAGCAGAGGGTGAAGGGCAGCACTCCACGGCAGCTCCTGTCAGTGCAAATAATCGTCCACTCTGGCGAAGGAGCAGGAGCCCAGCCCCACGCGCGCCATCAGCCGCAGGCACTCCGAGGCCTGGCCCAGGGCCAGCATCAGCGGGGGCTGCTTTGGCAGGTTCTGAGATTCTGTGGGGACAAAGAAAAAGCTGCTCAGAAGAGGGTCAGGCTGGTGCTGGCTCACCTGCACGCAGGTTTCTCTCTGGCCCAAGCCCAGATCCCTGGCAGAAGGTGCTGGCTCAGCTGCTCCCAAATACTGCCAGCTCCGTGCTGCTGCTGCTGCTGCGCACACAGCCCAGCAGCCACGACACATCCCACAGCTCAGCAGGGCCTTTGACAGAGTGCTGCTGTGCTGGCCAGAGCAACAAAAAGGCAACGAAGCTACTCCTGATACTGCTTGCCAGAAAATCCTTAAAACATGAGACATCAAAGCATGGAGGAATAAGGGAAGGCAGGAGAATCCGATCCCAGCTGGAGGCAACCTCTCCATTTCTCCCACTTGTGCAAGGCTGCACAGCAGCCCAGGCCCTGGATGAGCTCACTCCCTCATCACCACACCTTTACAGTGGCATGTTTTCTGAGGGAACCCTCAGCTGAGCTACACAAGGTGTCTGGTAACCTGTGTGATGAAGCATGTCCAGACATCACATCTTCCTGATGACAACTTGTCCATGCTCCTCAAGCAATGGACAAACAGCTGCTGACTGTCAGGGGAAGAGACTCTCCTCCCCAAAACATGCAATTTCTGCTCCTCTGCTCAGTCAGAACATGAGCCCTCATGTGTCCATCAAGTTGCTCCTTTCCCCACAAGAAAATCTCTAAATCTCCTTCTGGAACATTCAGTGTGAGATACACAGACCCTATAGGAAATCTGCCTGGGGACAGCCAGAGGATGCAACTGCAGCCCCTCCTAGAAAATAGGATGGTATCAGGGCTGAACTCTGCTAATCCATACAGCTGGAAAAGAGCCCTGGTAAAGTCCACAAAATTACTCAGGTGGGTTCAGACATGAAGGGAGAAGGGAAATGCACCAAAGAGATCTCTGTTTCTTCAGAAAGCAGGGGAGGAAAATCCTGAGGCGCATCCTTGGGAGCAGCATTGAGGAACATGCAAGGAAGGGAGTCAAAATAGAAGTGTATCAGGGAATCTGCTCTCTGCAGGCTTCTCTCCTACCCCCCTTCCTGCATTACTGCCCTGACAGTCCCCAGCAACAGAAACACAAGGCTAAAGCTAAACACAAATATTTCTGACAGGCTTGCCTGCCACAGGACAGCCCCTGAGAGCAGGTGTGTCTGGGGGAACACTCCCACAGGAAGCAGCTCTTACCCAAAATAGCACTATTGAGAGCAGCACACACAGGTTCCCTCTGGATGGGGTCCAGCTGTTGGCCAACAGGGCAGTTCCAAGGGTCTGAGTAAGCTAACAAGCTAAAGGCATCCTGGGAGGGAACAGAAAGGCACAGTGAGATCAGGAGGGCTGCAAACACACAGGAAAACCACCAAGTCCAGCTGGGGCACCTCCTGCAATCACCACAGTGAGAGGTGCCCACCTCCTGAAAAGAAATGGCCTTTTCCTCTTGGCAGCAAGGGACCACAGTAGCCATCAAGACAGGAGGTTAGAGAGGGTGCCCCCTCCACCTGGCATGGGAGCCAGCATGGGAAGGCAAGTGGAGAGAAGAGCAAGCAGTTGCTCCAGAAAGCCAGGCAGGAGCTGTAGTTCTTCTCCCTTGTGCTGAGAACTGGGTGTAGATGCTCTACATTCACGTTTTGATCTCTGATCCCCACGTAGGTCCCTTCTTGCTCAGCAGGTGCAGAAGTGGGGGCTACTCAAGGGAACCCACAACCCCAGAGCTGGCCCAGAGAGCTGCTGCAATGCAGCACAAGGTCCAGGCTTACCTGAAGCATCTTTTTGTGCATGGTGTTCTTCCCATACTCTCTGCAAAGCTGCTCGCTCAGGATCTGCAGCTCCCGCCCAAACTGGATCATTCTCTCTGTGGCAGCGTGGTTCCCTCCACAGAGCTGTCTCTGGGGACAGCTGTCTTCTAAGGAGAAGCAGAGGGGAAGGAAAAATCATCTTGCATTCCCCACCAATGCCCACTGTGTGTCAGGATACCCACAAACTCCCTTCTGCAGCAGGCAGCTGCTTCCTGCCCTAAGATTATCCCAGTGGAAGCTTTCTGTGATCCCTGCCCTACAACAGCCAGTGCTGGGTTTGTCACAGTGCCTGGTAGATACAGGGAAGATCTGAGCTCTGCTTAATGCCTGAGAACTACCTAGAAATCAAGCTCATTGATAAAATCCTGGGAGCTTGCCTGTAACCAGTCTGTTACCCTTTCATGTGTGTAACACAGGGTATATAACTCAGAAAGCCCTGGTCTAACAAATCCTGGACTCAGAAAACTTTCAGTCAGAGGCCAACACCACCAGCTGCCTAGTGTTAGTGGCCACAAGGGCCTTTGGAACTGGATGAAGCAGTTTCAGAGGCAGTGTAGCTGCTTCATCTGCCCCCTCCTGGCTAAAGCACCCACAAACAAGACAGTCACGGCTGCCAGCTGTGCTGAGGCCACCCTGCAGCTGGACATGCCCAGCCTGGCACAAGAACACCAGCTCAGCTGGCACACCACCCAGCTCAGCTGCCCACAGGCACTTCTGCCAGGACTGCTCTGAGCTCAATTCCATGACCAGCATGGAACAAACCTTTGACTCCTATTGTTCTCCCTGCTCCCACCAGCACTGCTGGGAGTCTATGAAAAGCCAGACCTAGTTTTAGCTCCAGGACAGATTAATTTTCCCCATGAAGCAGCCCAAATTACAGGATTTTTTCCCCACAATCCAATCACAGTTTTAACTCCCGACACCAGCTCCTATCTCCCTTTACCCCTCCTGCCCCTGAGGACCTACCCATGCTGGACTCATCTGTCTGCAGGATCTCCTCATGTTTGTAGGTGCCATTCATTATCCTGGTGGATGAATTCTCCAGGACTCCGTTGGGGTAATGCTCAGCCTCCATTTCCATCTCGCTGTCACTGAGGTGAAAGGAGGGAAGAAATTAAAATTAAATTTTAATTTCTAAATTAAAAAGGGAAGAAATGAAGAGTTTATATGCCAAACAGTGCCCAGCAAAGGCCAGCACACCAGGAAAGGTCCAGTTGGACTGCAGGGAGCCACATGGTCCAAGTCAGTGCAGCAAAAGTTGTTGCAGGCTTCTGAAGACAATTTATGAAACAGGTTTCTGTTGCCTAAGTGCTTGACATAATTCCAGGTGCAGAACATTTTGCATTTTCCCTTCAGGAAGTGGTGATCCTTGGGATAGTAAACAGCAGCCAGGTAACAGATAACACACTCAGAGACTGCAGGAGGGAAATCTTGGCTGTGATACATCCCCAGTCCTTGCAAACAGTGCACCACTGAGCACTTAAATGCCCAAGACAGCAGGCTGACTGAGACTGCTGATTAACTACTGATTAACTGAAATTATAAGAAGATCTTCCTGGAACATGGGCTCTACATTTGAAAAAAGAAAGAATGACAAATCCAGCATCATTAAATGATTCTGGTAAATTGAGTCTGAACAAGTGTTTCTCACTCAGTTACATGCTAGGTGGCTCTCCAGAGGTCACAACTGAGTCTGCAAACTGCCCTGCAAGTGCTCAGTACAGCACTTGAAGAATGAGTGCCAGCTGCAATTAGCAAGAAATTCTTTTAATCACAATGACACCCTCTGCTCCACTGAGGCCTCACACAGCCCTGCAACAGCAGTGTGGAGAGTGAGCCCAAAGGAAGCTCAGTTTTCAGCAGAGCTCACTCTGCTCCACACTCCAGAAAAGGCTGCAGTGACTGCACTGAATGCTGGATCACCTGCGGCTTCTTGGAGAAGGGAGGCTCAGTCTGACCTCTGGCACAGCATGAAACAAATCACTGCTGGCTCACCTGGGAGGAACAGGGCAACAGGCAGCCCAAGGAAACAACACAAGAGGCCAATGCACCAAGCCATTGTGGCCTGAGCTGCTGCCTCACACAGGACAGGGCAGGAAAGCTGCTCAGCAGGAACAAGTGCCTGGCTGAGGAAGCAGAAACAGCACCAGGCTGACTGGGAAAGCTTCTGGGCAATCACTGAGATGCAAAGGCATCAGTGTAATGGGACAGCCTGGTGCCTGAAACAAGAGCATCATAATATTCCTTATGAGATGAACCTCAAGTGTGAGCCAGAACACGTTTGTGTGTGCTGGGTAGATGTTGTAGATAACAACATTGTTCAAAAGGGCAGGACAGATCCCTTCTGGCTCCTTAGAAAGCAGACTGAGACTTTCCTCACCATGCCACCCCCTCAGGTGTCTCCAGAGGAAAAACAATACCTGGTTTCTTGATTACTCGTACTACTGTGCTGCTGAGATTTGGTAGAATCTGTGGAATTGGACTCCGAGTAGTTCACAGATGAAGGGGAAGAGGAGGAGGAAGATGAAGATGATGAACTCAGTGTTGGGTATTTACTGTGACTCTGTTTGCTTTTTGTGGACATGACTCCATTGCTACAGGTTGGACTATCTGCTCCTGAAAGCCAAGAAGAAAGAAAAATGAGACCAGACTGACAATGTCACTCTGTTGTGGCCCCAAAGGAAGAAAGCAAAATAAGACTGCAGATCTTAAATTATGGTTTATCATTCTTAAATTCAATGGGGTTTAGAGAAGAAACATCCACCTTTGACATCTACCTTTCTCATGTGGAGACACAGGACCCACTTTCTGCTGGGGTCTATAGCTGCTCAGAGTGACCCCGAGAAGAGTTTGGGGTCTCTTTTCCCAGCCCAGCACTTGAAGAAGGAGTCAGGGCTCCTTATTTCCCGGTCTCAAGGTTGTTTATTGTGTCTTATCTATAAAATTCTTTCTCCAGCAGGACAGACCAGGCACACTGCCTGCCTCCATGGTGGTGCTATGTCTTTATACTAAAAACTACATATACAATGTTTACAATTACTTCCCAACACCTATCACCTGTGCTAGACAGTGAGCTCCTACTCCAAACCAATCTGTAAGTGTCACCATCACAGCAGAAGATGGAGGCCAAGGGGAAGAAGAAGGAGAAAGGCTGGACATGCCCAGTTCCCTCCATCTTGCCTTCTGAACCCCCATACCAAAAACCCCAAAATCTACTTTTCCATCCCGTGATAACTTCACTATCATTCTACCTAAACTGCTGTGGCTTGCTGTCACAGACATCTTTTATGAAAAATCCTTTCCTTAGGATTTTTTCCTCCTGAGAAGCTGAGAGGCCTCAGAAACAAATTGTAAACAATGATTATCTGCTGCTGTGGAATGCAACAGGTGGCTCTGTGATTGGTCTCATAGAGTTGTTTCTAATTAATGGCCAATCACAGCTCAGTTGGCTCGGACAGAGAGTCTGAGCCACAAGCCTTTGTTATCATTCTTTTCCTATTCTATCCTTAGTTGGCCTTCTAATGAAATCCTTTCTTCTATTCTTTTAGTATAGTTTTAATATAATATATATCATAAAATAATAAATCAAACCTTCTGAAACACAGAGTCAGATCCTCAGCTATTCCCTCATCCTAAGACCCCTGTGAACACTGTCACAGCTTGCTGATCCTCACATAAGGTTGGTAACTTGCTCCACACATTGGGTCACAATCAAACCCACAGGTGCTTTGGGCTCCGTGCCAGGGATTCTGGCACGCCAGAAGGACAGACAGAGGGATGCTCTGGATTCCCACAACCTACCAGTACTGTGAAGGTGTGAGTTGGCGGATCCGTGCCGGGGGCTCAGGCTGGGGGAGCCGGGGTAGCTGTCCTGGGAGCGGGGGCTGCGGGCGCTGAAGCAGCGCACCTCGCTGTCCGTGCCGTTCACCATCTCCACGAACTGCCGGCACCTGAGTTCATGGGAGCAAGAGGGACAGAGTGACAGCCAGCATGCTCTGCACTCAGCCCGCCTCAGGGCCCCACTGGGCAACTCCTAGAAACTTCCAAAAACGCATTGCAGGCTCCTGGTGCCTTTGTATTGTGAGTGCTCTGATGATGCTACACAGGGAGGACTTTGGAAAGCTTGCTTTTGATGCTAATGGATGGTGAGATATTCCCAAAAAAGCAAGTTTAATTCCACCGTGCTAAGAAAAAGCTATTCCTTGGCAGCTTTCACCTCCAGCTCTTCTGCAGGTACTCCAATCTCAGGTTTTCTGTCATTGAAATGGCTCCTCAGGTATTAAAAATTCTCTTTCCCAGCCCCACAACCAAAGAAGAAGTCAAGATTCAATTGTGGAGTGTTTTTTCAGGGAGAAGGTACTAAATCTGTCAAATACCATCATTCCTTCACTACTCCACCAATATAAAAATACTGGTGGCCAATGGAAAATAGAGAAGGAAGAGTAAAAAATGCAATAGCCACAGTGAGAACAGCTCCTCATTCAGCTTTACTGGGAATTGTCCTCATATGTCTCAGAAGTCTGGGGAGAACCTCTCTGTACAGCTGGGAGAACTGGGACACTTCTTCCTTTAATCTCTACCCCAGACAGCCTTTTCCACACATCTGCCTTTCTAGGAACCTCCACAGAGACTGACACTGCTCCAGCACTGCAAGATCTTCACAAGGCCAGTAAAGAAACTCCTCTGAAGGAATTTCTGGCAGTCAGCAGAACTAAAATTCACCCACCTATGCCTGACCTCATGAGACAAAGCTATACTGGGTCTGAACAGCAACAAAAGGGCTATATCTATGTGCTACAAGCACTTGCAAAGGACTCCCAAAGGGAGCTCAAATAGTGTGAATTCAGAGCAAGGTGTGCAGCCAGACTGGATGTTTACCCATGTTCTTATTCCCTCCTTCATTTACACATTTCAGCATTAGGGAGCATAAAGCTTTTCATACTTACTTTAACATGAAGAGCAGGTTAGGGTTATGTTCTAGGAGGCCAGGATAGAGCTGCTGCGTGGCTTCTATAGCCTCTCCCACTCTGCCTGCTAATACTAGCTTCTGTATTCCTGAAAGCAAAAGGAGACCTGGTGACACACAGGATGAGCCCACAGGAACAGCCAAAAGAGCTGCCCCATCCATTCCATCCAGGTCCCCACGACACAAGGGCTTGGGAGAACTGGAGACCATATTTGGTTTATTAAGGGGAGAAAAAAAAATCCTTATTTGGTTTAGGGGGAGGAAAACCCTGTGAAAATGTGAAAGGATCTTTTAGTAGCAAAAAGCCATCAAGAGTAGAAGGATCTGAAGGATAAAGAAGGTGGGTTGGGGCGCTCTTTAGTCATAGAGCTCTGCAGCAATGGAAACAAAAGCAGGACATGCCAATTGGATGGAAACAAGGAGCTTGCTGGGGAAGTGACAATTTCAGAGGACAAATCCTAGGTCACCCTCATACTACATTTTCTGTCTGGTTCGAACTTGGAAGCAAACATATGGCTCAGTATGAGATAAATGGAGTACTCTTACAGGGTCTGTGGTCTTAAATCACAGCACTGCTTCCACAATATTCTTACCACTAAGCAGAAGTAATTATATAAAAAAACCCATGTTTTGAATAGAGAGAAGTACTAGCTACTGACTGCACTAGAAACAGCTCAGTGACTTGTACACTTGTAGGAGGTGCAAAGACACAAGGCAGAAGACATTTATCATGCTGAGTGTTCATGTCCCATGTAAGTTCCTTCAGCAGGTCAGAAGACACAAGTGCAAGACTCAACTTGAGATCTCTGAAAGCTCAGAGAAGCTGCTGATCTACAGGGACTCACAATTCTTTTTTCTATGCATGCTTAAAGATAAAAATTAAATGTACTTAAAACTAAAACTGCATTGTTTTTCCAGTACTCCTTATCAACAGCAGAGGGAAGGTCTGGAATAGCCCATGAGGTGCTTTGCAAGCAAAGCCTCTGATAACAACAGACTGTGGCTTTTGCAAAGTGTTGGAGCAGCTGGAAGCCCAGTCTGGCAAATCTTCATTAACAATGCCAGTAACAAACTGCAATGACTTGTCATGTCTCCCACTTCTCAGTGTCTATCTAGTTGTTATTATAGCTGAAATCTGGAACCAAAGCCGTGGCTCTCACACCAACACAAGAGCACTCATTTCACTCTCTTGCACGTCCATTTTCTCGTCTCGCTGCTTCTGACAGCTCTGCTTTGCCTTGTTTGGCAACTCTCACAGATGTCATTCCCTTTTCTATTTCCCCCTCTTTTTGTTTCCCCATCTGTGTTTTCCTCACACCTTTTATTCAAGCCCCAACTTGAGGGCTCTGTATCCCTTCCCTCCATCTGCCTTGTCACCTGTCCTCAGCCCAAGGAACCCGCAGCACCCCGTGTGTGTGTCCCCCTCCAGTCAGGCTCTGCCAGCTAAACCACAGCACTGGGAGCACTGCTGGGGCCAGGGCTGCATAATGCATGACCTGGAAAGCACCAAGCCCATCAGCACTCACAGGCAGCAACTGCAAGTTATTTAAGAGCAGAGTCCCCAGATGACCCTGACTGCTGGCTAAGCACATCAATGTATGGAGAGCAAGGCACAAAGGGCACAATGCTCTGGTACGTGACAGTCACACGAGAGCAGCTCACAAAGGGAAGGGAAATGTACAGGCATGTGGCCTGTATTCAGCAGCCAGGAGAATGCAGAACACACACCAATGTTCTGCCACTCTGCAGGGTGAGCCTGTGAATAGAAAAGTTAAAAAAAAAATGTACAGCAGGAGAAAGCTGCAAACCTTATTCTGCAGGACCAAAAGAGCGGACAACCCCAGCAGCTGAGAGATGAAGCACTTGGGAGCAAACAGCAGCAACCAAAACAGACACAGAGCACAAATTCTTCACCCAGTGTGAGCCTAACACATTAGCTGTGAATTTGAAAACCCCTCAGCATGTAAAAGTTACCTGAAATCACAATGTGCAGAGGACTGAAGAGTCCTTAACTGGGAGCTCCAGTGAAACTAAATGGATGTGTCTGAGTCCCGTGCCCAGGCTGATGGACCTGCCCCTGCTGCACCAGCCTGCAGTGAGGAGCTCACACCCACAGGGATCTCTGGTGCACAATGATCTCAGCTCAGGTAAAGGCCAAACAGGGAGAGGAAGGAACAGGGCAGCTCTCCAGGCAAAGATGCAGAGGGTGCAGAGCAGGCAGGGGTGATGGGAAAAGTGCTCCTAGCAGAGACTCCCAAGCTCTGCTCCAGGCCAGCAGAGTGCTGTGCACAGCTCTGTACTCCCATGGAGTCACCTCCACAGCACTCACTCCCCTGCAGAGCCCCAAAGGGAACACACCTGAGGAGTGACACCCCACAGACTTACTTTGTCTATTCTTTATTGAGGTCTGTTCTTCCTGGATTGTGGTGTCTGTGACTCTGGCAAAGGCAGTTGCTGTTGAACAGTACCCATGATGGACCAAATACGAGGAAACCATACTAGAAAAAAAGAAAATGCAAAGAGATCATTAGGTACCAGTGAAACAGTCATCACACTGGAGCAAAAAGAAACAACACAACAGAAGTTGCAATTTCACTGAGAAACTCAGCTTGCTTAGGACATAACCAAGGTTCTACTTCTGGGTCTAAACTCTGTGTATTTACAAGATAGGCACCTGGTCCTCTGCAAACAGGAGGGAGGCTCTAAATTCACTTTACAGAGTAGAAAAAAAATTAAGAATCTCAATGCATATACAGTATTTATTTATGACTGCTGTCCAAGGGTCACTTGGACTCAATACTGTGTTACTGCCAGTGACATCCAATAGAGACATAAATCTGAACCTCAGAGAAGTTCATGGGTTTCAAGTAGATCTTAAAAAGAAGAAAAGATTCTAGTCCTGAATTTCTTCCATCACTTAGTTGCCAGCAATTATCTTTAGTAGTTCAATCTTCTTATGAATTCTGCACATTTACAGATACTTTAATCTGGTGACTGTCAGCATTGATTTTAAAAACATTAACATGCTTCAAAGTTGTATTTTTAAAAAATCTTGGGGGAGGGAGGAGTATCACTGTCAGAAAACAAAGACAACAAAGCCATCTTCCTGAAAAGACCATTTCTAACACAGGACACAGTGACTCAATGTTAATGCTCACTGGATTTTAACAAAATCTAAAAAGCTAGCAACAGGATTTCAAAGCTTCTCAGAATGAATCTCAAAACAGGCTTCTCAAGATGAAGCTAGCATTGATCTGATCAAAGCACACACTCAACTTGGCTACTTTCAATACAAGAAATTAGTATTTTATGAGTCAGCAATCATTCTTAGGCATAACATTGTAGGCAGGTGTGTGATTTTTGGAAGTTGTTTTAAATACAAGTGCTTCTGCCCAAGAGCTCTGTAGGAGCTCCAGAGTGGTGACCCTGACAACCCCCACCCCTGTGCCTATCAGAAGAAAAATTTCTGGAGAACACAAGGAACAATTACAGGGATAAATTGGTCCCACTGCAGCAGAATCAACAACTCTTGTTAAGGGAAGTCCTGACTCTCTAAGTTGGTCCTATTTTGGAAGGCAAATAGCAGCATCAATAACACTCCTGACCTTTGACAACTCCTGCCAACTGCCCTCATCAAGTTCCACTCAATCCTTTTTGCAATGAGAAGTGCTTTCAATATTCATACATTTATAAAATGCCATAATTGTGCTTTCAGTTAGGTTTGAAAGCCTTTGGTTTAGGCTGTTTCTTGCTCTTTCATTTCTGAATTCAGCTGGCTTACACACTGACTTTTCTCCTATATTAGGAGTGTTTTATGATGTCTTGCCCCTCCTGCAGTGCATCACCCCAAAATTTATGTTCTTCCATTCCTACAAGCTTCCATGCAATCTTTAGGTGAAAACTTCTCCCATATCTTTCACATTTGAAACAGCAGCAATCTACACAGGAAGGACTTAAACAACAGAACAGAGGATAAAACAATTTGAGCAAAATGCACAGAGTGGCAATTTTTACCATAAGAGAGCACAAATGAGCACTTAAGAAGTATTTAAAGCTTAACAAGAGGGAAGAACTGAGCAGCAAGGCAGTGACTTACTTCTGCAGCATGGCTTGCCACTCTCCCAGCCTGTCTCCTATGGGAAACCGCTTAATGGTGCTCTGGATCTTCGCCCTCCACTCCCTCATGTAGTCCTCAATGTCAAACACAAAGGGCTGCTGCCCAAAGTTGGCATCCACGATCTCCCCTGGAGTCTGGAGACCCACTGTAGGGTAGAGGTTTGACTGGGAAGGAAGAAAAACAAACCTGTATTAAACACAGCTTTCTCCTCCTGGTTCCAGTTATGTGGTTTGGTAAAACCAAAGAGCTGCTCTTTAAACTGAAATAAATATAATGGAATTGTGAGAGGCAACAGCCTTTTGGGTACTTCTCAAGAAATCCTGTGACTTACTGTGCATTTATGAAAAGTTATTGCATCAAACCAGAACAAAGGGTTCAATCCCCCAGCAACCTGGGATAGAGGGCATGACTGCTGTCTGTGGGTGGCACTTCTGGCTTAATTTTCTACAATTTCTACCAAGCTTCAAGAGCCAGTAGATATAACAACAGTAATAACAATGACAATAACAATAATGAAATAATAATAATAACAATAATAGCTGCTATTATTATTATTATTATTATTATTATTATTATTATTATTATTATTATTATTATTACTAGTGAGAGGTGTGTAATCTTAATCAATGGATCTCTGTATTCCCTCCTGTTTCAACTCAACTTTTTTATTCTTTGGGAATTGTTATCTCAATCTTGTACATCTCTGATGAAAAGGGAACAGACAGTGGTGGAGCTCTGAGGTTAGGTCTTTGATGATCTCAAGATCCCAAGACATCCACACAAGAAATTACACTACTGATAGATTAATTTCATTTTAAGAATAAGTCTACAGATCCAAATGGAAGCTCTGACCCATCAACAGGACATGAGGAAAATAAAAAGGTTACCACCATAAAAGTGTCTCTAAAATTCAGCCATCAATTTTCTTTTAAGGATGATTTAATTAAAAATAGGTGTCCAAAGTGTATCAGAAGGTCTCTGAATTCAGGCTGTATTAAGAATAAGTTTATGGATACAAATGGAACCCCTGAGCCCACTTGAATGTTGGGAAAAGGGAAACAGCATCAGAAGAGGTACAAGGGTGTCTGGTTCTCATAATTGAGCACATTGTTCAAAAGCACTGTCAGGTTACTGCTGTGCAGCACAAATTACTGCTCTGTGTGCAAACAGACACAAACTGCACCAACTCAAACTTCCTGCTCACACTCTTGCATGCTCGTGCACACCTGCCCACACTCTTGCACACCAAAATCCCATTTTTCAAAAGCACGTTCCATTCACCCCCAAGATACTTCTGTGCAGCACCGATTACTGTTGTGTTTGCAAAGCAGACACAAACCTCACAAATTCTCTGCTTCACAGCACGTGCTGAGACTCAGCAGGCTGCGGGAAGAAATCTCTCCTATGTCACTCAGGAACTGTCTGGTGTTGGGTTTTTTCCACTTTGCTCTAATACACTGGAGCCAGAAATGGGCACTGGGCAAGGCACAGGGACACTTGCATGGAACTGAGGTCTGGAAGGTGCCTGGCTGCAGTGCCTTGCTCAGGGCTGAGCCCATATCAGATATCAGAACAGCAGAGGGGCAGACCCCCCTCCTTAAGTCCCACCAGAAACCTAGGATGACCTCTTCTCCTCTACAGCAAGAGACATGGGCATTCCCACAATTATTTGGAAATTTTTTTCAACTGATTCTTCCGTGTTGCAGAGATGAGGATGATAGGGCTGGAATGGGTTCCAAGAGCGACTGCAGCATTTCTGTTCTCATTTTCAAAACTGAACTGGTTAAGAACCTGACCAACCTCCTCTACCTTTGAAATTATCAAACCTCAAACAAGGGAAAGAAATGAATCTATAAATACAGGCTGGAAATGGAAAGCAGAGATCAGGATGACTGCATTACTGGTGATACACTACACCTCCTTTCCTGTTCCCACACCAAGGAAGTCTCTGGGTCAGAGAGGTGCAAAGTAAATCCAGAATGATAAACGAAGAGCTACCAGAGGAAAATGCTGCAATTACATTTAGTTCCTCCATTCCTTCAAAACTGGCTGACATATCTCTAATGAGGAATCAGATATTTTCCACAGTCCATACTTCAGACTTCTTATTATCTTCTCAGTATCTTAATCCAAGGGCTTCCAAAGCCAGGAATCAGACACCCAAAATACTTGGAAGTTGGAAGCAAACCGCCCCCAATTTTGGCTATGCTCATCTTTGAGCAGGAGCTGCCTATCCTCTACATGTCTCAAATCATCTCTAAGGTAAAATTCCATTTTTCCATGTGGGATGTGTTCTCTCTGCTTAGCAGCTGTTGGGAAGCTGATGTATCTCCAGCACCCTGCCAGATGCAGGCAGACAATCCCAGAGCCCACTGACCCAGGAGATGCTTTTCCTGCCAAGTTCCTCAGGAACACCTTCCCCATGACATCTGGCCCACCTCCTGCCCTGATGTTGATCACAACCCCCACTGTTCATCTTGACCTGGTTTTTAACCCCCTTGTCCCTCTGCACTCCTACAATCCCACCCTGAGCTCTTCTGGCTTTTTTCATCTCTTATTATTCCTTCAAACCCCCAGGCAGGATCCAGGCTTGTGTAAATAAGAGTTGGGCCTGAGCACTGACTTAAATTGGAGAAAAAAAAAAAAAAAAAAAAGAAGAAACTCCCTCTTTTTCCTTTGTGGGAATTCACTCCTATTTCAAGCAGTTATTGTGGTTTTAACTTCAGCCTGTGCTAAGCCAAAATGTGTTTTTTCCTATCACTGTATTTTTGTACAAATGAAAACACCCTTTAGAGGAAACTGAAACAAGCCAAAGCAAGTATATTTCAACATCTGTGTCTCTGGTTTTCAAATTAAAGTATCCATTTCAACTTCCTAATATTGTGAATTCTGCAAAATATTGCTTTCACTATTTGCCTCTGAAAGGGGAATTTTGGAACAAGCATTTCAAGGAAATTATTTCTAATCTGGCAATGTTCTGAAGGGTCAATTTAATTCCTTGTGTAACCTCACTGATATGCCAATCCTAAAATTTAAGCTTAAAAATTGCAGAAGTAATGGGGTTCACTGATGTGTGTTACCAGCCAGCTTCAGCACCCCTCAGGCTGCAATGCAAGGAAAAGCTCTCCCTAAAGTCTCCCTGCAGGGGTGAGTAATGAGGAATGGACCAGAGCCAAAATATCCATGTGGAGCTGCTCAAACCAGAGCACTTCAAGGGTCACCCAGGTAAGTTTGCTGTTCCCACTCCTGTTGGCAGTTAAATTTTCAGAACTGCAGCTTTAGCAGGTGAAGAACACAGGCTCTATAATGGACATTTTCTTCTTTTTAACCTTATAATCAGTGGATATTGTGTTTGAGCCTGGGACAGAGAACTATAAAAAATGAAACCTGCAAGTGTTCAGCTTCATATTCTCTGCTGCCTCAAGAATTCTAAAATATCTGATAGGACTTTAAACCAAAGTCAATCTTGGGTTTGGCATCCCCTTCTTTAGGAAAGGTGGTAACCTGAACTGTTTGGAACAACCAATAATCCATGGGCCAAGGGAGCAAAAAGAGCACATGGAACACATTGGTACCTGCAAGGGTGAAGGAAGAATGCAGTAATCTAAGGGAAGGATATTGGAAAAGAGAATGCTGAAGTCAGCTGTAGGCACCCTTAGGAAGCTGCCAGCAGAGCAGCAGAGTGATTTAGCATATGCAGAGGGATGTCCTAGATCCATATGGAGGCAGAAATCTCCCATCCTTGCTCACATCCACAGTTAAGAGGTAAAAAATCCCCATCAAACTTCTTTCCTCCTCTTTTTGAAAAGGAACTATCTCATGAAGGATAATTCTCAATAGTAGGAGGCCTACAGGGCATCAGCTGTTCTCCATTCTGGGCCAGAAAAGCAGTGTTATGGATTAGCTGCTGCTGTAAAAGCCAGAGGGGATTTCCCCAGAAAACAGCTCAGCAACCTGGCTGGTGAAGGTTCAGAGACCATTTACACACCAAATGTGGCAAATGAGGCATCTGCCAAAACCTACCCTGGCCAGATCTTCTCCCAGTTTCACACTAAACATCTCTGCACAGGACACACAGACAAACAAGCCTGAGATCCTGTGAGGATGATCTGCCCAGACCAGCAAACAGCAAGACAGGGAGATGCCAGGGGCACAGGAGAGTTCTGAGTTCAATCTCACTGGTACTGCAAGAGCTCAGTGCAGCAAACACCCTTCTGTCCTTCTGTCTGCTCTGCCTCCCCTGCTGCTCATCCCTGTGCCCAGCAGAGACTCAGCACAGAGGTGAGCAGCTCACACATGAACATTAAATTCTCTGTCAGCCCACTGGGCACTTCAGGATCAACAGGATGCAAGTTCAGCTAAGCAGGACAGGGAATTTCAAGCTGCTAAATCTGTGCTTAATCTCAACATGGACAATGACACTGTCATTTGTCATTGACAACATGGACAATGTCTGCTCCTGCTGCAGAAGGAGAAGCAGTCCAACCAAATGAGAAGACAAAATGGTAAAAAAAACAGAAGGAATATGGTAAATCTGTGACTACTAATGCAATCTACATCCAGAGGGAAAACAGACAGCACCAAAAACTAAGGGGTACATCAGAGAAACATCTTCTTGCTGTGGATGTAAGGTTATCACAATACCTCAGCCCAAAAGGTTAATCTTCATGGAAAGGCGAACTATTCTTGTACTTTAATAAATTGTACTTGGACCAAGTGAATGATAACCCACATAAAGAGTTTCTGGTTTAGAACACACTGCAATGTTACCAAGTCCAAAGACTCCAGGACATAAAAAACCCAAAAACACCCTGTATTGACAGCTGATGTGAAAAGGCCAATCAAATAACTGCGATTTAAGTGCAGGTTATATTTGGGATATGGGAGGAATCTGTAAAGCCCTAAGTCCCATTGAGAAGGTGAACAGGGAGTACTAGACATTATTCCTCACAATACAAAAATCAGAGGAACAAGATAAATTTTTTGCCAGCAAGTACAGAACAAAGCAAAGCAACCTTCCTTCCATACAGGAGGGAAGTCAGCCAAGAAAATTTATCACTTTGGAGGCCTAAAAAAGTTATCAAAATGAAGAAATTTGTCAGAGGAAATTAATTTGGGGTATTTAAGTACAAAGACAGGAGAGTAACCTTAGGGACAAGAAGTCCTGTGTATGTGATGGATGCAGTGGATGTGTTGGTGCATGCCTGACCTGGGTTTACCTTTTTTCACTGAACACATCCTCCTTGTGGAACACTTGGTCTAGAAAAGAGGGAATATTTTCTTTTGCTTTTGTGAGTCCTGACTAGACATGAGTGTAACTATGCACATTCTCCTCCTCAGAGTCAAAGCTGCATTTGGAAGACAATGACCTGTGATGAAGTTTGCATCCTTGCTTTAATTCCAGGAGAAGGAGCAATAAATTCTCAGAGGTGGTGAGGGATGAGAGGAGGCATGTGAGTAGCCCACAAACCCAGTCACAGGATCATGAAGTTGCAGAAAAAGGAGCATCCACATCATTCAGTAATGTGTGTTATCATGTTTTTTTTAACAGGGCATCAAACAGAAAAAAAAAAAAATCACACCCCCACACTCTTCCCCCTCCCTTCTGTTTGCATCCTTACTTAAAATACTGAAAATAAGTGTACTTACAGGGAGGTCTGTAAAGGCTATACCTGTGGGGGGAAAAAATATTAGAATTAAAAAGGCAAAGGATTTTTTTCCCCGCTTGCCTACATCCTTAACATGCTACTAAACATTACTGCATTTCAAATCCCAGCTCTGACCCTGCATTTCACTGTTTCATGTATTCAGAAGTAACTTCCCTCCCCAGTCCCCTCCTCTGCAAGGTTTTGCATCTGGAGAAAGGCTCATGAAAAAGCCTAAATGTTTTCAACACCTCTCCAAAAAATTTGATTTTCTAAAAGCAGCTCCTCTTTCCTTTGCTTCTCCCTCTGTTACAAGGAAGGAGTTAGTTTTCAAGACTCACTTTGGTGTTAGAAACAGTGTTTTAGTATAAAATTTCTTTGGTTTAGGCTGTAACTGATTCTTCTTACCATCCAGAGAAAGAGGAAAGAATATTCAGCACTTGGCATTACAAGCTGCAGCCAGGAGCACCTGAGAAACTGTGCAAAGAACAGCCTCACCCTCAACTCAGCTGATACAGCTCCATACAGAAAAGATGGGAAAAAAAAAGTGTATGGTTTCCCTTTTTATTTACATCTGGCATATATTTTATTTACATCTGGCAGATGTAAATAAATATAATACAATAAATAAAACATAACAGCTCTAATTTACATCTGGCAGAAAGGTGTTTGAGGCAGACGTTGCCTGGGATGTCTAACAGGGTTCTGGCTGGAGACAACACCCACCACAGCCAGGCTGCCCAGGCACAGCTCTGCACCTGATTTAGGTGCAGTTACTGCCCCAAAGGATGGGACCTCTCCTGCCTTGGTGGGATCCAGCAGCAGCTCAGGGAGATGGATCAGCAGAGCCCCCCAGGCTTTGGGTCACCCTCACCAGCAGCACAGGGGACACTGCTGCCATCACCCACCAGGCTCAGCTAAATCCAGACTTCCAGCTGACATTCCAGGAGTCAAGGAAGCTGCAGCCCTTCCCCATGTGGGCTCCCCAGAATGCTTCCTTGTCCCCAGCCAGAGCAAGGCTGGTACCCACAGCAGGACACCCAGTTCTCACACACATCCCACCTCTCCTCCTTCCCTTCTGCCTGGCACTGCAAGGATGCAGAAGCAGGAGAACACCACCCTCTGGTTTTAATTTTAGGACTATTTTAACCCAGAGCTGCAATGTAATGTTACCAGATCAGTCTGAAATGGTAATTTAAACCAGTTTTAGGAGTCAAGATATGAAACAAGTTATTCAAAACAGCACAGATCTAAATCAAATGCTCGGAAAGCAATCCTGAATATTTTACTAAATAAACATAAATAAAGATAAATTAACATCATGGCAGATAGTCAGTATGGTTTAATGAACATCCTGGCACTTTGGACCTTGTTTACTGAGCACCTTTTCTACAACCCAACCAAAGATTGTGCACACAGGTGATGTTGAACACATGGCTGAGGAAAACATTCAGGGAGCATTTCTCTCACCTTGTCACTTTGCCCAGATACTGCTCCTCACTCAAACCTATTTTTCACTTTGCATTTATTTTGCTCAGCTGGATAAAAAGGTGGATGAAAGCTTGTTTTTCTACCCTTATGGCAGAATGAAGCCAATCTCCTTGAGCCTGCTGTCCACTGGAGTCTTCCTCTGCCCCCAGCACCTCTGAGAGCCAAAGGTGGCCAGGCTTGTGTGGCTGGAAGCTGCTCCCAGCACCTGGACAAGCACTTGGCTTTTGAATGGACTACAAGGTGGGTGGAAATTGCTCAAAGTCCAAGAGTTGTCCCTCAGGGATCCATGGCAGGGCCAACACAGTTCCCTGTCTTCACCAATGACCTGGACAATGGGACACAGTGCGCTCCCAGGTGTCACCAAACTGGAGGGCACAGTGCTGTAGCTGGAGAAATGACCCAGCACAAACCTCCCAAAGCTCAACAAAAGCAACCTAAGAGCCCAACCACCAGGCTGTGACAGTCCCAGGAAACAGGACAGGATGAGGCTGACTGCAGAGAAAGATCTGCAGAAAAGATTCTGGGTCCTGCTGGGCAGCAAGCAGAGCAGGAGCCAGCAGTGGGTCCTTGCAGCAGAGGACATCAACCACATCCTGAGTGTAATAGTGACAGTGTAGGTTAAAGGATGGGATTTCTCCCTTTTCCAACACTGGTGAGTCTACACTGCAGTTATGATGTTCTCTTTAGTGCGCCCCAACACAGGACACAGTGAGACTGGACTGAGTCCAGGAGAAGCCAGCAAGACAAAGACAGGCTAAGGGAAAAGTCTGTTCAGTCTCAAAAGTATTAGGGCAGACACCTACTGCTGCCTACAACTGTCATACAGGCGGGTGTAAAAAGGCTTTTCTCAGAGATGCATGCTGGCAGGAGACAGGAGGCAACACAGACAAGCTGCAACATGGGAAATTCTAATGAGAAAAATTCAGTATGGATTTTGGTCAAACACTGAATCAGGACCAGAAAAGCTCCCAGATGATCTCCATTCTTGAAGACATTAAAAACTTAATGAGTTTCTGAGTAACATGATCTAGTTTGGGCCTGCTTTCAGCAGGGTGTTGGATGCTTGACCTCCAGAGATCCCTCCCAGAGAAAATAATTCTAAGATTCTATAAATAAACTCATTACATTGTCTTTACAATGAGACAAATGCATGTTTTCCACATTCTGTTATGTAACTCAGACTAATAAAATGCTTTATGCAGACAGCACTTGGTGTGTTGCACAGACATGTCTGCTTAGAGTTTCTGCATCTGCACTGCTACACACCTGCATCAGGAAAGCCAACAGCAGAATTGAAATAATCACGGCTTGAATGTGAAACTGTTTTCCTTCTCTGCAGTCTCTCCACAGCATGGATCCAGTTTAAAATCACAACCTTCTTAAGACTTAAGGACTGGACAAACCAAGAGGTCAGGAAGCAAGTGCAAGTGTGTGAAGAGCAGGACATAAAGACATTGAATGAAGGTTCATTGCTAGGGCACAGTGTGATTGACATTTTCACCTGCCAACCAAATAAAGGACTTCCACCTTCCATGACTGTACTAACACATGATCTCATGTACAGAATGTGTTTGTGGACCTTCCAGCCCATCTCTGCTCTCCCCCCAGCACCAATCACCCTTTCTGCCTCACAGCTGGCCACTTACAGAATTCAATTTGCACAAGAAAATGCACATTTGGTAATCAGCCACAGCACTGCCTGCACAGCAGGGAACTCCTCCAGCATCTGTTTAGGGAACTGTGATCCAGGGAATCCTTAAGCACTGCTGGTGGATTGCAATGAACACAACTCCTTCAGCAGTGTGGGCATCCTAAAGAGCAGACCAGGAAATGCCAGCCCAGGAAAATACTTGAATATTCTCCAACATGCTGCTGAGGAGAAGCACTGTCAAACCCACACAGCTCTACATGCCCTTGGAAACAGATCCTCCAATCAGGCCATCGGGTAAAAGTGCTCACACAGAGAACAAAGCTGTGGCCAAACCTGGTATTTTCTATTCATTTTGATAGTGAATGAGGTGGTGAGGCCCTGGCACAGGTTGTCCAGAGAAGCTGTGGCTGCCCCATCCCTGGAAGTGCTCAAGGCCAAGGTGGATGGGGCCCTGTGCAATTTGGTCTCATGGAAGGTGTCTCTGCCCACAGCACAGGGGTTGGAATACATGATCTTAAAGGTCCCTTCCAACCAAACCACTCCAGGGTTCTGTGGTTTAAAATCTGATTAATCTGAAGTCTTCTTTTGAACATCCCAATGCTCTTGCTGTCTGCAAACTTCATTTGAAGCCTTGGGGTCAAACCTATTAAATCTGGGACTGACACCTGCATGTCTCTCACAAAAGGTTTCTGCATTACTCCCAATGTTCCCCTTAGTCTCCAAACAGGCTGCAGAATGGATATTTTACTTTTTAGGTTAACTTGGTCTTTCCAAGAGCCTGCACTAGAACTCAAACTACAGGAAGTTTTCTATGCCAAGACTTCAGAGGGTTGCATGCTCTTTTTATAGCCCTGCTGCTCCATTTACCTTGGTCTGCTGTCAAAGTCTGAGATCTGAGACACTCCTACATTAATCCCTGAGCAAATTCATCCACTTAAACCCAGAGACCTGCAGCAGTCACATTTCCTCCTCATCTCCTAGTCCATGACTTTCTGCTTAATGGCTGCTGCCCCAACATTTCTTCCTCTTTCTCTCCAAATTCACTCTCATCACACTTCTAGTCACATCTCACTATGTTTTTTACTGCCAGGACTCTGCTCAGAACTTGTCAAAAGTGTTTCATCAGCAGCCAGAAGACATTCAAGACATTTTCCAGAACAGAGAATTAAGACTACATACGATGTCAAACAGTTTTCATGTGACGTCTCCAAATAAAGTTCAAGACTTAGCTCCAACCAGAACATCCAGAATTTGTGATGGCCAAGAAAACAGTTCTTATACAGTGCTCCTGATGGATCTGATTAAATGAAAAAGTATGGAGACAATGGAAGATAATAGTTAAGCAACAGAAGAAATTGCAAGGAAAACAAAAGGGGGGATGTCTAATTAATGGATGAAAAGGAGAGGACTTAAATGGTGAAGAGTGAATTAGAAAGACAAAGCTACAGTAATTCCATCAAAAGAAAGACAAATTCAAACTCTGAAACGCTGCTCTCAAGCTAACTGGCCTCACAAAGGGGCTGATTACCCTCATGAATATTCTTGGCATCTGCAGTAGGATTGCACAATTACCTCATCTCCTAGGAGGAGACACACATGGCTTCCACAGCTTCATGTCAGGGAACACCTAAAAAACTCAAATTCATCCCCTTCCTAGTAAACCCTGGGTCTACACAACACAGAAATGAGATTCTCAGGTTAGCACTACATATCATGGAAGTTCAAGACCTTCAAGGAGCTGCTTTTTTCAGGGAAGAAAACATTCTGACTTCCAAACAAATCACTGCTCCTGCCTCCACTTGGCCTTGGTTCCTCTGCTGACCCCCTCCTCACACCTCTGCTCTGTGCCCAGAAACCCCTGGCCAAGGGCTCCTCTCCTCAGCATGGCACTGAGCATTTCTCCTGGATGCTGTTCATTTATCAGTGACACACACAGACACTGCTGACCCTCACCAACAGACTGCTCAGATGAGGTTTTCATTCTGCTTTTGTGAAAAGGCAGTAAAATGTTCCTGCAGCTTTTGTGGGGTCACCCAGCAAGGCCTGAGCTCTGCTGCTCCATTCTGCACTTCCACCCCTGTCTCCTCTAACCACACCATCTCTCCTCTCCCAGTACAACCATTGTGCCACTGCAGCTCAAAGAAAAGCTGCTACACAGGAGCCAGCTGTGAATGCTAAGGAGAGGCTTCTCCCTGTCCTTTTCTCAGACAGCTCATGTCTGGTACATCTGAGGAGCTCAGGAGGACACCCAGGGGACAGCAGTGCTTATACCTAATGCTGCTCTCTAAGCATGGTAACTTTCTTGTTACCTTTCCTGTTTCTTCCCACTGCCATTGTTCAGCACTGGGGTAGGCTGTTCCTCAAGGGGTCATTCAATGTGAGATTAGAAAAACACAAGCTTTTCATCCAAAAAACCCCCATCTTTGAAGGAAAAGGAACACTTCAGTTTCAGAAAGGAAGACTAGATAACTTCTCTGCTGTAAAGAACTCTGAATGTCCCAAACCAAACAAATCTCTGAGCAAGGACACGAGGCAAAGAATCAGAAGGTGGTAAGGACAAAAGGTAACACAGAAGTTACTGAACTGGGCTCTTTATTTGGCTTCATCTGCCTAGACACTCAGGCACAGTCCTGGGTACAAAACAGAGGAGAAAGCAGCAACTTTTCAGCTGATACAGATTATACTGTGGAGACTCTGGTCATTAAAAAGAAATTAAATACCAAATGAACAAACTTGTATTCATTAAATAGAGGATCTGGCCTCCTCCTGACTCTCACACTTTTCTTATGATGAAAAGTAACAGCACCATCAGGGTAAAAAACAGTGAGGCTGGAAAACCACCCACTTCAACAACAGATAACATCCAGAGGAGCACAGCACAAACCACTACAGGGGAATACAGGCTAAAAATCAAGGACAGCAACTAACAGGAGACCTTTTGTGAAATCTTTTTAACTATTTCATTACCTCAGTTGCTCTTGTTCTATCTTGTCTCACTCCTAATCAAAAGCTGCTGCTCTACACCATCAGCTCTTGCTTTCAAGCCTCTACTTGTCTCACCAGTACTGGACTGAATGGGCAGCCTGAACAAGCCCAGCCTTTGCTCCCTGGACAGATGCTCCAAACCCTCCATCACCCTGGCAGCCCTTTGCTGGACTCTCTCCATTAAGTTAATCTCTCTCTAATATTGGGGAGCCCAGTACTTTTCCCAAGAGCTCACCAGAAATCCTCTACTCTCCAGGCCCACACTGCACTCCAATCCCACTCCTTCCTTCAGCCCAGCCAGTAACTCAAAACATCTTTGCTCTGTCAAGTGTCTTGAGCAGGGTATTTTTGGTATTTTTCTACCAATTTAATATTGAATTCAACAAAGTAGAATTGACACAGCAAGGAGAAGCAAAGGAAAGGAGTGCTCATCCCTCCCTGCCAAATCAAATGAATCCCAGTACAAAAAGTGAGATGAACCTATATAATTTACTGCACATCTTATGTGTTAAAAAAAAAAAGACAAGAATTTATCTGGGGTGGAGAACATGTTATCCAAGGAAATGGTATTTTAGGGGGAAATGGCCAAAACCTTCTATTTTAGACAAATAAGAAATGACAGATGCCTGGAAAACATCTGAGGTATTAATTTGGGCAAAAATTTTTTAGTCCTTAACTTTAAGACAGTTACTGAAACAAGTGTGGAATGAACCAAATTGTAGCTCAATGCTTAACTCAGACCACTCTTGTGCTGAATTAATGTCTGGCTTTGGGAATGCTCAGACCAACGTGTTGAGGCTTTCAGATGGACAAGTCCCTTCAAAATTGAAGACACCAGTACTGTGCCTTTGTAGGTGGTTGAACAAACCACTAATTAAACTTCCCACTTCTTTCTTTCTTTCCCTCTTGTCCAGCCATCAGACACCCTACCCAACCTCCCACCTACTGTGCAGCAGCAGAGAAAAGGAGAAGAAGCTGTAGGTGAAATTCTAATATATCTAAACAAACTGAGCAGCATGGAAACCATTTTACCTTCTGGAAGCATTTCTGCCTTGGAGCCAATTTACAACTGCTGACAGCTGCTGAGTGCTCTTTTGCTCTGCCATTTAAACCTTATTCACAGGTGTGGGACAAGAGTTATAATACAGCCAAGTATTAAACAGCAGCAAGAGCAGGGCTGGAGCATCCCTCTCCTGAGAACACCCTCACTCACCTAAACTGTGGCCATTTTTTGTGTAGAAGCAGGTGTTGTTGATGAGGTTGACACAGCAGCCAATGACATCTCCAGTGGTGAACGTGGGGCCGTAGGGCTGCCCTGTCCCCGAGGAACAGAAGGAGTGCCCATCATCTCCATGGTACCCATAAGAATGTTTATCCCATCCTGCAAAAGGCAAAAGAACAGGACAGCAGTGAAGCCAGCTCAGCAGAACCACATGGAACTACTACAATCCTCAGGACACCATTTTCTGTGGGAGTTTTAAAATTTGATTGCCACTCCTGATTCATCCCAATATTAATTTTCACATACCTGTAACTAAAAAGAAATTAATCAGAACACACCATTTGCATTTCAACACATTTCTCTTTTATCTTGCTTGAGGTGAAACAAACTCCTTTTGTAAAACACTTGTGTTTCCCAAAACCAAATTCTTCCCACAAAAGCATTTAACAAAATAATTCTCAGACAGTTTCAGCTTTGTCTGTAAGTGCTGTGACAGGTGTAAGAAATGGAGAGAGGCAATTTTTGCATCCTTAAATCTTTATTTGATAAGGATTTCTATGTTTCCATTGGGATACATTATTTCCCATTCTGCAGACAGCTTAAAACACAGCCCTCAAATGTCAAAGGGGAGTTCAATGCAAAGCGGTCAGTTCTAATATTAATATCTTTTATTTCTTCTGCTCATAACATTGTGCTAAGGGTTACAGCTGCACCCTGCCCACTTGTTCTTTTCTATATATCCCAGTAATTTCATTTGGATCATTATTCTGAATGGCACAATCAAAGCCACATCTCACAGACAGACAGAGTTCTTCCATAAAGTGACACAACATTAAAAACAGACACCTGTGTATTATATGGATATGGCTGGATCCTTAGGGAAGCAAAGAAGGTGCTTTGGCCATCTGCTGACCCTACACACCCAAGAGCGGTGCAGATTGTGTTAAATGTGGAACAATGGCTCTGGCAAAGGGACTGTGTAAGAAACAGAGTGTGCAGGAAATGCACATCCTGCAATGAGGCACAAAAAGACTGAGCAGCCTGAGAACTACAGAGCAGAGCCCTGTGAAGGTGGGCTGGAGCACTTCTGTGAGCCAGGATTTTCCTCCCAAACCAGCAACAACATGAGGGCACCAGAAATTCAATCTTGAAAAATAGTGCTACAACACTGAGGCATCAGCACTCACATGCTCAGGGCTTCTCACAGAAGCACAAAACAGTCAGTGAATGTCTAAGGTCCTGTTTATTGTACCACACTAAATTAATGCCAGTGGGAAAGTCAGGGAATGAAGCAAAACTGAAACATGCCACAGTCCAAGATTTTGGACCTCTGAGCAAACTTTGGGAGTGAAAGGCATGAAGGATTCCCAGCAAATTCTAGTCTAGAAATGGTGAGTAATTTCCTTTATTTAGTCCCACACATCCAACAGGAACAGACTGAGATGTCCCAAGAGTCAGCTCTGCCTTCCCTCGGATCAGCTCCAAACAAGTTGCTGACAGCAGCACCAGTCCTGTTTCAAATCTTCCTGAGAGACAGGGACAGCAGCACAGGCAGCACCCTCAGCAAGCACAAAAACAATGCCAAACTGACTTGCCAAAACAAAGGAGGAAGTGATAGGGGCTCTAGAGTCTGTTGTCAAACTTCCACTGCTAAGACTCCATCCAGTAAAAATATCATTGCAATATTTTTGAATTTTTAAAACTGTGGCTCCTTTCCACTATCCCTTTTATTTGCTCTGTTGCCATCACTGAGCTATTATTTTAGTCTCCTTAAAACCAGACCTGTTACATGAGTGTCAATTCAGAACTTCTCGAATGGAGCTGTTGAGAAGTGATAATTCAGATAATAACTTAAATAAATTTATCTCTTAAGGTACTAATAATACAATCTAAATACAAACTTCTAGATCTTCTGCATACAAAACACTCCTGGCATTACAAAGCACCTAGCAAGAACTTGTCATCAGCTGCACCTAAGCAGTGAAGTGCTCACACATCATGTACTGGGTGAGGCTCCCATAAGAAATTCAACAGCGTGTCCCACCATGAGGATGAGCTCATGAAATGCTTGGGCCAATGCAGACATTACTGGTTCTCCAGTGTGAGAAATAAAGGTTTCTCTACCTACAGATCACAGCTGATCCTATTGAAAAAACCCTCCTCCTGTTCTTTTATGACTTGAGCTTCACAGTGTCAGTTCTTGCTGAAGCACCAATGGTGGTGGGGAACTCCAATGAAAAGGGACTGAATAAAGACCTTGAACACAATGACAAACGTGGTACAAACAGCAACAATGCCTGGAAAAAGCTTGTTTTGAATCTTATTCTCCCCACAAAACCACTAACATAATCAGTTAAAGAAATTTGCTCACCCAGCACTTTGCTGATGTTATGTAGAGTTTACTTTTTCAACTCAAATGTTGTGTGGTGCTGAACCTGGACCTGGCACCAAACTAAGGGCTTTAAATCTACACTGTCAGCCTTATCACATCACCATGGTCATTTTAAACAACAAACCAGAGTTGTTTGAGTGAACTTACTGTACTCACTGTAAACATAAGCTGAGTGGCATTAATCATATGTCAAACCTTAAGTTATTTATTAATAAAAAACAGATCTCTATTCCTAAAATTCTGCCCAAAATAAACATGAGGGCAGTGGCATACGGGTAACTCCAGTACTGGCCAGTTTCAGCCAGCCTTCTGAAATTTCCTAATAATCTGAATTAAAAACAAGAATCAGCATTTTTAGTACTTCTAGGTCAAAGTTTTCAGGGTCTGTTGATTTAAATTGTGTATCCCTATTGAAAGCATTTGGCATTATCCTGATTACCAGCAGAGTGGGGAGTAACTCATCACATGTATTTTAAAAACACAGACTCCAACTTTTCTCAAAACACTTCCTGAAAACTTGGGGTTTTCCTGCACCATTAACAATTTGCTATCGCCACCTAGGAATGGGTCCAGCATATTACAGCCTCCTCTGGGACTCCCACGACACCCTTGGAGCCTCCAGTGACTCAACAGCTCCTTCCTCTACAAAATCCAGCAGTGTTTTAATAAGGACTGAATCAAAACTTCTTGAAATCCCTCCCCACAGCTGCATCTGCCAATTCTCCTGACACTTTAACCTCTGTGCCACTTGTATTCAAGTGCTGCAGAAGTCGCTGGAAGGCAGAGAAGGTGACACCCACATGTTCCTACAATGGCTATCCCTGTGGGATAGGGGTCAGCCTGGACAAGGATGCTCTTCAAGAAGTGAGACAGGAGAAGTACAGGATGTGCATGAATCACACCCTGACTGAATAGCATTACCACTCTCCAACCACCTGTGAGCACAGACAGACTGAGCCAGATGGAGATTCTGTTCACTCAGTACTCCTGAAAGGATTTTGTTTCCATTAAATTGTTCAATCCTCTATTAAGAACATATAAACACTCGCATCATTCACTGTGTCCTGCAAGAAGGAGTTTGACAGTATAACTGCAAGCAATGAAAATGTGCCTCATGATCCTTGGATATATCCTGTAGTTCTTGCACAGGAGATGACAAACAATGGATTTGGTGTCTCCACAACATACATCAGTATGCAGACCTCTGCAGAATTCCCCATAATGATCCCTTTTCCAGGCTGATGACTTCTATCTTATTTAGCTATTTCCTGCTTTTCTGACCATCATCATCTGAACCCTCTCTGGATTTAGTGTTGCTTGTGAGAATGGAGATGAAGGTGCCCCATGGAGAACAGAAGAAATCTGCAGTTATTCTCTGCACTGCTCCCAAACCCTCTACATGTTAATCCCAGCATTTTCCCTTCATTGTCCTTTTCACCACTGACCTGATGTTTCCATGAAGTCATTGTCATCACTCCAAAATGCATCACTACTCCCTTTGCACAGATTTTCATGTGCACCTCCCTGTCGGGGTGTGTCACCTCAGCTGGCTCCCACAGCTCCCCCAGCACCTCTCACCATTCTCAACCTCACAATCCTCAGCAGCTCCAGCAGCCCATCCCAGGACAGACAGCTGCTCCTAAGAAAACCCTGGGAGACCCCAGGCACTGTCAGTTTGTGACTGGTAGCTCATTCCAACAAGGCTGTTTAAAACATCCCATTTTGGTCTCTTGGTCATAGCCATGTCTAGAGCAATGGACACTCAGCACCCATGTACAGTTGTGGCCAAGTCAAAAAATTCTCAAGTGCAAGTGCAGATTCCTCTCAAAATTTCAGAAATCTGGACCAAATTGGAGAATGTGTTTTTTCTTACAAAACACAGGTCATGAACTCCTGATGGACAATATAGACTGAAATCAAATGACCTAGAGTGGCTGCAGGGTCCAGTTTACAGTTCTTTCCTTTTTTCCTTTCCCTACCCCATCCTCTCTTCAAAAGCATAAAATCATTTTAAATAGGGGAGCCAGGCAGAGAACAGAAAGGATTTGGCCACCTGGCCCATGTGGTCAAAGCAGAACCTCAAAGTCCTGACTCTAAGACTGTTCTCACTACAGCTCATTTTGAAGACAGCACTTTGAACATGCAAATAGAGAATCACAACCACTACAGGTAGGACTTCAGGACCTACAAAAGCAAAAAGAGGTTAAATTTACATCCCTTTGAATTGAACCCTTCAACACCCAAACCCAAAATATATCTATATATTTACTAACAAGATGCAGAATAGCTCAGATTGTGCAATCAAAGAACTGCAAGAAAGAAAAACAAAACCCATGAGTAGGGCTTGGGAGGACATTTTTGTATGTTCAACACCAAACTGAAGCTCTGCTTGGCCTGCTAACAAGAAAAAGTTGATATGCTGACCTTCTTGGCAGACTACCTTGATCCCAACACATAGGGGAAAAAAATGAACAGCAAGTTCCATTGCTGCTGCTTGATAAACAGGTCAGAATTATGCAATGCCAGACACGTGGCAGAAAGGACTTGAGTTACTTCAGGACACAGTTACAGGATAAACTGATAAACACTCACCCTTAAGCAAGCACTAGAGTTAGATGTAGTGTGCTACTACTATGCCTTACTGTCCTACACCTGTCCCTGCTCAATCTCACCTTTCCCACTCAATGCTTTGCTCTTGACTCTTTGGTCAGATCCTGAGATCAGACTCTGCCTCAGAAGGCAGCAAGTGGGAAGTGGTTCTGTTGAGCTGGGTGCCCATTTACACCTCAGCACCCCAGAAATAACCTGGTGATTCAGCTCTCTGCTTATATGAACACAGAATTGCTGGTAGGCTCTGGGCAGAACTGGCATCATGGCTGCATCACACACCCTGGTAAAGCAGCACCTGGATAAGTTGCTCAGGCTTCAAAGTGTGGAGCATCAGCTGGAGGATGGATGGATGGATGGATGGATGGATGGATGGATGGATGGATGGATGGATGGATGGATACAAGTTACCAAGGGCAGTATTTTCACCACTCCTTCCTGGCCTGATGCTCTGTTCACACAGGGTGGAGGAGAAAGCCAAGGGATGACAGCCCTGAGTGCATCAAGGTTCAAACATGTCAAACTTGCCACTGGGCACAGGGGAACCAGGAAGCCAACACCCAGAGGGATCTGTACTGAGATCCCCTCTGATGACTTGCCAAAGACTGACACACAAGGCCCAGTGATCATGGAAAATACACTTTTCCAGTGAGTTACAGCCAGACACGTCAGACTCTCCCTGCTCTGCACTTGCTGGGGTGAAGATGTTGGCAGACAGATGAACTGTCACTGACACATGGACCATTCCCTGCCCATGAACATTGCAAAGGAGAAACACATTCTAGCATTCAAGCATCCAATGGCATGGGTGCAGAAGCTGCTGCAAAGGGCAGGGCCTTGCTGACCACACATTCAGTGCTGACCTCCCTGCAGTCAGGGATACCTGAGGCATCTGAAGCTGGAAGGAATGGTGGAGTATGTTTGGGCATATGAAGGGCAGATGGAAATTCCTCAGAAGGAATCTGAAGATTTGTAAATAGGGTTTGTGTCTGTTATATCATGAGTAATGGGAGAGTTTGAGACTTACTCTTCAGGACACACCCCAGTGACCACTCTACAATCTTTCCGAAGTTTCTCTCTTTCATATTTTGGAACACTTTTCATTTGTCTCCCTTCTCTATTCTTGTCCAGTATTTTGCCTGTGGCATTCCTCTTCCCATTCCCCTGGCCAGCAATCCTAGCTTCCCACAGCTGCCCATGCCAGGCCAAGTGGTGTGCAAACACTAGCTGCAAAGGGACAAGAACTTGTGTCAACACACTGAAATAAACCAAACAAAATTATTTTATAAGATTTATTGAATCCAAAGTCCAGCAGAAACAGATGTACAAACTTTGCTTGTCCAGTGCTTGGGGAATGGGATGTGGAGGGTGGAGGCAGCAGCAGAGCCCAGAGCTGCTGCTGGACCACGATGCAGTTGGAGGCAGGAGGTGCCTGCCCAGCTCCATGCATTGTGCTGAGCAGGCTGCTATTGCTCAGCCAGCTATGGGTCTTTGGCAGCAGCAGAGCATGAGGTCAGGGGAGGGGAAGGTATATTCAACAGAGGCTGAACAGATGGAATCTGGTGCACAGAGAAGTTGGATGTTGGTTCTACACCATCCTGGGCTGAGCAGTCCCAGGCAGGGACAGGACAACTTGACAGGAGCCAGAACCACAGGAGAAGCAGAACCACCCTCTGTTGATGACTCCATCTTCCAGAGGACTGGCTCTGCAAGTGGATGTGCCTCTGGTGTGCATCAGTCCAACACAGGCCTTTACCCACAGCAAAAGGAAGGCTCAACAAGCTCTGGTGCTCCTACAGCCTCAGAAACCAAATGCCTGGGCTTGAGAAGTCTGTAAATGCCTGGCCATGAGAAATATGCTGCCTCAAGAAGTATTTGAGATGCTGAAGCATCTCAGCTGTCACTCAGTGTTACAGCATTTATGCCAAGCCCTATGAAGCTGCACACACATCACATGTTCTGGTGAGAGCAGGGTGGTTGCTTTGCTTTCCTTTATTCAATCATGCTTTAGAATCAAATCAACTATTAGTGCTGCAATACATCCTTCTGTTCCCATAATGAGCCTAAAAAACAGCTGCTCAGTGGCCACAGCAACCTCTGTTCCAGCACTGGGGATGTGGGCACAGGGGAGGCACAGCCCTGGCATGGACAACTGTCTAGGTACAGTCACAACACCAACTGCAGGACAGGAATAGGAGCAGGGAACAGCGTGCCCAACACATTACAGCATCTCCCTGGCACAGCTTCAAGGGCCTGGACATCTGCCCAGAACATGTCAAGGGTAAAGAAAAAAAAAGAAAAAAAGAGACCCTAAAACCCACTTACCCAGGGGTACAAAGAAGGCCTAGCTAGAAACATCCCCAACCAGCTTCTATTTCTTCTACAAGGTGCCAAAATGAGTGAATGAAGACCAAACTTTGCACTAAAGGACCAATGCTCGTACAGAGAATAAAACCACTTCACCCCATGGAGCACAAACTTCCCTAAGCAGGGGCTGGATGGGTTCAGGTCCATAACCCTTGCAGTATCCCACAGAATCCTGCACAGGGCCATGGAGCAGCACAGCACTACACACACCCCAAGCAGGCACTGCTGCTCATGGCCTCCCCCTCACCCCAGGTCCCAGCAGAGGAAGCAGAGCCAGCCTGGCCCCTGCACACACAGCAGATGATGCTCATCACAGAGTGCAGGACTCTTGGCAGGCCTGGCTGCAGCTTTTGCTCAGAAGCTAGTCCATGTTTTTTAATAAAGTACTTGCAACTGCAAAGAGATAAAATTCAGTCCAAATCCTCACAGCAAGACTTGTGTGGCAAGAATCCAAAGGAGAGGAAAAAAAGAAAAAAAAAGGAATCACAACATCTCTCTCATATTAACAGTGAGCAGGAAGAAAAGGACACAGTGACCCAAAAATCAGTATGACTCAAGAGTCTGAGAGATTGAGCAGAATGTGGGTGCTAACAAGCATTGCCTGATCCACCATGGAGACAACAAGCAGAGCAGCACTGTAAAATTCAATTTTTCACAATATTGATCTGGCACAGTGGTTTTTAGACCAGATCAGCAAGTCCTACCATTAACAACCACTCACTGCATGTTAACTAGTCTTCAAAAAAACATCAAACCACAACTACACCATTACATAAAGTGGCACTACCCACTGACTCATAAGTTAGAAAACAAAACCAGAAGGCTCTGGACAGCTGCAACACAGGCAATACCTTTTCAACAGGAAAGGTCTGTTCCACCAGCCCCAGAAATTTGTTGTAAGGAGTCCATTTCACTATTACTTAGCATGCACCTCACCACAGAATACAGTAATCAAGATAAAAATCATACTTCCTTGAATGAATAAAGATGGCAAGTCCTCCTAACTTACAACCTTGATGGTTCCATCTTCTGCCAGAGTCAGAACATGATCTGGGTTTCCCTACACCAGAGAGGTCAAAATGTGCTTGGAGCCATTTTCAGCCCTGTGAAGAGCACAGCCACAGGACAGGCTGTTTCTGCAAACAAAGGAAAAGCTCTCCAGCATGATCAGGTCACCACTGCTCTATTGTATCCACCATATTCCCTGGCACACCACAGAGGAGAGGGTGGGACACAGGGCAGGGTACACAATAATGCAGGACAGGGATGGGGAAAGAGTCAGAGGCGAAGCATTTCCATTTATCTATTTAGTGGAAGGGGTAAGGAACAACAATCAAAAGCTTATCACATATACAGCTTCAAATCTCATCATACTAAATAATTCATTCACATGTTCATTTATGGGCCAACTTTTCAACCTTCAGCTGAGGGGCAAGAACACCTTTATAAAATATTAAGACACTTCCAGCAAAGTCTTGCAAGGTAATGGGCAAGAGTCATTCTACAGACACATCAAGGCAGGACAGTTTAGTGACTCAGCCAAAAGAAATGTTGGAGATCACTGCAGAATGCAGGGGGTTCATGTCCAGCTACTAGTAAAAACAATCCCTAAAATGGTATTTAATGAGCTAAGAAAATTACAAACAAAAACCCACTTATGTAAACACAAGACCTTATGGAGAGAGAAGTCTTCCAGAAGAAACACACCTCCTGATGTTAAGAGGTTGCAACAAAGACTTCTAGATTCTAAACTGAGGTTTCTTAAATACTTTCCATATTAATCAAGGTGAAGCAACAGGGTTTTCTGAAGAGGATCATATGTATCCATCAGTGGAAACAGCTGCTACCCAGCAATTTGAGTTGTAGTGAAACTGAGCCCTGTGTTGATGCCACCTTTTATCCAAAATAATAGGTACAGCCACATTAAAGAATTTGTTTTAATCTGAAAAACAAGCAGTTTTGTGATTACAGCTTGTGTTGACAGCTAAACTGCTGTCTCTAAAGTGCCAATCAACTCTTAGCTGTCACTAAAATACCTGGATTTTCCATAATCTGTGCTACAGCTGGAGATGCAACCTGTGGCACTGGTGAAGGCCAAACCTCACTGTGCAATGCCATCTCTGCCCTGCTTTGGATGCTCTCCCATGGCACACAACCCTCACAGCCTGCTGGATGACAGAAAACCCTTGCAAAGGCTCCAGCACAGCCATACCACACATCTCTGGGTGCATGGTGCAGGAGGACAGAGCACAGAACCTCTGAAGAGGCCAGCCCAGCTCTCAAAGAGACACAGCACAGAAATCAGGGCATGGAAAAGTGCAGGCCAGCACTAAGAATCACATACCCACACTGATGCCTGAGCACTTTATGACCAGTGGAAACACTTTCATTGGTTATTTTCCAAGGCCAGGATTACTGTCTTGAAATACTGATGGATGGTTTTGTTCAACTTAAATGGCAAAGCACTTTCCAAACTACTTCTGGGTGAGGCACAGCTCTGAGGGCTGAGCTGGAGCCTCAGTCTGCTCCTCCAGTCAAACCTGAAGGCTGGGTGCCCAAAGCCAGTCTAACTGAACAGACTAAAGGAAAAAAAAAGAGAGGCAAGAAACCCAACACTTCACTATAAACCCAACCAAATGGGCAGCAGTTTTTCTGGCTGCAGGCAGGACAATCATTACAATCAATATGAGCAAACACATGACCTGAAGTCAGTCAGAAAGGGAAAATGCAGGAACTTTTATTGTATACTGTCCTAGCTTTCATATACATATCCATAAATAAAACATGGCATTAAATTTAACCTTAATTCAGAAGGTAATTCATCCCAATTCTGTGGTTCAGGAGCTGGTTTAGCTACTCTCCAGCTCTGAACCCAGCTGATAGCACCAGGTCTGACCTCATCTGGGGACCTGACCCCTGTGGTGTCACCCTCAGCACGTGGAGATGCCACATCTGTCCCACCCCCCTGCCACAGCAGCTCAGCCCTATCAGCCCTGAGCACCAGGCTCATCTTCCAAACACACCCACCCCAAGCTGGGACCATGATAAGCTCTGCAGGGCAACTCCCCAAACACAGCAGCTGTGAGGAGGCAGCTTCGCTCAGACAGCCCTTTAATGAGCCCTGAAAAACTGGAGAATGGGAAAGAAAGGACCTCCAGTTCTTCTAAAGGACAAAGATGGCATGTAAATGAACACACAGGACACACAACAAATCTGTTCCAATATTCAAGCTGGAATTTTCATACAAGTTCAAGTAAATTCAGCACATAAACTCAAAAAACTATTGAAAACAGACAAAGTTGCCATGGGATGACAAGACAACTGAGCAGTTCAGTGGAACTCAGCTGAAGTTGATGGGCAGTGGACAAATCAACCATGAACAACAAAGATTCCCAAAGACACAAAGAATTCATTTTTTAAAAATAAAGATAGTATAATTTTAAGACTCCTAGAATTTCAAATTTTAAAAATTTAGTGGTTTTAAATTTTAATTTCCAAAGGTGTTCAGCTGATCTCCAAAGTAGAAGCAGGAAGAGGAAAGATGAGAGTTAAGCAATCCCAGAGGAACTCAGATTCTTCAACATATGATGCAGCAGGGCAGCCATTAAAACATACACAGAATACATGTACACACAGAATTTAGAGTGAAGATGAAGAAAGAAAATTTAATGAGTTGTGTATACCCAGGATAAATAAAAATTAAGTGCTCCTCAGATTACTCTCCTATGATGGCATTTTACATATACTGAACACAAGATTGATTCCATATGGGAAAAAAAAAAATCTTAACACTAAAAATATGTGAAAGCTTAAGTTCAAAGGAAATCCTTTTGTTTTATTACAAGAAGCCCAAATTTCTTATTAATTTCTTTAGTATGACCTTAATTTTGACTTAGATTAAAAAAAATAAATAAAAGCTATTTTGAAAATAGCAGATGGTGCAGTACAGTAACAGCAGATTCAAGAAAGAAACAACCAGCCTAAATCAGTCTCAGGACACTTCCTCCCATATGAGATTTTTAATTTTTTTATTCAAATGGGGTTGGGTAGGCTTTATTGCTTAGCCTTGTGTTTTGGACTGAACTCTTATTAGTGGCTGGAGTGCACTAACTGTGATTCTGGAGTGCATCTTGCAGTTTAGTTTAGAAGAAACAGGGGTAGCACAACCAGAGATGTAAATAAAACTACAGGCAGTGGTGACAGCCAGGAGATTCACTTACATAAATAAATCTCTTCTCCAAAAATAAGAGACTCAGGTAGGTAAATCAAAAAGGCTCTGACTTTCAAAGGCCAGAAATCTCCAATCTGCTGTAACATATACCTTTTCTTGGCAGTGTATGTTTTTATCCACCACTGTTCTATGCACCACAATCATCTTCACCCACCCACATGAGCTCTTGTGTGCTGAGGAATTTTTCTGTAAATCCATTCTGCACAAATGGATTCAATAATTCCAGAGCTGACCCATCACACTGACCCATTTTGCTCTCTTGTCTTTCACTGTGCAGGGCTAAAATTTGCCATTTCTAAACACACTGATGACCTCTTAGGAGGCACAAATTATGCTTTCAGGTAAAAAGCAGTTAAGTCAGCAAAAGCTACCCAAGTGAAGTTTCAGGAGTTCTCAGCCTAAATAAAAATTCAGGGAGACAAGCCAGCCAAGTTAGCTTCAGCCCACTATGCCTGGAAAGATTGAAAAAAATTAGGAAAACTGTTAATTGGGGGGAAATTTAATTGAGGTTTTCAACACATATCTCTATCAAAAACAACCTCTGACCACTGTTAACCATGTGATTCAGGAGAATAAAGTTTCCCAAAGGAGCTGTTTCAAGCTGCATTACCTGTGATGAACCAGGCAAGTGGACAGAGCCAAGTTAATAACAAGCCCAGAACGAAGCAGGGCCCCCCACCCATTCTTATTAACCCAATTAGGTGACCCATTGCACATGCAGCCCCACAAACTGGTTTGATAGGATAAATTAGAGGGTACCAGAGGCACAAGCAATTTTGTGGACAGGAACTGGCACAGTCAGCTGGATGTGGAACCAGCACCTGTCCAAGGCTTAGCTGTGACACCCTCTGGAAATCCCACATGCCTTTTTGGACAACTGTTCTCAAGGATAGCTCTGAAAGAGCTCTGCAGCAGGACAAACACCATAAGGTACCAAAAGCCAGAGCTTCATCAGCTGCATAAATAAATAAACTTAATAGAAATTACTTCTAAGGATAGAAAATCAAGCAGTGTGTCCAAGTTGTTGATGCAGCCAAGAGAGCAGACTGATTCACTGTTTGTGTGCCACATACTGCTCATGCATTTAACCCCACACTTCAGGGCTTTTGCTGATTGCTCTAGAAAACAAAAGCCTTTTTTCCCAGGTAACCATGTAGCTTCTTCCCCTCCTGTTTCTGCTGAAGCCCTAAGAATTGTGAAAGCTTGGCAAGGATTTTCCTTTGCCCTTGTTTGCAAGATGGGATAAGAGCCACTTCCTGAACTTGCTCTGAATTTTAATGTTTTCTTTTACTATAAAAAGTAAGATACTTGTGATACATCCAGTGCTTGTGATACATCCAGTGATTAAATTTCAGAAAACATCTACAAAAGTTGTCATAAATCAAGAAAACCCGATAAACAGGGAAGGGTGAAGAGCCAGGGGTGCATGATTTGGAGAGGGGACCACAAAGCACTGATAGAGGTTTTCATGTACAGAGCTACAAAGAGGAAAGAAATTAATTATTTTCCACCTCCACGTGATCCAAGAATAGACTCAGACTACATGGGATATTCAGCTTTGTCATCAGGAAAAGTTTCCAACACAAAGACAGTGTTGAAAGAAGTTGCCAGAAAAATAATGAAAGACTGGTTTAGACACACACCTGTCAGGCAGGGCTAATGCTAATTGAATTCACTTCAGATCAGATGATTTGGTGAGGTCTCAGCTTCTATAATTACTGCATTTAGCACTGGCACAGAGTCCTTTAGCACAGGTCCTTTGTTTGTCAGTCACAGAAAGTGACAAGCCAAAGCACAAACTGAAAACTTCCTTAAACACATTTGAGGTAGAAAGATTCCACAGCATTCACAGAAAACAAAAGAAACAAAACAAAGAAACAAAACAAAATCACCAAACAAACAAAAAACCTCAACAACAAAAAACCCCACACCAACACCAGACCAAAATTGGCTAGAAGGAAAATCTGGAAGACTTTAGCAGAACTTCCCACTTGTAGCAGGATTAACTTAAGAGTTACATGAGGCTGCCAAATCCTTGTGGAAATGAGGTTTGAAAATCTAAATACAGAACCTCTGCAGAAACCCATCCCCAACTCTGATGGGAAAAATATCCTCCCATGAGAATTTTACTTGTGCAGGACCAGGAGTTGGACTCAGTGATCCTTGTGAATCCCTTCTAGTGTGGGACATTCTATTATTTTATGATACAACACCTACCCAGCCTCCCTTCTCTGGCTGCTCCCAGAGGGGAGCACACCAGCATGAAAACATCTGGGAACATCCCTAAGGAAGAAAAAAGGAACTTTTTCCTCTCAAAGAAAGGAACAGGAGAACAGAGTCCTCAACAGTCTTGCTCCCCCTGCTTGCATCTCCTCTGACAGCTTGTAAGATAAGCTGAGAAGAAATAAAGTCCTACCTACAAATGTCAACAGAAACCTATCAGCAAGAAAATTCAAAGGAAAGGATCTCCAAACAAAGCTAAAATGGAAAGCCCACTCCACACATTGGTTTATGGAGGATGAAGGACGGTTTTCACAGAGAGGGGGAATTCTTAATTCCCAGAGTTCACTTCTATTTTATGTTCAGATAAATGGGTTGCTCTCAAGGACCTTTGGCTGAACAAAAGACTCAGGACACCTGGACAAAATGTTTCTGGTTTTGTTGACCTGGTTCACAGCACTACAGACCCAGAAGCCAAACCCCAATAGGGAGAAGGTTTCTGTACACCAAATTCTCCTGATTTATCTGGCTGCACACTAATTCAAGTCTACAAAATACTGTTCAGTTTGAAACCTTGTTCTTTTAACAGAGAGTTAAAAGAGTTTGGAGCAGACAGTGAATAAGCCAAGCAGCATCTTTTTGTTCAAAAAGCAAGCTGAAAAAATGACCAAGGTTTCAGAAAACCAAAGAATGGTGAGTGAAAGCTGGCACTCCCTGCAGCATGCACAATGCTGCACAGCAGGGCAGGTCATTCATTAACCAGAGGGTGTTTAAAGTCTCTAAAAGTGATTGGTCAGCTCCTATCTGTGCTGTTTAAGAAACTGAAGCAGGGTATGCCTAAGGGTGTGGTTTCACAACATCTTAGGCTGAATTAAGAACTTGCTTCTACCTTAGAGATTCATCCTCCCTTCCCTCTCTGCCTGGCTCTATGTCCCAAAGAGCTCAAACAAATGAAATGTTATGTCTCAACAGCATGAAGACTTGAACTAATGCAGAACATCACATGCAGGGGAGACTCAATTCCAGTGTGCAGTCTCACCCATGGTAAGGACAGGACACTTATCATCCTCTCATTTTATGGAGGTTTGGTGAAACCTGCAGCAAACCACCAACACATTTTCAGCAGGGCTCAGGAAAACTTACTGGACTGAGGTCTTAATAATAATAATAATAATAATAATAATAATAATAGACACTGATCTGTTACATTGAGGATGCACAAGTAAGAGCATGTCTCCATGGTTCCTGAAGGAAGCAGCCCACCAGGCTCCTGCCTGGCCTGGAAGCTGGCCTGGCCAAGGTGACAAGTGCCAGAGCCAAAGGCTTGCACCAGGGCAGAAGAGTGGCTGTGCAGTGGGGTGGAGAGGAGGGAAGGGTCAGGTTTCTCTCCTTTGATGACATGGAGTTAGATCAGTTCAGCTGCAACATGCAATTTCATCCTCAAATACCAAAATGCTGAGCACACGTGAAAAAAACTGAATGTGAGGAAAGAAGTGAGCAGACATTTCACTAAAAGCCACTGCTCTAAAGCAGAATGCTTGTTAGTAAATGTTTTAAATGTCTTTAATTTTTTTTTTTTTTAAATCAAGATATGTCAGGGTCACAAAAGTTGGTAGCTAATAACAATCCCACAATTATTTCAGACCTGCTGACTGAATTTCAAAGCACAGCACAAAGAAACCTGGAGTAGAACATGGACAGGGAACTCTCCAATTAAAAGCAATCTCTATTCTCAATACAGACAGGGGTAGTTAAGGGAACTCAGCTCATGTGGCTCCAATCACATTTGTAATCTCCAGAGAAAGCTCAGCACTACCCCCTCCAGCACCCAGCTGGGTTCAAGCCAAAATAAATCTGGCAATAAAACACAAATGCCCTGACTTGGAACTGGATATGGCCAAAGTGTTTGTCCTTGTGGAGGGAAAAGGAGTTTGAGACAGAATCCAGCAGCAAGATTGTGCTTTGAATTAGGACTCCCAGGGTGCCACCAAGGATCCCCGGTGAAACTGGGAACAAGACAGGGACCAGCTTTGGCTCCTGTACCAGGCTCTGGGCTCCCAAGCACCACTTGTGGTGGTTACACACTTCCCTGGCACCACACTGAGTGAAAATCGATCTGTTAAAGCAGAAGTGACTTAGAAAGGGTCTAAGGAGAGAAACCTGGCAGGGTTTCAGGTCACAAAAAGTTAAAATTACACTCTGACACAAAGCCAAGTCAAGACTCCAAAGTCTGTCACTTCTTTGTGAGCTCTCACTTACTCTGTGCTGTGAAGGACCTGATAACAGTTAAGCCTGGAAATGTTTCTCACTGCAGTTACTTGAACAATATACTAAAAAAAAAATATATATACATTTAAAAAAATCACACTCACTGTCCAAAAGCCAGGAAGATAATTACTAAACTGTAATACAGAGCCATGCAGTTAATCTTATACAGATGGGAGAGAGACCTAACTATGACCACAGAATGACTCTTGGCAGCATAATCTGCATGTGATCAAACAAACAACAGGTTCAGAGGATCAAATTAGTGCTTATTTAGCAATGAATTGTACAATCTCAAGTCTCAAGTTCACTTTATGCTTTATTTCACTGAGAGAAAAGTGTTCCACGTTCATCACATGCACCGTACAAATGACAGTGGTGTACAGGCACTTTGACTCAAACTGGCCACAAATTCTGCCCATGTAACTCCTGGGCTTTAAAGCCTTTTATCAGAAGTGGTTTGGGTAATTTTTAGTCACCAAAGGGGGAAGAAGAAAGAAAAAAAAAGAAGAAATTACACTGGCTGTTCAATTTCAGGACAGCACACCTGAGACATTCAGCACACACCATCCTGGTTAGCACTGAACCCTGGATGTACCTGTGCTATAACCCCAGGGGAATCCTAAATACAGCGGCACAATCCAACCAACCATCTGCAAGGCCAAGCCTACAAAACATTCCCCCCATCTTCCCATGACACAAACCACAGAGCCATGGACAGAACAGGCTCCATTAACCACCAAACCACCCCCTGTCCAAGAACTCCAACCCTGGCAGGAGATGATGGGACTCAATTCCTGCTTTGCCTTGGACATGGCACAGAACCCACCTGGATCAGGACTGGGGGAGAGAAAGGGCAGAGAGAGAAGGACTGACTGGTGCAGCTGTCATAACAATTACTAACAAGTATAAATTGAAGTAAGATGCAAATTCTTTGAAGCACAGGTGTCACACAAAGCATTCTCCCCAAGCCATGGACATTCACAAAACATTCTCCTTTCCAGACACCAAGATCCATAAATGCTGAGCACAGATTTCACCTTCAAAACAACTTCACCAGAAGTAACACCCAAGGCCAAAAAAGTCCCCACCACTGACCAGCTGTCATTCACTTTGGCATCTAAAGAACATTTACTTTCTACCAAATACAAACTTCCAATTTCAAGCCCAGTTGTAAGGATTTCTGGCATAGAAGGCACTACATCAATATATATCTAGAAATTGTTATTTTGCTCAATAAATTGGATATTGTCAAAGAAGGATTACCAATTATTTATTTCTAAAAAGAAGCCACTTGATCAACTTAGCAGCAAACCAAAAAACACACATTTTAAACAAGAAGCAACAATCTTAACTGGAAATATCACTCTATCAGATTTTTGTAGTGTTTCAGTGGGAAGAAGGAAAGAATACAGACAATACAACAGCCCAATTATCCTGTCATTTTCAGATTCTGTCATGTAAATTTGTCAAGTGGAGTATACAGATTAAATGCAAAATTATTTTCCTACTTACTTTTCAGACACAAAGAAGAGTTTGCCTGTCTGAAAGCTCCTCATCTTGCCCATTACCTATTAGCTTAATTTCTGTTATTCTACTGAAATCATCATGGCTGCATTGACAACACCAGTAACTCAATTTGAGATAACACTCAATGGTTTGAAGTTTCCAGATATAAGACAATTACAGTAATGCAATTTTATTAATAGAAACACACATTCACTAACACATATATATATAAAAAAAATCTTTATTTCAAATGAACATTTAACACAGATTGTAAAACAAACCTTAACAGTGACTTACCAGGAAGCCTGTTCATGTTGACTCCTTGAGCAGAAAGTCCTATTCCCATGTACCTTCAAAAAAACCAAACAAAATATCAGTCAAGCAAAAGAATGGTCACAGCACCAGATTCCCTCCAGCAGAAATACAGCACTAAAATAAACCCAATCCACACAAAAATGACTGAAGAATGACAAAATTACTAAAGATTTTCCAGTACTTATGTATTTTATTGAATCCAAGATAAAACATCAATCTCCTCTAGTAGCTGACAGCTTTCCAATGTACAACTACAGTTACTCTTTAGCTCTTAATTGGCAGGAAAAGCACTGGACAACAATCAGCAATTTAATGCTCAATTTGGTATTTGTGAGGTATTTTTACTCACATATCAGAAAAAACTATTTATATAGCTGATTAACAAGACAGTAAAAACCACCTAAGTGCAGATATAGCACAGGAGGACAGATGCCTGTCCAGCCTGATGCACTCTCTCCAAAAACAGCTGACAGTGGATGCAGAGGACAGAGAACTCAGTTGTACTTTCCAAGAACACTTTTTCATTGTTCAGCATGTATTTTACACAATCTCACTTTCTGAACCTTTGCAAGCTCTTTGAAAAGGCAACATCCCACAGCCCCCCCACTTAATTCCTGCCCAACCTATTTTTTATTTTAAAATTGGAAGAGAAAGGAAAAGCATTTCCCTGACCACTTTATCAAGGGTTTTGATGTCATGATTCCCACCTCCTCCCCAAAGGTCTTTTCTCAAGGCTGGTTAATCAGAGTCTGCTCAGCTGCTCTCATGGAAGTTCATCTCCACCTCAGCTCCTGCTACACTTCCAGTTCTGTGACTTCTTTGAGAAGCAGGGAATAACCAGAGCCACCAACATCACACAGCACAAGCCCAAGGTGATTATCACAGATAACAGCATAACAATGTTCTCTGCTTTGGTTTCTATTCCTCCCCCTCCTGATCTCTATTATTCCATTTATGTTCTGACTGCAGATGAGAACTGAACTCACTTTTCCATCAAGTGGGACACAGCTTGACCCTGCACTCTAAGTGGCAGCTCAGAGGCCATTTTTTGTATAAAGTCTGGATTGTTTATTCCACCCTCATAAAAACCATTGTGCACATATCCAGCAGGACAGTAAGGCAAAGCCAGCCTTCACAAAATCTGCTCTTCTTTACTGCAATACTTATGCACATTTCCATTTTGTGTCTTCTGTTTCTGTTAATTTGCATGTTCTGTAATTTTTTTGTTGTTGTTGTCAAACAACATTGTTGCTGTATTAATTCTTTTACTTCAGAATGATAATCCTTTAAAAGCAAAAGAGTGGCATTTGTGAACCTCTAAACATTCCTATGCTTTCAGAGCTCTTCATAAGAAGTTCTCCTGAGACTCCAGCTTGCTTCCCATGCCTGATGTGCTGGGAAGGAAAAATATTCCTTTAAAATTTCAGACCTTTAGCCAGATGTCCCTCAACTAATTTTGCCAACCTTATTGGTTTTTTTAAGCTTAGAAGTTTGTTCTTTCAATTTGTCTCATCAAATAAAATTTAAGCTTCAGGTGTGTATCCCTATTGCCTCTCATCCCCATGTAATTTTGTCAGGTGTTTTGATCAGCTGTCTGATCCTCCAGTAAAATCTTCTTAAACAGTCTCTGTACCATCTCAAAGTATTGACCCATCTGATTTTATTAGCTATTCTTAAACAAGCTTCTTAAACAAGCTTCTTTAATTTATAAGGTTTGTTTTCTGGCTTTTTTGCTGTTGGGTGGTGGGGTTTTGGATGAATACTAAAGTGGCAGGGCTTTTATGGCAGTTCTCAAAGGACACCAAAGATGAGTGATTATGGTCAGTGCTGCAGAACAACTTCTGAACACACCTTTGCTGTAAACATCTTCTGCACTGCTCAGAGCACGAGTCAGAAGTGACATCCCCATGAGCTCCCTGACTCACAAGAGCCTCTCCACAGCAGGCATTTATGGCATCTAAAAATTCAGCCTCCCAGTGTCATCTGACATACATGCATCTGTAATAGCCTGAATTTGGGGATATTTTTACAGCCTTCCAGGCACAATATGGAAGACTTTCTCCTATATCTGCAGGGACTACTCCAGCTCTTCCTTGTCACACTGACAGATAAGAGAGTTCTTATTCAATTTCTCTATTTCTACTGAGTCTGGAGTCTTCTGCTGCTACAGAGGTTTCCTTACTACATGGTGAGGTTTGCCATGTGGTTTTTTCCAATTATGTGTGCAAGAAGCCAGGATCCAGTCCACAGCTACAGCTGCCCTCAGCTCTATGGGAGCAGTGACAACCTCAGTGTCACCTCTGCCAACTGCTGAAGCCTGAGGGGAGCTGTGATCCAAAGTATCCAATTCTTCAACTCAGTGTAAAAGCACCCTCTAAGCCTGAAGCAATAACACCAGAGAGTTCATCCTGACACTGGCAAGTCTGAAACACTCAGCAAAGACCATTCTGCTGCTTAGCAAGACCATCCCCACCAACTTCACCAGGTCACATCACAAGCTCCAGACCTCCTGAATCTGTTGGCTGTGACAGACTCTGTTCAAAGAACAGGACGTGCCTCTTGGCACAGGGAATGTTTCTTATGCCCTGATTTATTTGGCTCAGCTGAAGGTAAAGCACTGTAGCACTGTGGCCACTTTGTCATGTGGTGGTGTCAGATTCCTTCCTTTCAGTATCACCCAGCACAGCTCTGCTGGCACAGGGCCAGGGGCCAGCTCCATCCCTCCTTGCTGCCTGAGGGTGCTTGTCTGCTCCTGTGCCTCTGCATGTGCTGCTGCTGCATGAGCAGAGCAGGCCTGAGCAGGGAGGGCACCTCTGCACACAGCCCTGGCACAGCCTCACCACAGTCCCGGCCCAGCACTGCCAGGGGTGCCCTTTGTCCCCATCCCTGCTGGGGCTCTGCTCTGTATTGCACCATCAGCGTGGCAACACCAAGGAAAACATTGGAAATTAGAGGAAATAACCTAACTGTCAAACTCAGATAAAATAGGTCATCACCCACTTCAGCTTATCCTGCTTAACTTCATTATTTTCTGTGCAGATTCACCCCCCCTCTTTTGTGTACAGCTAAATCTGATGCACATAACCAAACACAAAACTTATACAATTGTATCTTTCCATTTTCAGACAACATAGCTTTAAATTGAGACTGGAAGCTTGTATTTTTATAAAAAGCAAGCACTACAACTCCACAAATTCTAAATTTAAGATTACACTTTAATCTAGATACACAACATCATGGAAATATGTTGCTAAAAAAAAAAGGAACATGACCACAAACCTTCCTGGTTCACAGTTTTTTGCTCTTCAACTTCTGCTCCCATTTAAAGCTCAAGACAAACTTTAAAAATAAGACCATAATGGCTGTAGAACTGTAGACAGAATTTGCAGACAACCTAAAATAAAAACAGACTCCCTCACCATGCTGAGTTTCAACTCCACAGCCCACAGCCTACATCCAGATCTTCAAATTGTCACAGACTTGACTGCTGGGATTTGTTTTAGAAAGTGTTACTTTGCTTTTATCATCTACAATCAATTTATGTACCAGAAGTAATGGATGAAATGAGCTTTAGGATCAATAAAGCCTCAGTGCAAAAAAAAAAAAAAAAAAATTCACTCTATTCTCTTGAAAATTGGGAGGGGAAAAAAAATTAAATCTTCAGCTCCACCACCCCCAAAAGCACCAGATGCTTTCTGAACTTCTTGGTGCAAAACAACTTCTCACTTCCCTGATTCCAAATGTTCTAAATCAGTTTTGTGTATGCAACAAATGCTGGTTAAACAGTAGTTGTGGGCATCATCAAGAGCAAACTACTGCCCTTTTTTTTTTAAATAATGAATCAATTATTATATTGAATATCATTCAACGTAAACCTCTATGGCCTGCCTGTCCTCACCCCTGGTTTCAGACCATAATGATGTGGACAGACTCCCTGTGGGTATCCCTTAACTGGAGCTCCTTTTTGAGAGATCCAAAGAGCTTCTTAAAAAAAAAGGCACAGGAATGTCAGCATCCAGTGTCAAACTGGAAAAAATAATTTTGGGGGCAATAATACCCTTATATCCATTATCCATCATAGGCAATCTGCAAATCTGAGCAAAAGTGACCTCCTAAAACCATCTTCTGACCAGTGAACACTGAATACTTGGACCTGTCCCCCACACCTAATCTGAAGCTTCAAAAATGCTGCATCATTAGACCAATTCCAAATAGAGCAGACTGGCAAAAATAAACTCAGACACATGCTGGTGATTCAGTCAGAACAGCCTTGTTTCCACTCACCAGCAGCCCTGGCAGTTACCATAGCACCAAATTTTTCCAGACTCCTACTCCACCTCAGCCCTGCCCAGCACTGGCTGCTTTAGAAACTGTGCCTGAATCAGCCCCACCATCAGCTCTGCCTGTTCATCCCCTCCCTGCCTCTCCTTGGAAGGACCATGGTAAAAAGCCCTCATGGCAGAAGGTTCTGGCTCCACACACACCCCCAGCAGTATTCCCAGGGTTTTTTCCTCCAGCTCTTACAGCACCATGGCTGTGCTAAGATTAAGCTCAAAGACACAAAGCTTTTTGGGTCCCTTCCCAGCTGCCAAGGACTTCAGCAGTGAACACCAACACGTGGCTGCTCCAGCACAGTGACAGCCAAACAGCATTCACTTCTGGCCCCTAAGACAACTTGGGTTGTCTTAGATGTTTTCAAAGCTGCATTTTAAATCTGTATATTTAAAAAAAAAATATGTAATTTGGTTTTTGTTTCTGTTAATAAGACTTTCTCCTGGAAAAGATATGGAAAATCAAAATGATGACTGCATTTCGGAATGAAATTTTAGCTCTTAAAGATATAAAAGATCTCAAATGCAGTGACTCAGACAGGAAGAATTATATATTGTCACTGGGCAGAAATCATCTGAAAAACAATGAGAAAAGTTATTTCACAGGAGTGACAACATCTGACTGACCTAAACTGAAACAAAGAGGTCTCTTAATGAGGCTGCTCTAAGCATTACAGAAGTAGGGGAGACACTGATGGCTGTGTTTAACTTGTCCCAGAAGGAGAATCCACCCATATGAGAAGCAATTCTTTGAGTCAAAAGATGTTTCTCCAGAACAAACATGATACTCAGAGAACCTGCCAAAAAGACAACGTAAGAAAAGTTTTTTGTGCAGTTTAAAGCTGCTTTGTAAGAGCAAACCCACAAAAATCCTTGTGAACCCAGCAGAAAACCTTCAGAACAGACCTGCCCTTTGACAGCAAGTGGCCAATGCTGAAATTCCAGGATTTGCATCTATTTGGCTTTTCCAGAGCAGGACTGAAGAACTCACTGAGTACAACAGAGGAGAACACAGCAACAGAACTCCTGCAGACCTGAACTACATTCTTCACTTTCAGGAATCCCAGGAGCAAAGATCATCTCCATGGAAAGCACCTGGGAAGCACTGCTGAGTGCAAAATAAATAATAATAATAATAATAATTTTGCACTGTGTGCAAAATAAAGGCAGGGCAGAAGGAGGGAAAAAGCAATTAGCCCATGGACTTGGAGTATACTTGAAACAAAAGGAGATATTTGTTCCTTAAAAAGTTGCAAGACTTTCTCCAATGAACTTGGGCTGAGTTCTCATCTCTAACACTAGCTGACAATTAGCAAGGCAGATTTATTAAGGCTCTGCCAGGAGTAGAAAGACAGTAAAAATAATAAATACAGGTTTCCCCTCTATTTATTGTTTAACCTGCTGAAAGGTACCAGGTCAGCATGGTGAAACAATCTCTGCCACTATTTTTTCAAGTGGCTGTGGGGTTCACCCAGATGGAAGACAAAATTCAGCCCATCTGAAAGCTGGGAAAACAAAGGGTAAAAAAATACACTGGTTTAGCATTGGCTGGGTAACAGCCACCAGCCCAGAACTCTTCTTTCCTGAGCCAGCCCCACCCTGGCACAGCACAGGAGGCTGGAATGACACTGCCAAGGATGCCAACAGGCACCAAAGTCCAAACGTGAAAGAGTTAACAGCAGAGAGGTTGAATAATTTGTTTTGAAGGCCATGACTCCAGTAAAGCAGTTGTGAACCAACATTAACACAACACAGGGTGGAAATTCCTGGGATTGGCATTTTATTACATGGCTCAGCCAAAGCCAAGCAATCCTGCTGAGCCATGAGTTAAACAAGGGATGTCTCACTCTTCCACAGGTTTGTGACTCAAAGGCTTCCTGTATCCTGCAGATTTTTCTAATAACCACACCTACGTGGCAGGAATCCTGTCCTCCCAGCTATCATGCACCTCACTCTTTCAACAAGCACAGTTAAATCTAAAATAAACAAACCAAATGATCAAGTTAGAGGTGAATAATGCACCACACTGGTGGCATTTCAGAGACTTGCACAGTCTCTTGTTGCAAAGCTCTGAACTATCATTCTTGTCTGAGGTGGGTCCTGACTTCATGCCAGGTTTAAAGAGTGGTTAGAAATGATAACCCTTATCAACTCACCACTTGCAACCACATTGTGGCAGTTCTGGTGGGGGAAGGGGAACATTGTTTTAAGGCAGTGAAAAAACAAGTTACATCTGCTTAGAAAAATTACCTATGGCATGTAAAACACTGGATTCCAACAGTCTCCAATTCCTCAGTCTAACAACAAATATTTTGGAACTACTTTATAAGGGAATATAATCTCTAGAGTGGAAAAGGTTCTGGTTTTATTTGTGCATATTGTGCTGCTCTGTGATGGTGCTTCAGAAATAGCACTGATGGGCTCCAGGAAGAATCCCAATTCCCCAAGAAGAATCTTTACTGACAAACTATGCAAGGCTGAAAAGAAGGGGATAAAGGGAAGAAAATATAATTTTGAAGAGCTCATTAAAAACAACCACAAGTATCCTGAGGCAAGGAGGAGTCCAGTGCACATCAGCCCTTGGAAAGGCAGAGAATCCTTAAAAGCTGAAGGCTGTGGAAGGGAAGGTGACTGAGCAGGACAAAACTGAGAGGCAGCAATCTGGTAACATAAATCTTCTCAGGGTGGTTCTGAGTAATTAGTGATAAAATGACAAGAGGAAGAATGAAAAGCTATTTTTGACAGACCAAGGTATCATATTCCCAGCTCCCTTCTAATTTTAGGATCATGTTCAAGTGGTATCTGCCAGCTGGAAGAAGGGCCAAAGTATCCCTTGCCTGTGCTACCTTCAGGAAAGGAAGACTGATGATGTAGATCAACAATTTTGTAGGAACAGTGAAAGATGGAAAATACTGAGATGAGGAGTTGATCTGAGCACCATTTAAGAAAGAAAAAGCCAAATACAAGCACCAAGGTAAAATCACCACTAACATCTGTCAAGAATAACCAGTTTCTCCATCTGCTACCCCAAGCATCACCACATCCAACAGAACCCCAAACCCTGTGGTCAAATGCAAATGCAGCTGAAGCAGAGGTGTCCCAGCAATTTATTGTTTTTCTCACTCTTGGCAGCTGACTCGTTCTCCAAGTCAGCTGATATCCAACAAAGTTCACACACAAACCATCTCAGGGGCAAATGGTGCCTCAAGTCTGGGAACAGCACAAAGCATTACTGATACTCATTCTCTGATTATTTATTCTGGTTACACCCAACTGAATAAGTAGGATTTTTGTTCAGGTTGTCCTGCTGATTAACAAACCTCACTTCCAAAGGCACTGCTCACAGTCACTGAAAATGTGTTAGGGAAGTAAACAGGTTTCCACAACTGAAAGGACTTCAGATTGTTTAATTGCCACTCTAAGTAATAGAACATTTTTTCTGCCATGAATAAAGCCTGGAAAACAGTAAAAAACAATGCTAAGAATTACCACAAATGTCTAACAGAAAAGCATCCAAAGAGGGCAAGTATTTAAATGATTCTTTCATTCTGGTGACTAATCTTGCATTTCAGTCCATCATAACAGACAGCCAGATTATAAATGAACCCTGAGCCCCTGTTTTTCCTCTGACAAACAGGGGGACAATATAAATACAATACCCAAATCAGAAGAAAACACTCCATTACCAGCTAGCTGTCTCTTAGGGGGCATTCTCACATCCTTATAGGCTAATTTCCTCGGCTTGAGGCTTGGATGGTAACAATTCCTATGAAAAGAGGAGTTCTTTCCTCCTAATAATAATTAATGAAATTACAGAAGGAAGTAGCTGCAATATTTACATAAGATCTAGAGGGAGGGTTAATTATGTGCAAAACATCTCAGAGAAAAAGCAACACCTGAAGTTGTAAGAGCTGCACTGGTGAAATAAGAACATTTCTCTTTAAACAGCAGCAGAGGCAGAGCTGGGTGAGTGCTGGGAGAGCACCACACACTGAACTCACAGATCTTCACACTCTGGCATCTCCACAACAAGGGACAAAGGCTGCAAGTGCACCAGGGCATCAAAACAAAGAACTTGTAAACAAGCAGGCAGATTGCAGTGTGGAAACAGATCCAGTCTTATATCACAGGTACAATGTAAATCCCATTGCTAGAAAAGCAGGATAAAAAATGAATCTGGCCACAACTAACACAATTCAGCTTCAGTGGAGAGCTGAAAAAAGAGTCAAAGCTTCACACTGGATGATAAATTCTTCAGCACTTCATCATTTCAAGGCTTTTCATGTGAAAAAAAAAGGTTTTCCTACATAAAAGTTATCCAGCTTACAAAAGTTAGTATTAAACAACTCCTTAGATCTGCAAGTTTAGAATATGTAAATAATTAGTTCCCATTAATCTGTGATTTGATTTAACTGCAAACATATTCTGAAGAACTGAGTACAGTAATGTTTTACATATATTCTACAGATATATGTAAAGATATGGATTTTGCTAGAGTTTGCTTTTGTCACATTCTTACCTATTCTATAACAGATACGCAGAAATAGCAGAGGGAGGGGAGATGAAAAAATAACCAAACAAAAATAACCCCTTCCCAAAATTTTTCTTCTCTACTTGCAATATTCCGTAAGAAGCTGAACAAAAAACCCCAACAACAAAATTAATTATCACAGTTGGAAATATAGGAAATCTCAAATCTCAGACAGACCTAAATCCACACATCACAAATGGAAAAGTCATGTATCACCATCACTGCTGCCATTTCATTGCCTTATTTCACAAATAATTGTAATGATAAATTGATACTCAGCTATTACAATGGATGGCCCATGATACTGCTATAAAACACTCAGTTTAAATTTCTATTTCATTGATAAAAAAGAAAGGAATTAAAAAAGCTATCAAGTGCAAATCATATTCCAAGATATTCCAAGTTCGTGACTCCTTTACACTGAAAAGCTGCTCTCAATATTACTCCATTTCAGGGGAGTGTAGCAGAACAATGACAAGGAAATAACAACTTGTGTGAGGTGTCATCAACTGACACAAAACCTCTGCAGAAAATGAGTCTACACCTGAGAGCACCAAGGCACAGCTGGTGGCTGAGCAAGAAGGACTTGCTTGGGCAATCTGCAAATGGGAGCAAGGCAGGAACTGTTTATGGAATCTACTTGGGGGCTTCATTTGTGTGTTGGGTTGTTTAAATGAGTGTCTGCAGAACAGCAGAAATTCAAACAAAACCTACCTGCAATCAGATAAACCCCCTCACTGTACTGGTTTTGGATTCTTGGAAACCAGGATGGAAAAAAAAAATAAAAAGGGGGGGAGGAAATCAATTATTTACAGGCTTCCCAGTAACAAATCAGGGATCACACAAGAAACCCTCAGTTCCTATAGAATGTCCCTTACCCCTCCCTACAGGCACTCCAAGGTGCCTGAGCACAAGCAGCCAGGGCTGTCAGAGCTCTCCATGGCCAGGCCTCTGGCAGCATCTGGAAACCATTAGAGAACACGAGCAAAAGGCTTTTCACAGAGCCTCACACTCACCATATGCTGAGGAGAAATGGAAAGTTGGCAAGGAGAAACATAAGCAAGGAAAAGGGGCAGATGATTTGTTACTAATGTACAGACTGCAACCAACCAACACATCTGACCTTTATTTTTCTTTTTCAGTCAGAGAGAAACTAAGCTATTTTTAAGTCTGGCTTATGGCACTTGTGTATGAAAGCTAAAGGAAGATTTAACATAAACTATGGTATGGACTAAGCTGATTAGCTCTAGGCCACTCTCCTCAAAGAACTCTTTTGTCCCTCTCCCAGAAAACTGTCCTCAACCTAAGCTAGTGCTGAACATCTCTGGACAACAGGCTGCACAGCTCACAGTAACTGTGGAATGGGGCTGGAAGAAGGTTACCAGCATTCCCTGTGGGTTATCTCTTTCCTCTCCTGCCTTTCTGGGTGTCCACCTAATGCAGAAATCCCTGTTTCAGGTACTGATCCAGCAAAAAGACTGTGAGCACAATGGAGCTCAGGACACAGTCATTAGTGCTGGCACACAAAAACACATCATGGCAAAAAGAAAAGCCATCCTGAGATGTTTCTGGGATGGCTCAAAGTCCTCATGAAACCACTGGGCTGCCCTGGCACCTCCTCTGCCCACAGAGCACACTTGCTGTGTCTGCACAGAGTCACTCTGTCCCCACCAGAGAGGTCAGGATGGCAGCACACCAAAGCACCCATGAGTAAGCAGCTGTCCAAGACCAAACCAGTCCCAGAAAAGACAGCAAAGGCAATCCACAGGCTGCTGGGCTGTCTGTTCCAGGAGCAGCTCAGGAATGGAGAGGAGGCAGCAGGACAGGTGACTTGTGCCAGAATTCAGAACCCATGCATCATCAGGGCTCGTCTCTGGAACGGCCTCCCCAGTCACACTCCATCACAACCCCAGCACGTGGCTGGGGGAGGCAAAGCCAGCCAAGAAACCAAAGTGGGGGTCAGGAACACACAGTGTCACCCACAGCCAGCACAAAGAGGACAACAAGGATGACTTGTCCTTCTGAGTCACAACAGCCTCCAAGCTGTGGGCTGGCTGCCCTGCCCTGCTGAGTCTCTCCCTGTTCCTGTTTACCAAGCAGGGATCATGGAGTGGGGGGACAGAGGCTGTGAGATGTGCTGACAAATCACCAGCAAGCAGAACCATGTACTGGAGGGAGAGAGGACAGGAGTTCAGGGCTTCAAATACTGCTAAGATTGAGCTGCTATGAACAGCACAGGGATAAAAGCCTGAGTTATTTGTGGTAGTTCAGGAACAGGGGAGTCACAGGCATTTCTGCCAATCTGCTCATCTGAGGAATGCTGGAAGCAAGCCATCCCCAGATTCATGGAGAGGTTTGGACAGGAAGGGACCCTGGGACATTCTTTCTTCACCCTTCTGCCCAAAGGATAAGGAACTCTGAGACATCTCTCAGGCAGGAGCAGGCTGAGGGCTCCCCCAGGCAAATGTGATGAGGGAGATGCCAGTGCCTCTCCAGGCATCCTGTTGGGGTCCACAACCATCTCCACAAAGGAAAATTCGTCCTTATGTCCAGCTGGCATTTCCCTTGCCACAACTTGTGACCCACTGCCTCTTGTCCTTTTGTTCAGTTGACATCACTCAGGAGACAAGCACACAATGGCTCAGGAATTAACTACCAGCAAGTCTTAAAACAAAACTCTTCAACAACACTGTGAATGGGACTGAGGGTTGCTGCAATCCTACCCTTTTGTCTGCCAGCTCAGGCCATCCCTTTATTGACTTGCCTTCCATTAATAGAGGGAACCCTGAAAAGTAGACCTCAATTTAAAGAGAAAAAAAAAAAGGAGTAATTTCTGACAGTGACATCAATAGATGAAATCATCATCCATTATTTTCTGGCCAGCTTTCCAGCAGTTATCTCCCTGGAGCAGCTCTCCATAGCACAGGGCAGCAGTGTGTCTGCATGAGGGAAGGGGTGGAAACACACAGCAAATGCAAGGGCAGAATCCCACAGCCCTGCCATGTATCACCCCAGAGTGCTGTGGAACCACTCCCTGTGTGCTCAGCACAGACAAGGAGGTAACAGGAGGGCTGGGACCAGAGATGCAAACTCAGTTCTGCTCTGCTCTCTGAGGATAAAAACCTTCTCCCCACTCAAGAAGCAGCAACAGATCAACAGACTGACAGATCTGATTTGTTCCATGTTACCCAGAAACCTTGTCAAGACAATTTTTCAAAGGCATCCTGGCAGCCTCCCCTCTCCCAGAAAAAAAAACCAAAACAAAACTGCACAAAAAACAAACCCAGTAAATAAACATGACCTCTTATCAATTAAGACTAAATCCACCAGGATAAAAAATAGCCACCATTCAACTAAAAGTAAGTCTGAATCATGCTTGTCCTTCTCAAAGGACTGTGGTTTTATCTCATGAGCAGTGGAAAATCCAAAGCTAAGAAAAGCTGATCAGTCTTAAAAGTTTCTTATACACACCAAATGGACTTTTTGGATGCTGTACTTGCTTTGAAATATCCACCAGTAAAGGATTTTACCAATGCTGAGGCAGAAAAGTCCAATGATGGCAAAGGCAGAATTTTCATGAATCATTTTGTTTGCTTCTTTAACAAGAGCACCTTTCTGGGGCAGGTGCATCAAGGCACAGGGGAGACAAGGCAGTGCAAAAGAAGAAATTTTTCTACCAGCTGTGGCAGGAAAAAGCAACTTGTGTCTGTGCTGCTGCAGTCCCTCCCTCTCTCTTCCCTGTGCTGGCTCTGGGTGAGCACAGGAGTTCTGAGCCAGGCAAACAGGGGGAGGAAGGGATGTGAGCTCTGACTGCTAGGATATGGTGTGGTGGGAGAACACAGGAGAGAACCAGAGCACACTGGTTTTAAATCCCCTCAGTCCAATGAAAAGCAGGGGACAAATTAAAAAGGTGGTCCTGACACCTGAGCCATCTCCATAGCTCAGGTTTCTCTCCCACAGTGACATCACCAATCCAAAATGGCACTGCCTGATGCCAGCTCAAGAAGCCTCTTATCAGAGCATGTCACACACAGGCAACATCCCTTGGCAGACTGTTGGGTGAGCTCTGGGGTTCTTATTCTCCATAAAGAGCCACTGGGAGCTCCCATCCAATTTCTTATCTGAAACCTTCATTTCTGCTGTTTATTAGCAAGTGTCAGTATCCAACCAGAGTGCAGAGCCCTAAACTAACAATGCTGAGCACAGAGACAACAGCTTTGAGCAAAATCAGACTCCTCAACACTCCCTGAAATTCCCTTCACCAAAGCCTTTCTTGACTAAGTCTTGTTCCAAAACCAAATCACTCAGATTTTAAACCCAAATGTGAAATGCCATCACAAACTCCAGGAGGAGAACACAGGGAATAACTGCACATCCTCACCACACACAGGAGTCAAATTCCCAGCTCTGGGGCAGGGGCTGAAACACCCATTCTGAAATGAGCTCAGAAGGATTCCCATTCCTCTCCCCTTGCTAAAGTGCTGTTCCTAGGGACAGGCTTTGCCACTTCCACTGCTTGAGAACTTCATTTCCTCAATCCCTTCTTTAGATGTCTGCACCTTCAATCCTTTGAACTGAAGTCACCATGATGGAATCAACACTGGGGAGCCTCCCCAGAAGAGATCCCTGCTATGGTTCACCAGTACACACCAAGCCTCCAGCAGGAACAATTCAAACTATTAAAGGTGAGATACACAAAAACACCTTCTCAAGTGACAGCCAGGCAGCAGCTACAGTGGAAATTCACAACCACAAATCCCCAGCACCACCCTGTGCGAGATAAAAGCTGGATCTGTCTCCACCAGCAAAAGAAAAACAAGGCACAGGAATGGCTGAGACATCAGAGAGGCTCCCAAAGCCTCTCCACTGCCCAACCTCAGATCAGAGCTACCAGCAGCTCCTGTTCAGGTTGTTAACACATATGAGTCTCTCTTTGGAATTAATTATTCCTGGAAAATCACTGTAATTACAGAATACAATAAAAACAATAAATTGTTAATACAGAAAACTCTGATCTTGGGAGACAAGCAGAAAATTCCATTATCTCCCTTTAAGATTGATCTAGACTGCAGTAAAGATTAAGTGCTGTTCAGTGACCTTTTGTAATGTGATTTCTTTGGAAAATTGTCTTGAAGCTCACTGCAAATTATTTCAGTTTTAGCAGTTACATAAACTAATCAAGGGCAGTGTTTCAAAACAGACAAGCAGTTAATAGGCAGGTCAGAAATGAAGGATTAAGGATGGTCTTTTCCCTGCATTTATGAGGAATTCAGCCCAGCATCCACCTTTGCAGATAACCTAGTAATTATCAAGGGCCTAAATGCAGCACAAACTGAGATCCTTCCAAGTCCCTTTACAAGTAGGCCATTTCTCACTTCAACAATGACAGCAAAAAAATTCAACTGTAACAAGTTGTCACTTTTGTTTGGATTTTAGTAGGAACATCTGCTGCCTTCCCCACAACCCTTAAACTGGTCAGAGTTCAAATGTCACACCTGAAGGACTGGATTAATTAATTACACCCAATCCCTCCTCCTGTGTGGTTTTCCCTTCCAGATAACATTCCTGCCATATTCATCCTTTAACAACAAACAATGCCAGGGCCATCCACACAGAGCAGACTGACACCTTCATAATGAGTAAAAATTAAATCCACATTAACAAGAGAACTCCAGACCTTGTCAGAAATGCCCCTTTACTGCTCTCCCCAGTGCTCCAGTACTCTTCACCACATCAACACCACTGCAGCAGTCCAAAATAAAACTCAAGGCTCCTCCCTTCTGCTTCACTTCATTTCTGAGGCATCACAATTCCAGAAACCAGAGTGACCAGACCTTGCCAGCAAGAAGAAAACCTACTTTAATTCATATCCCATCAGAGACCCTCAGTTAACTGAATTTTTTTTTACAAGTGGCAATCTCCAAGAGCTCAGGACACAGCTGTGCCAGTGCCTCTGCTTCCAGGGCTTTCCACCTCGTTTAGATCCATTCAGCAGGAGACAAAACCTGCCCGTGCTGTGCCTGCCTGGAACAGGGAGCTGGAACCCTTCGGGAAAGGAGGCCAGAGTCCAGCAGAGCTGCCAGCACACATCCCCAGGCACGGGGCTGCAAGGAGCACTTACCCATCTCTACCTTTACTGACGATCTTCACTTCAAAGTAATAAATGCCACAGGCTGCAGGGATGGGGTGAGTGGCCCTGACCGAGGCAGCATCTTTGTGATTTTTACCGTGACCTAAGAAAGAACAGAAATGTAAGTACTGAGGGGATCTGGCCTCTCACGTGTCCTGATCTGAAGCCTCACTGTCTGAAGCCAGCAGGGATCGGTTTCTACACGGAGCCAGCCATTTAAAGCACACGTTCCAGAGAACCAGCATACACAACTCTGCACTGCCACCAAGAACAATTCCTACAGCACAAGCATTTCAGCTTTCCCTTTGTTTTCACTAGGAAGTTTTTGAGAAACCCTCTCAGTACCACCTCTCCCCCTCCCCACAGACAGAATTTGAAGACCAACGCACACAGAGAGAAGACAAAAATGATTACACAAGAAGGGAATGACATCAGTGTTTACTAGCCAGGCTGGAAAAGGAATAATCACTTCTCCGCTGGGTGGGTAGGGAGAACAGCTCCAACAGCGAGCAACGAAAACATCGCACTACAAATCAGCGAGCAGCTCTGTGGTGCAAACCCGAGGAGCCAAAGCCCAGGCCCGGAGCGCGTCGGGGCCATCCGAGCGCTGGGCTGGCTCCGAGCAGGATGACAGAGTAAACAGCTCTGCCCGCACCGGGCCCGGTCCCGCGGCGCAGCACAGCGTTATATAAGGCCACACACCCCGCCGGGGAGAGCCCCCGGCTCCCCAGCGCCTCCGCTCCCGAGTCCCGGCAGCCCGGCCCCAGCAGCCCAGCCGGGGCCCCGGGCAGAGCGGGCTCTCGGAGCCCGGAGCTCGGCGCCGCCCGTCCCCGCGCCGCTCCCGGTGCCCCGGGGCCGCCGGAGCCGCTGCCGGCTCAGCTCGCGCCCGACGGGCCCGGCGGAGCGGCCGGGCCGAAGGTCCCGCCGGGGCCGTCCCGCTCCGGGCCGAGGCCGAACCCGGCGCCGCCGCCCCAGCCCGGCACCTTTGTAGTGGACGCGCAGGTTGCCTTGCGAGAGGCCGATGTAGTTGTACTTGTCCTTGGGGCTCCAGGAGCGCGGCAGCGGCGTCTCGTCCTGGTTGACGGCGGGGTAGAGGCGGCGGAGGCGCCGGCTCAGCTCCTGCTCTTCGGGCGGCCCCGGCGGCGCCGCGTCCCCGCCGTGCGGGCTCCCCGCGCCCGCCTCCGCCATCTTGGACCCGCTTTGTGTCAGCGGGCGGGGAGCGAGGCCCGGCCGCAGCCGGCAGCCAATGGGCTGCGAGCGTGCCCACAATGGGGCCGCGCCGCCCGACGGGAAGCGCAGTCCTCGTCACTCCGGTCCGTCCGACCCCGTCTCTCACCGAGACTACAACTCCCGAGAGGCGGAGCGCGCAAAGCCCCGTTCCCCCCTTCGGCGCGCTGCACGCTGGGAACCGTGTCCCCGTTCCGCTCTGCTCCCTTCACTGCCGTAGGGTGCGGGACTCGGATTCCCAGCGTGCTCGGCGGCAGCGCGGAGCCCAAGGGCCGCCCAGCGCTTGCAGGCGCCCGCCGGCCGCCTCCGCTCACGGGCCGGTTTCGGCCGCCGCGCGGCGCCCGCGCGTCAGGCGCTGCGTGGGCAGCTATGGCGGCGTGCGAGGGGGTCCTGCGGGCGTGGCCGTTGCCATGGCGATGGGTAAACGGAGAGCGCGCGCCATGGCGGCGGAAGAACGAACAGAGCAAAAACCACCGGGAGCGGCGGCGGCTCCGCTGCCAGGACACGGGGCACGGACCCCGGCTGGGCCCTGCAGCTCACAAACGATCCTTCGGTTCCCAGCTGGATCCATATGGCTACACAGTCTTTGTATGTATTTATGTATATATATATATATATATATATATATATGTGTGTGTGTTTTTATACATATATATGTGTGTATTTAAATATATATGTATTTAAATACTATTATCTATATAAATACATAATATATACATAATAATATTTATAGTATTATATATAATACAAATAGTATTTATATACATTATACTATTCTGTATATAAATACTGTTATATATGTATGTGTTTAAATACTATTATGCCTTGAGAGTACACTACAAAAACTGAGCCACTGCTGTGAAGCGATGGCCAGCAGGAAGAAAAACAAGATCCTTGAGCAGACTTCTAGTAGGAGTTCATTCTTCTGTGTATGACAAACGTAATTCCATGTTTCCATTCTTTTTCCATGTCTCCATAGCAATAGGCAAGCCTTGTCATCATTCCAAAGCCATGACTGTCAGAGTGACTGGGGACCTAAGGCAAGAGCTGCATTCTCTTGGTCTGCACTGAGGTTACAGGTTTGACACAAGGTGCTCTTGACAGAATGATCTTCCCTTCCTTGAGAGAATATTTATATATTCCTTGAGAAAATATTTATATCTAAATATATATAACTACATCCATAGTTATATATATATTTAGATATCCGTACAAAAAGTTACATTCAGCCTCTGTGGCTCCAGGCTGCCAAACAGGTTTTAACTGTTTGGAATACACCCAGCCTAAGGAAAAGGCTCCAGTGAGTTGAAGAATTCCCAAGAACATCCAACCCCAGTGTCAGCCCAGCAGGTGCAAAGCACTGCCTCCTGCCTCCTTCCATTCCTCCCCTGGGCAGCTGCAGCTCCAGGTGAGAACCAAGTGAGCTCTGACACACCCTGGAGAAGGGAATCCCACCCATGCAGGACATGCAGACACTGCTCCCAGGAGAGCATCTCAAAGGACCCTTCTCTTTCCAACATTTCAGTCACACTGTATCTGCAAAAATGCTCTTTGTTGTAGTAATGGAATTATGTTTTGAAATAACCCTTGAAAAATGCCTGTCATTTGGATTGGCACCGCCTGCTGAAGAGATTTTAACTGCACTGGCCCTTGTGCCCTTCAGTGCTGCTCAGGACCTGTTTAACCTCCAGCTCTGCTGCCAAGAGCTGGGTTGGATTTCCAGGAGTCCCTCCGAACTGTGCCCTGGGCTGTGGTTTGAGGAGTCTGTACTGCACACCCAGCACAACCCAGAGGGGAGGAGGATCCACACTTGCAGCAGGGTTTAGGACAGCCTCAGATGGGGACAAACAACTCCTGCCACACTGAGTGCCCAGAAGGAACTGCAGAGAAAGTCCAGGATCCATCTCCATCCCTCTGACACTGGTACATGTTTATTATTCAGGCATTATTCTTTCCCAGCTTCTGAACTATCCTACAAAGTCACACTCCCTGGCCCCCTCTGCTGTGTCAGATCTCACTCCTAGTGTGGTTTGGGCTCCCTGGAAGCAGTACAACCACACACAAAAGTTTTGTTTCCCTGTGTGAGGAGCACAGCATGGACCAGCATCTGCCTGCACAGGAACACCAGTGGAAAACAAAGGGCACCATGGCTGGCATGAAGAGCACCCACACAGCCCCCGAAATGCCTGCTAGGAACAATTTAACACCACAATGCAGGAGCCTCCCAGCTCACTGGCATAAACAGCATTGGCATCACAAAAAAAAAAATACATGCAACATTTTATTTATCAGAGCTGTACAAGTATCCAAAGGTAACATAAAAATATGGATAGTCAAATGCCTTGTAACAAAGGCTGGTGAGACCCAGCAGGGTGTGGTGGCCTCAGGAGAACATCCAGCAGTGGCTGCCTGACTGGGTGTGTGTGGAAAAGCATCACCTGGAGCAGGGGCATGAAGAACCCTGGCTTCAGCAGCCAACCATGGCCAGCTTCACTTGGAGGGTATCACTTTGTTCCCACTGACAGCCACGGGGATGAGCAGCCGGCGGTACTCCAGGGGGAGGTGACGCTCTATCAGCACCCTCAGGGGCATCTTGTCTGTCACCAGCCCCTGCCTGGGCCACAGAGAGCAGGGGAGGAACAAGAGCTGTCAGTGAGATGTGTTTGCACTCAATGCCACAGCAAAGCTTTCTTACAGTGATGTGTTTGCATTTAAGAGCTGAAATGCTCTGACTGCTCATGACAAACAAAAACTCGTGTTTGCAGGCAGCTTCTGAGCTCCTGTGCATGGTGGAATGCAGACCCAGAGGGGTCCTGCAGAGCAGCTCCCACTGTTTGCCATGGGGATATTCATCTGTATTGATCAGGACCAAAGGAGAGGCTCATTCTTTCTAAATTCACAATCCACCTACCATGGGATAAATTCTACCCTTTGAAGATGTGCACAGAATGATGGGACAGAAGGAAATAGCTCAGTACCCAGATTTGGCATTTGCCAACTGGGCAGGCTATGGAGTTTTCCTGTACACCATTTAGCTGACTGGCCTGAAAAAATCAGCATCTCCCAGTTTTGTAGAAAGAAAGGAAGTGCAAAATTTATTTACACTTCCCATGTGGAAGGAACAGAGATGCTGGTCTTATGCATGAGCCAGCAACAATTCCTGATCTCTTTAAGAGGCAGTAAAAAGGCATAAAGACATCTAGAACAAGGTGAAACAGCAAGTGCATGGAATTCCCAAACCATGACAAGGAACCCACAGTGCCTCCTGGCCTGTTTATACCCCAGACTAGGTGGGAAAATAAAATCTCTGCATCAGGACAGCAACAGATTCTTCTTTTTAATCAGCAGCACCAGCTCACCTACAGAGGCCCATGCAAAGCCAGAGTCATCAGCTGTGCCCTATCCCCCTGGTGACTTTAACATCACATTTGAAACTCTTCCAGTGCAGATTAAGAACAACCACCCAGAGAAAGGACTTTTAATGAAAAGTGGTGGATTGCTTCAGGCCTCACAGAGAGCTTCCAAGCCAAGAATAAATCCCTTGTGTTTTGGTGACAGAATAAAGTAAATCCAGGCAGGAGCTGGGGCAGCTGTGAATGTCCAGAGGACAGAACAGCACTGAGGCAGCTCTGAGAACAGCTCCTCAGGCTGCTGTCCAGCAATGTCACTGTTAGGAGAGGCCACCCCTGCACACCCAGGCTGGGGGCTCTTTCTCCTGCCCTCGAGAGGAATTGTTAGTTTGGACCCCAAGGATCAGCTTGTGCAGCAGCAGGAAGAGCAACTCACCAAAAGAGAGAGCAGGACATGTGAAAATGCTCAGTGTCAGCTGCAGATGATTTTAGCAAAGAGATCACTCAGGGATGCAAACAGTGGATGCAAACAGTGCAGCCCAGCTTCCCTCTTAGCATTTCTCTACTACTTCTACACATTCTACACAAATCCCTCTCCTCTTGGTCCCTCACTACTTCCCCTTGTCCCTCCACCATCACCAAGTGGTGCAACCCAAGCCCAGGGATGCCTCCTGGGACAGACGTGGCCTCACACAGAGTCAATCCCAGATCCCACGTTTACTATGCAGACTCTGCTGGTGGCACATTCTGGCAACAACCAGGGGTCACTGGGCTCTCAAAGCACCACCAAGCACGACTGCAGATTAGTAACAACCCTTCCATTACCTTCTCATGAGGACTTCCAGGTCAGCTGCCTCCACTGTCTTCCTCCCTGCATGGTGGCTGTAAGCTTCCAGATCATCGCTCAGCTGCTTGAAGTATCTCTCTGAGCTGAGGGGGGAAATCAAAGCAGATCAAAGCTGGTGTGAACACCAGCTACTCACCCCTTCTGCAGGGCAAGCTGCACCACAGCTGCTCCTTGTGCAGGTCACAGCCTGCCAGGAAAAGCTGAGGGATAAGAAACTCTCCAGCCCATGAACAAAGCTTGGCTTCTCAGCCCAGGCTCCCTGGAACTTCAGTGCCAAGACAGCTGTGAAACAGCTGCACAACCAGAACCCTTCCCAAACTTCCCACAGCTGCAGGAGCAGGGGATGACACCAGTGACAGAGAAATCAGCACTGAGGCAGATACTGGCTGCTGCAGTGACAGTGCTCAGACAATACACAGGTTTTCCTCATTAAAGCAACAAGGTCTAAGGGCACAAAGAGCAGAGAAACCTGGACTCCAGTGAAACATGGCACACCCTCAGTGTGCCCAGCATGATGGCCATTGTCCAGAGCCACCCTGCCCATGGAAATTGATACAGACAATCTGTGTGCTACTATTTGTTGGGACAAAACCCAGATGCTCCTGAAAGGCAGCACTGATCAGATACCCACATGGCAATACACAGCACTTTCCACATTTCTGCCCGTTTTTATCAAGCCTCCCAAGACTTTTTCCAGCTGAAGAGAGATGGCTGTCAGCTTGTCAGTAGCACTCTCAACAAGTTTACTTCAGGGGAGGAAAGGAAAAAACTTCAATAGTAAAAACAATGGAAAGAGCAGTTTGTTGCTACATACCATTTTTCAACAATTTGGAATGCATCTCTGGTCACTGGCATTTTAGCAAAATGTCTGAATATCGCCTTTATCAAACTCCTGGGTACTTGAGGCTCCCGTGGTTTCTTCTGGGATGTTCTCAATCTCTTTGGAACTGTCTTAGGCTGCAGCAGCTTCAGGGGAGAACTTTGAGGAAAACTGAAAATTCACACATTGAAGAAGGGAGAGGCAGAGGACACCAGGCTGAGTTGGGAGAAACCCTAGGCTGAATTGGAAGGGATAAGAACTACCCTGAGCTCTTCATTCTTTCTCCCTCCCAATTCTTCAAAACTCTCATGGCCACACAGGGCAGTTTGCAAACAGTTCATGTGGCATCCTGGCTTTGACAGAAGCAATCCAGGCTCAAGTTGCCTTGATCCCAGAGTGCTCATGTAACACACTGTCAGCAAAGTGGAGTTCTCTGCAGTACATGACTGCAGTTTCCACTGCATCCCTGCAATATCCCCTTTAAAGTAGTGCACAAAGTTTGATGCACCTCTGCATCTATGGACAGGGGAAACTGCTCTGCAGGGAATCCTTCTACACTATTAAAAATTTCAGTGGGGGCTTTTTTTGTGGGTTGTAGGGTTTCCCACCCCTCCATTAAACAAGACTGTAAGTCCTAAAGGAAATTACAATTATCGTCCATTCTAAAATAGAAATAGGAAAAAATTGTAATATGGAACAGTTAAGTGAAATCCATGGATTCACTCATATATAATTGGAAAACAACAGAAAAAATTAGAATCTCAGGGTAACACTTGCAAAATCCCAGAGAGGGTGTGTGGATCACTTGACTCTCTCCAGTTCACCCATATGAGGGCAAAAGAATTTTGTCTTCTTGTTTATTGCTTTAATAGACAAAGCTCTAAGTCATGGGCTAGAAGATTCGTCCTGTTCCCTAGGACCCACAGCTAGTGCTTCTGATGAAACCAAATTTCTAGTTAAGAGACTGTAAGTGTTAACTAATTTGGAGTAATGCAGACCACTGGTTCACTTTCTGCCTCTAAGAGAGCTCCATTTTAGTCAGCACATGGCAACTGCACACAGCTTTAGGCTTCTGCAGTCAATACAAGTATGTATTCCAGGTGATCAGTGCCTTGCCATCTGTAACTCCCCCTCTTCTGCAAGGGCCTCTGCATCCCTTACTGGAGTCTATGGCTCCAGAGTGGCTTACCAACTGAAAAACTCCTAGGGAAAGTTTTGGTGTTAAGCACAAGAAAATATTACAAGAATGCTCACTGGAAATCCTCAAGGCATCAGACCTGCCCTGGAAGAGCACTGACATTCACTCAAAGACTTCAGCAGTGCCAGGCTCTGCTCTGCCCCCAGCCCCACCTCTGCCAGGCTGGACAAGGCTTGGGCTTACCTGGGAGCAGAAGCTTTTGCAGGTTTTGCAGACAGCAGGAGCTTGTGGGGCGGAGCTCGGACAAACGTGGGAGTCTTCATGGAAACCTCTGGGAAAAAAAAGTACTGGAGGAACTGAAGTGTCTTCCCAGAGCCCCTGGAGCAGCAGTGCTGCCACAGCAGACAGAAACCCAGCCAGCTCCCACATGGCTGTGCTCTGGCTGTGCCCCACAGCACCCTGAGCCAGCAGGGCTGCTGCAGTGCCACCCCCCAGCTCCTGTCACACAGGCTGGTGGCTCCCTGTGCTGGCCAGGCTGCAGGGACACACACTGAGGACAAGGCTGCAGTGGCTGATGGCTGGGTTAATTCAGGTTGCCACAAAGCTGCAGCCTTTTTAACCAGAGAGAACTTCAAAGTCTAGAAGTTACCTCTGTCATCTTGCTAAGCCACTGGCAAATTCTCCTGGACAAAGGGACAAGCTGAGCTACAGACTCACATTGCAAGGGCCAGATTATAAACCTCTCCCTGTCTGCAGATTTTCATAACTCCCTCCAGGCAAGGCTCCTGTTATCAGCATCTCACCTGCTCTCTGCTATGAACCCACAGCAGTTTCCTCCAAGTCTAATCTGCCTTGTCTTTAACTTCACTCTTGAACTTCTTCACTTCTTAACAAGTGAGAGCAGGACAGAAAACAATGTAACAGAAATGCTGAGCAGATTCCTTACCTTGACTTTCAGGCTGCTCAGCTTCATCCTCAGCAGGCTCTCCCACTGAACTATCCAAATTTAGCATCATAGCCTGGTCCTGTAGTTCATCTCCTTGTTCATCAATTTCATCTACTGGAGTCACCTCAGGTTTTTCAAATGAGGAAAAGGCATGAGAGGGCCTGCCCAGACTTTCAGCTCCAATACCTCTGGTAATCTCATGTTCTAGATTTCCAAAACAGAAAAAAATAAAGCACTGAAACAAAGATCTTTGCCTGATTCTGGAACTTCCACTAGTAAATTTTAACCAAAGATACCTGCTGTAACTATGCATTTCAAAACACTACTGCCAGTACAATTTTGGTTTCCCTTTAAATAAAATGCAGTCTTCCAGCTTAAAATTACAAAATCAGTTTGATATTTCCCCAGTAATTAGCCCAGCTTCCAGAAAACAAAGGAAGTTAAGTGTGTCTCTCAGCACTGATGCCAGCCATGCAGCATGAGAGCACTGTGGCACCACAGAGAGCTGCCAGCATTAGAGGTGTCCTCACCAGCTCTGGGAGAGCTGTGGGCTCCAGTGCTGCCTTCTTCCACTTCCTTTCCTGCTGAAGGAGCCACTTCTGTTTCACCTCTGCTGGCATGTCCTGCAGTTATCTGCAATTCTGCTTTTTCAGCCAGTTTCTTCTCCAAATGTTCAGAATGTCCAGCACTTGCACCACGTTCTGCAGCTAAAAATAAGAAATTCTATCATACATCTTACCTACAAAAAACTCCAACCAACCACCAGCACACAGTTCAATCATCACTGGAATTATTTGTGATAAATAAACTCAGACATAAGCTGTAAATAAGAAAAGCAAATGCAGTTCCCTTCACAGCTGAGAAATGCCCAACTTTTCCTGTGTTTGCTCCACAGCCACCTAATTAGGGGCCCATCAGATCCCAATGAAGGAATTTTACTTACAGTAAGCAGGGCTCCTCCAGATCTGCCATCTCTATGGCCATTTTCAGTTTTGGTGATTGTGTAAAAGACCAATTTCTTTTCCTTTAAATCTAACAATACCTGGAGTTTGTGCTCAGATTCTCCTCATTTCCTCCATTTTTCTGAATAAACAATTTTGTAAGAGATATATTCCATTGTGGAGAGAAGAGAGCCTAGAGTGGTTTTAACCATGCAGGACAAGCCTCTGGCATGCAGGATGAGAAATAATACAGACAATGACTTGCTTGTGTTTAAAAACTTGAGCTACTGACTACTTAAGTATTCCTTTTTCCTTTATGCTACATATATATTCCACATACCTGTTACTATGTAGGTCAGTTAAGCAGAAACCCACACAGGTAATTACTTGGTGAAAATTGGGCACTGACATCATGACACACATGACAATGCTGTCACTTGCTGAAGGGTTTGGAAACCTTGGCTGAGTCCAGAACCAAAAGCTGTCAAACTGCACTTTCACCATTCTCTCCAGCAACTGGGGGTACAAGGAAATGTGGCCAAAGGTAATGCAAAAATCAGTTTTATCAACTTACTAACCAGAATATTGGGCTGCCTACATCAACACAGGGCCTAAAGTGCAGTGCAACATTAAGCAGCTTAGATTAGCCAGATGAGGCTAATCTTCATCTTTCCTAAGGGAAGCTGAGCAGTAGTACAGATCTGCCAAAACATATGAACCTTGATTCCACTTCCAGTCACAGCCCACTTTTAGAGAGCTTGTCTGGAAATGACCAAGTATTTCTGGTATATCTTGAAATAAATTATTTCCAGCATCTACTGTACAATTAAGTCTTATTTTAATCTGAGTAAAATAAGTTTTATTTTACAAGTCACCTGAAAAACTCTGTTTAAATCAGATTATACTCCATTCCCTTTCCACAATGAAAGTACTTCTTACCCTCTTGGAAAATCTTTTTCTGTTCCACTCCATTCTCTGTATTAATCATCTCTTCTTCTGTATCACTTACTTCTAGGTCTTCGATTATATGGGACACAACTTGTCTCAAATGCATGCGGGAAACATTGAGAGTGACTGGGGATCCCAAATGTGTACTTGAACTTTTGGAGGGCAGAGAGGAGTTCCATCTATACACACCTAGAACAGATCATTTATGTATCTCCTGACAGCTTTTGGAATTTTCTTTTAACCTTCCTGGTAAACTCAAAACCAACCAAGGAGGGAGAAGAAGACACACAGGAAACATTTGTGCGTACTTCAAGTTTAGGGAGTTGCTATTGAACCTTAGGAACCAGTTGGAAAAACCTTTGCAACTGTTTTTCAGCTGACACTGAGGAGCAACCCCGCCAGCAGCCTCCTGTGGTAGAGCAGAACCATGTCACCATTAACATCTGACATTAATGCCTTACTAACTGCAGCATCTTAAAGATCAGCTCACTCCCCCTCCTCTTCCCCTCATTGGATCCAGTCCCCTGTTCCACATCCTCCACACTCTGCATTACCTTTCCCTTTGTCCTAAAAATGCCTGCCATTGGAGCTCTCTGAGCAATTAACCTTTTTCTGTTCATTCCTTCCCTTGTCCTTTCAAAACAACTTTTGTCTGGTCCAAGCAGTATGAGGAAAATACTGTGCTCCCATTTACACAACCAGGACAAGGCCAGGGAAATGAATGCCAAGGAGAGGTACCAGGGGAAAACTGGCAAGCAACAGGAATTGCAAAGCATTGGTACAGAGTGAGCAGGGAGGCAACTGCCTCTGCCCAAAGAGTTTTAAGGACAATGGAGAGGTTGGCTGTGACAAATAAGTGACCATACCACAGTGAAGGTCTGGACTAGGAACTTCCAGAGATTCCTTCTAAGTCTGTCCACATGTCCTACATATTATCTCCTTATTTTTGTGACCAATTTAGGGTGCCCACTTCTGGGGTCCCAGTACAAAGGAGAGAAGGACACAGTGGAGAGCCCAGCAAAGGCCCACCAGGACTGAAGCATCTCTCCTAGAAGGAAAGGTTGACAGAGCTGGGACTGCTCAGCCTAGAGAAGAGAAGGCTTAGGGCAGATTTTACCAATATACACAAGTGCCTGAAGGCAGGCAGAGCCAGACTCTTCCCAGTGATGCCCAGTGCCAAGAGAAAATGCAACTGGCACAGACTGGCACATGGGAGGCTCCATCTGAACATAAGGAAGGCAGTTTGCAGTCAATACCCTTGGAGACTCCTAAGAGCCACTTAGGGTCCTGGGCAGCTGCTCTATGTGGCCCTGCCAGGGCAGAGGGGCAGGAGAAAATAACCTTGAGGTCCCTTTCTACCTCAGCCACTCTGTGAGTTCAGATAACACCTGCTAAGCCTTAACCCACAGTACTCACTGCAAACCACCTCTTCTTCAGTAACAGAAATCTTTGCCACTGGGTTACTCTGCTGGGAGTGATCTTGCTTTTCTTCTCCCTGTTTTGCAGGGGTTTCTGGAGATACATGACTCATTCTGTCAACATGCTCATCATCAAGGCCTGTGCTCTTGGAGTATCTTTGGGTCCTTTCCTGGTTTGTGCTCACACTGGATACTAGGCCCTCCAGTCTTGCTTCCTCTTGATCTGCATCAGAAATCGGGCTTCTCTGTGCTGAAGTTTTTGAATCTGACAGCTGGGGCTCAAGAGCAGACAATTTATTTTGGCTCTCTTCGTCCAGCAGGGGCTGAACAAAGAGCTCTGTGCTATTCATCATCATTTCTGCATCACTGGTCAGCATGCTTGTTCGAATCACAGATGCAGATTGTGAGTCCACAAGATCATTCTGTCCTGTTGAGAAAGTTTTAAAACAAATTTTGTGTGAAAAACTGTTCAAGGTCACAAGGACACACTATACTACCAGGATTTGTGTAATTCACTGTTTAAGTCATTCAACCAAATTTTACTCCTCCTCAACAGATCAAACACTGACACAGTATGACCCCACTTGTGTGCCCACAACTCTCCCTACCAAACAATGGAGACCTCAGTACCCACAGATGAAGAGGATCCCAAATAATTCCTGTGGTTTAAATGACCAAACTGGGCAAAGTACACATTTAGGTGCATAGAATCAAAGGATCTGCCAAGGCAGAACCTCATTCTAACCCTGCCTCCCAAATCCCACTCTATTTCTGTCAACGAGTTAGTAAATTTTAAATTCTAAAATACAGACCATGCTTCAGTAAATGCTTCTAAAAGCCCCTTTAATGTAAGGCCCAAAAGAGAAATAACAGCACTAAAGAAACCTTTGCTTTTCAGCAGGTTCTGTTCCACTCTGCCCTCAAAGGCTTGCATGTCAACAGCCCTGCGGGTTTTGGGCCTCCTCAGCAAACCCCTCTTCTCAACGGTGTCTGGGGCCAGCAGGGAACCCACAGACATGCGAAGGGACCTGCAAAAAGGGGGGAAAATTGTCAAAATCACACACCCCACCTTCCCCCTCAGAGTACATGCAGACATGATGGCTCTAACAGTGACACATTTTGCACAACTAGGAGAAATTTCCCCCAAAAAAACCCTGAAGGTTATGGGTTGGTCTTTAAATTAATTGTTTATTTTCATACCATCACCCAACATCAGGATATGTATGACAGAGATCAGGAAGCAGACTGTTTTAAAGCTTCCCTGAGACACTGCAACACTACAGCTGATAAAAGGGTCAGAAATTTTCAAAATCTTAAAAAAAAATAAGAAGGGAAAAAAAAAGTTTGATATTAAAGACATACCCTAGATGACAGTGGGGTGGTCAGAAGACATCCCAATAAGTTTAAAAATCTACTTATTATCAATACTCTCAGCAAAATACAGCTACCAACACACTGTGACTGGTTTAAGAGAGAGCTGATAGCAACACCTGAAGCATTGGAAATGTTTCTCACTGCAGGAGTTTTGCACCCTGAAGACAGACCATGCTCAATGACCTCCTGTCCCTCTCACCAGGCAACCCCATTAAAAAAGGGGGTTCAGAGGGCTCAAAGACAGAAGTACAGAATGCAGCCCCAAAAAACATCTTGTGTGGCACCCCAGGCAAGGGCTGCAGTGAGAAAGGTGAAATAATGTGCTGCTTTTGGCCAGGGTCATTTGCAAAGTACACAGGCAACACCAGAAAGTAAGTTCTTTGGTTCACTAAAAAGCTTTTAAAGTCCAGAAAATACTGCATAGATGCAATTGATGTGATAAAACTATGAATAGGCAGGGATTATATTCTAAAGTATACTGGGTACTGATTTACATTATATTCTAAGGTATACTGTGTACTGATTTATATAATATTCTAAGGTATATTGTGTACTGATTTACAGAATATTTTAAGGTATATTGTCTACCAATTTACTGCTGGAAGCATGAGAATGAAAGAAAAAAAGGAATGATCCAAGCAAGTGAAAAGGGGAGCAACAGCAGCAATACAAGCTAGACCAAGCCAGGCACACAGTGCAGAGGCAGTTTCTGAAAATCAAAAGGTGTGAGTGCAACACCTGGAAATTCCACCAGCAGAGGGGCAGATGCCTGTGTTATAACACCAACACAGGTCTTGAACACAAACCCAGGCATCTGCACTGCTCCTCACCCCTTCAGGTGTGACCACAGCCAGGACAGACAGAATTAAAGACATTTTAATTTAAACTCACCGAGTCATAACTGTGCTGTCCAACGCTGACTGAGCTAGAAAAAGTGAATGGCACATTAGCTGAGAAATTACACACCAGGCTACAGGAACATCCCAGTGGATCTCCCTCTTTTCAGGGCCAGCCATGCTACAATCCTCAAACATCATACTTTGATACAAACAGAATTAGATAACAGGATCACTTTACTATTTCTTGTCTACATTTCAGAATTGTATATTAGAAATCTAATAAGCAATTTCTGAAAGGGTAAGAAAATAGTTATATCAATGAAAATTTAACATGGTACATACTCTCAGATTTAATAATTTTAATTTTACCACACTCATAACAAAATGTTAGATCTTGGTCACAATCAACCTTCAGCAACCCAACCCAAACACATCTGGAGTTTTAGAAACACAGATAACTATTCCACAGACTCTTGATGAAACTGGAACTCAAACATGTTCTGCTTACAAAGAACTTTATTGTTATTTTATATAATTGTAATGGAAAGTATGCAGTTCTTTGTATTTTAAAGTTTCTAGAACTGAGAAGAAGACAGGGTTCCTCTGGAGACACAAAACTCAAAAAGCACCAAGTTGCAAAAGTAGTCAGGAAATTATATATTTGTTATATTTTATATATATATATAATTACTATTATTATATATAGTTGTGGCAGAGCCTAGAACTTGGCTTTAAAAGGTTTATTTAAAATTTGATAGGATGGGGGCCTTTACTTTCTCCATTTTCCCCTTTACATGAGATATTGCAATCTGGATTCCAAACCTACAACTGGGCAGCTCCTGACAGCTGAGCTGAGCAGGTGAGAAGCAGCTGACAGCAAATGCAGCTCTGAGCAAGGCAATTCTTGACTGCAGCCTTACCTTGGTACTGGGGAAGCCGACTCTCTGCTGCCCTCTCAAATTCAGAAATGCTGAATTTCCTTCTCTTCTTTTTCATGTTGAACACAGTGGTAGATGTGTCCTCAGGAGCAACATCTGGCAGCTGCAATTCCCCCCTGCCAAAACAAACCAAGCTGCAGAGGCATTTCTGATAATCCCACCTGACAAGATGCAATTCTGAACACTGAAACACAAGAAGTTCTGCTCCCCAATCCCACCACAGAAACTGCAGCTATAACAGCAGTGTAATAGAAGTGTAATAAAAAGTGTAAATTACAAAAAAACCTACTTACATGCTGGAAACCCTCTGAGATGGGACTTCTGAATGAGCTTCTTTTGTGTCTTCATGGTTAGATATCTGAGGTGCCAGTGGTGAAACTTGGGGCTCTGCCAACAAACCAGAACATTTCCTTTCCTCAATTCAATACAGCAGAATGTCACATCTACACTACAGGCTGTAAATAACATTTACTAGCAGGTGAAAATAAAGACCTAGTGAAAACTGTGTGGGTTCTGCTCCTGGAAAGGCTGGCAGTGACAAAGCCAGTGGTGACAGGGGGCAGCACAAGGGTCCCTGCACTGCAGCAGAATAACTCACAGCTGATCCTAAACCCAAAGGCAGCACCAGGATCATGTGCTCAGTCACCAGGATAAGAAGACCAAGTGAAGAGGGTTTTGAAGGGGATCTTCAAAGCTCTGATTTCACCAGTGCAAAGCCTGGTCTCTCAGGCAGTTGTATCCTGAATTCAGGTGCCCTGAAGTGACTCTGCTACATAAATCAGTCATACAACAATCTGATTTCTGTTTTGTGTTTTGGGGAAAAGATAATGGGCCACCAAGGAACACCCTCTGTCTTCTTAACTTTCCAAAACCATTGTTTTTCTGTTCTCAATTCTCCTGAAAAAAAAGAGACTTACGGTTCTGCATGACTCTCTTGAGCATAAGCCGTGGTGTGCCATTTCTGAGATCAGGGAACACTCCCAGTCCCTGCTTTGCCAAGGTGCTCCTGACAGATTTACTCTTATTTTCTACACTCGATCCAGTCTAGAGGGAAATCAAGAGACAAGCAATTCAAAGCTAGTATTTTTATTATTAAAGACCCCAACATCAAAAACATCCACCACCCATGTTCTAATAAGCTAAACAAGCTGATAAACTTTTCTCCAAATTCCAAAGAGAAATTGCGCGTGCTGGCTTTTTGACAACAGCGACACTTCCCGTGTGGACGGGAGACAAATCAGCCCGGGGCATGATCCAGGGGGTTCCAGCATAAAACCCTCCTGCGGACGGAATCCTGAGTGGCCTCAGAGCACAGCCGCCACCCAAAACCGCCGAGAGCCAAAGTCAGCGCTTTCGGCCCTTTTTACACGATCAAAGGCGAACAAGGGTGAGGGAGCAGCTTCCGCTCCTGCTTCGGAGGCTTCGCTGCTGTCTCAAACCGGGAGCGACCGAGCGGGCGGCACCGAGCGAGTCCTACGGGATGTCAATCCCAACAGCGACTCTCCTTTCCTCCCCTCCCGCCCGCCCTTGCAGATCCCTCGAGGCACCTGTGCCACGGCCCGCGCGTTGTGGCCGCTGCGCCTGAGGCCGGGCCTGGCTCGGGGCCGCCGGTCAGCCATGGCGGGCCCGGTAACGGCCCAACGGTTGCCGCCTCCCGCCTCCTCTCGCGAGACGCGCGCGAGCGCCGGGAGGGGCCGCGGCGCAGTGTGGGGCGGGTAGTTCCGCCGGCGGCGCGGTGCATTGTGGTCCGCGTAGTTCCGGGGCGGCGGCGGCGGCGGCGGCGAGAGGCCGCGCGGGCCTTGTGGGAGCTGTAGTTCGGCGGGGCCGCTCGCCCCGCTCGCCGCGGGTGTCCCCCCGCCCCGCGAGGCCATGCCGGGCTTCACCTGCTGCGTACCGGGCTGCTACAACAACTCGCACCGCGACAAGGCGCTGCACTTCTACACCTTTCCCAAGGACGAGGAGCTGCGGCGCCTCTGGCTCAAGAACGTCTCCCGGGCGGGCGTCAGCGGCTGCTTCAGCACCTTCCAGCCCACCACGGGCCACCGCGTCTGCAGCGAGCACTTCCAGGGCGGCCGCAAGTCCTACCTGGTGCGGGTCCCCACCATCTTCCCGCTGCGCGGCGTCAACGAGCGCAAGGCTCAGCGGGCCCGGCGCCCCCGCCCCGCCGCCGCCGCCGCCGCCGCCCCGCAGGGCCCCGCGGCCGCCGCCGAGGCCCCTGCAGGGGGCGCGGCCGAGGACGTGAAGCCCATCGACCTGACAGTGCAGGTGGAGCTCGGGGCCGCCGCCACCATCGGGCCCAGCCCCGTGCGGCTGCCGGTGCCGGTACCGGCGGCGGCGGCGGCGGGGGAGGAGAGCCCGGTGGAGGGCGGCCCCCCCGATCACTCGTACTCGCTGTCGTCGGGCACCACGTCGGAGGAGCTGCTGAGGAAGCTGAACGAGCAGCGCGACATCATCGCGCTGCTGGAGGTGAAGATGAAGGAGATGAAGGGCAGCATCCGCCGCCTGCGCCTGGCCGAGGCCCAGCTCCGCGAGGAGATTCGCGAGAAGGACCGGCTGCTCCACGCCGCCAGCGCCGGCACCCGCAAGCGCCACGGCCTCTGAGCGCTGCCGGCGCCCGGCCCGGCGCGGGGCTCTCCGTCCCGGAGCCTCCGCCGCCCTCGCTGCGGTGCCGGGCACGGCAGAGATGGGATGGAGCGCGGCCCCTCCGTGCCCGGCTCAGCCCACGCCACTGCAGCCCCCGGCCGGGCAAGGCCGTCGGGTTCCCCCGCTTGGACTGGATCAGCTCGGTGCCCAGCGCCGTTATCGCCCCGACGTTGTCTCCGGTGTCACCTCACGCCGGGCCCATCAAACCCGCCGTGTGCGGGGTCGGAACGCGCTGCTCGTAGCGTGGATGGGACCCGAGCCGTCTCTAAGTGGACGTAGGGTATCGGTTTTCAGCAAATAAACTCGCTCTGTGTCAAGTGAGGTAACAGCAACACTACCCTGGAGAAGGCGTGTCCGACTGCCGTGGGCGCTGTCCCCATCGCAGGATGGTCGGTGATGTCGCGTTCAGCCTCGCTCAGTGGAGGAAAGCTTTAGAAACCCTCTCAGGGTGATGTGTTCTTCAGTAAATTACTGATGCCATAAAAGACTGCTGTTCCTAGCGTGACAGAACCCCCAGATTAAAGAGTGTTCTTGTACCCGTGTAGTTTCTGCTTTCTCTGCAGCGTGTGTGTATTGGTTACAGATGTCTCCATGTTCTCGACACCAGTAAGGATTACAGTCTGGTACAAGGAACTCAGTGGCATTTAACAGCTGTAGTTTATCTCATTGGCTTAAGACTCCCTCTAATGAAATGGAGGCTTTGTAACACATTGGAATTTTAATCCTTGGCTTTCGTTCTGAGATCCAGGATGAAACAGAAGTGACTTTACCTGCAGTGGTTGCAAACCTTTCCTGTCTAATCCTAAACTAGTTGGCATGACTAATAATCTGTACATTAGGCAAGACCATACTAAAACCTGCTTGTGTGTTCTAAACCAAGATTTACGAGTATTGTAACAAATCTGTGTGGAATGGTTGTATAGTTTCTGTTTCTAGCCAGCATCAGTCCCTTCACTTTCTGCAACAGGAAACCAAATCAGCGTTGGCTAGAAAGAGGGTGGAGAGAGGGTAGCAAAGCCACGGGTTTGGCTTGGTTATGCACTTCCAGCCTGGCTGGTGGAACACATCCCTCAGCAGCTTGGAGGAGGAGGAGGAGAAGGGGAGTGTGTGGTGCCCCAGCATGGCCCTGTGGCAATGGGCAGTGAGGATGGATGTTGAGAACAAAGGGCACTTCAGCACAGTATGCCCACATTCACCTTGGAGGGAAGAATTCCCAGGTGTTCCCTGGCTCTGTGAGATCCTTCTGGAAGCGGAGTGCATTGTGCTCAGTAGATTGGGATGTCACTTTTACTAAATTTTATAGAGGTATTTTCTAAATGTAAAAAGTATCTTTAGTTTGAAATTATGTAATCTTTGTAACACTGGCTAATGTAGCTTTACAACCATCAGCTTCAACACTGTATGCAGCCGAACAAAAGGGCACCGTGGGGTTTTGTAGCCGGAGGTTTCTCTGTAGATCCTGAAGCCAGTTCAGCTCCAGGTTGTCACAGCCTGCTATGTGATGCATGGGTCATTTTTTATTAACGTGTGTGCCAAGTTGGATGGTCATCTGTAAGGATGCTACATGTCTATCCATGTACCAAGTCCTTGCTGTTACTTCAGTTTAATTTATTCTCAATCTGATATGTGGCTCTCCAGCTCTGTGCTGTACTGATTTTTCTGCGAGTCGAGTTAGCGGCGATTTTTTCGTTGGGTTGGTTTGGCTTGTTTTGGGTTTGTTTTTGGTTTCTTTTGTAGGACAAACAGATACCTGCTCCACCATAGGATCTAACATTTGTGATTGGTCCAGCAGCTCTTGATGCTCCCACCAAGAGAGTAGGCAGCACAACATCCCTCCTTGCAAACGAGGCTGGTTGTGCCTCTGAGCTCCTTCAGAGCGTGCATGTCCTGACAGTCATGGTACTTTTTCTACCATCAGGAGGCACTTCAGGATGTTCAGCCATTTGGCCTTGCTGGACTGGTTACCTGCTGGACTGTTTGACTTCTCCAGGTTACACTGAGGTGCTAACATGCTTAATTTTAATAAAGTATATTTTGTTTTCTTACGTTTCCTGTCTCCTTGTGGTTTATGTATATATTTCTGAAAGCTTGTGGCTGTAGCTTTGTCTTTTCTTTTGTAACATCTTTTTTTCACTGCCAGCTCCGCAGCTGGAACAGCAGGAATATCTTTACATTCATGTGGGGTGAGGAGGAGGAGTTTGAGGTCAGGTCAGTGTACCACACACCTACCTGCACAGAGGTTGGAAGCATCAGTCACAGGGTGCTCTCTGTGCAACCTGGAGGGATTTGAGCAGGGAACCGGGTTTCCCCCAGGGCTCCCCCCAGCATGACTCTCCTGTCTAATGCCTGGTGGAGGAAGGAGAAGGCATGGCCTCCCATGAACCAGCCTAGTTCAGGGAAGAGCTTGCTTGTACTCCTAAGACTTGTAATTCCACATGCTAGAGTTCCTAGTTTCAGATTGGTTTAGAGCTATTAGTCTCAAGCAAATGTATGCAGCAAAACCTTTCAGCTGTGCCTCAACCATCCCATTTTTGGGTTGAACTGGAATTGTTAAAGGCAGTTGTGGGATGGGGAGGTGATGGTCCCACTCTGCTCTGTGCTGGTGCAGCCTCATCTCGAGTTCTGGGAGCAGATTTGGGCACCATAGTACAAGAAGTATCTAAGGCTGTAACAGAGCATCCAAAGGAGGCCGTGAGGATGGTGAAGGGTCTGGAGGGGAAGCCATGTGAGGAGTGGCTTGTTCAGCCTGAAACAAAGGATACTGAGGACAGAGCTCATTGTGGGCTTCAGTTTCCTCAGAAGAGGCACCAGAGGGGCGATGCCGCTGTCTGTGACCAGTGATAGAACCTGAGGGAACGGCTGAAGCTGTGCGTGGGGAGGTTTAGGCTGGATGTTAGGAAAAGGTGCTTCACGCAGACGGTGGTCGGGCTTTGGAGGACGCTCCCCAGGGCGTTGTCACAGCCCACAGTCTGACGGAGCTCACGGAGCGTTCGCCCAACGCCCTCAAGTGTAGCACGGGCCGCCATGGGCGCCCAGCGGTGTCAGGATGGCCGAGCGGTCTAAGGCGCTGCGTTCAGGTCGCAGTCTCCCCTGGAGGCGTGGGTTCGAATCCCACTTCTGACAACTCGAATATTTTTGCGTTACGCTGGCCTGTAGTTAATTAGTTAATTGCTTTCATTTACGCGCTTTTAGTAGTTCTATTTTTTTTTCCTATTCCCGCTCCCGCCCATCTTCCGCAGCTAAAAGCGCCCGCAGGCGGCGCAAAAGTAGCTGTCAGAAGTGGGATTCGAACCCACGCCTCCAGGGGAGACTGCGACCTGAACGCAGCGCCTTAGACCGCTCGGCCATCCTGACCTGCTGCAAAGTGCACTCTTGTAGCCACATCACATCCCACATCCCAACCGAGCTGCAGTGTCCGGTCACTGCTGGGACAGCCCGGGACAGCCCCGGGACAACCTCGGGCCCAGCCCTGCGCCACGGGCTGCATTAACGACCTGCGTGATGGGGCCCGGAGCGCCCTGGGCACATGTCACCAGACCGGGAGCAGCGGATGATCGTCCAGAGGGTCCTGCTGCCATCCAGAATGACCCGGCCCAGCCCGGGATACAGGCTGACAGGAATCTCCCGGAGTGGAGACTGATGAGGCGCTAGGCAGATTGACCTGAGAAGCTGGAAGTTTTCAAGGCCACGTTGGAGCCAGTCCAATAGCTTGGAGCAACCTGGTCTAGTGGAATGTGTCCTTGCATGGCAGGAGGTTGGAACGAGATGCCTTAAATCATTTCCAACCCAAATTATTCCTAGGATTTAACAAGGAGACGTGTGTCGCCCGGCCCCCGCCGAGGAGCAACGCCAGTCACCGGGATGCGCCGGAGGCCACCGAATGTCCCGGTGAGCAGGACACGGCTGCACGGAAGTTTGCGGTGCCCCGGGCTGCTCCAGCAGAGCATCGCCGGCATACGGGGAGCGGGGGCAGTCGCGGTGGGGCCGCCCTTTGTCGGCGGTGCCCCGGTACGGGCACACGGCCGCACACCGGGAGCGCAGCGCGGCGCCGGGCGGAGGCTCCGGGGGCGGCGGGGCGGGGGCAGCGGCGGGGTCAGCCCGGCCGCCCCGGAGCCACCCGCGCCCCGCCCGCGGAGGGGCCGTGCCGGGGCCGTCCCGGGGCCGGTGCGCGGCATGGCGGGGCTGCCCGGCGCCGCCAGAGCCCGGAGCGCCTCCCCGGGCTCCCCCCCGGCCCTGGACGGCTCCTTCCTGCTCTCGCCGCTCGGGGGGCTGATGTGCGCCCAGGCCGTGAGTACCGGGGAGGGGGCGCGGGAAAGGAGGGAGGGCATCACCCACTCGGGGGCTTTTCTGCAGCTGGAAACAGCCCGGGCTCTCTTCGGCTGCCACTCCGACCCCATCTCCGCTGTCTAACCCTGGGTAATCCCCAACCCTAAGACAGTGCAGCCTCCTCTCTCCTCCTTCACTCTGTAAACCAGAGGAAAAGTCGGATTCTCGTCCTCACACCCCTTGCCGGTTGTGACTCTGCTCAGTGCCGGGTGGTTCCCAGTGCCAGGCACTGGCTGATCCGTGCGGGCATCTCTGCGGGGCACAGCCGATGGGTCGGGGTGTGTGGAGCCCGATGACTCCAGGGGGGCTGTGCTGAGAGTGCCCCTGAGGTTCTCACGCTACCTGGAACGCTCTCAGCTCTCCAGGTTGTCCTCCCAAGCCTCTCAGAGGAGCCCAAGGGTCCTTGCACCCTCAAATCGAGCAGCAGCATCACTGCCCATTGCCTCAGCATCGGAGGCAGCCACAGTTGATCTCCCGCTGGTGCTGTCCCCGGGACCACGGTGCCACATGAACGCGCAGGGGTGGGAGTTCTGCTGCGGACCGGGCCACTCGTGACCTGCCCACGGTGCCGGGAGCCTGTTCCCTCGTCCCCTCTCCTCGGGGCAGCGTTGTGGGATGTGCCCTGAGCAGCCACTGTGAAACAGCTGGCACAGACCCGGCTCCTGGCTCCAGATTCCAGCCCCTGGGCATGGCTGAGCTGGTGGTGGCATAGGGACAAACGCTCAGGGTAGGGGCTGGGCAGGATGCTGCTGGGAGTGCCTGGCAGAGCGCCAGGAAAGAGAGATGGAAGCAAGGCCAGCAGCCGAGACCTTCCAGCTCTGCAGCTGCTCCCACCTCTGCAGCCCCTTGCTCAGGGCACGCTGTTAAACCTTGCCCTGCTTTCCCCCGGCAGCAGCTCACGCGTGCCACCTCCCACTCCTGCAGGAGCCCCCTGTGTGGTTCTCCCCAGCACATATTTTGTGATCACGAGTGTTAGAAATGGATGTGACGGACAAGGAGGCATTGTCGGGGCAGCCAGGGCGTTGGGCGCGGGCAGCACAAAGGCTGTTGTGTTCCTTCCATGACAATGGGCGGTGCGGGCTTACACAGGGGCACGGCGGCTTTCCAAGGAGCCCTTCTCCTGCCCTTCCACTGCCTTCCTGAAGTGAGGGGAACCCACCTGCTGTTGGTGCTGGTGTGCCTGGGCTTGTGGGCGATGTTCTGTGCTCCCCCTGCAGGAGGCAGCCCCTGAACAGGTTCCCCTTTCCCCCGCACAGGTGCTCGGTTTGTTGGTGTGGTCTCTGATCGCCGCCACAACGTACCACCTGCACGCGGCCTACGGCTGGGTGATGTTCGTGTCCCTCTTCTTCTGGATACTAACGCTCCTTTTCTTGGTGATTTACCTCCTGCAGCTTCATCAGAAGTTCTACATGGTCCCCTGGCCCCTCGTGGTGCGTAGCTGAGAGGGGTGAGGAGGGATCCCAAGAGGGAAACATCTTGGAAAGGTGGTCTGGGAAGGCTTCATTCGCTTCTGGGCTGATGGAACCGAGTCCCCTGCACTTTGCACAGTGACGTTGTTTCATTCTGCCCTTGAATTGCTTAGAAAATGCTCAAACCAGAAAACCCTATGTCAATCCAGAAAGTTACAGCCACCAACTGCTGTAGTTGTGGCATCATCCAAAAACCTTCCAGCACAAACTGGGGAGCATTTAATGTGTTCTGGGGTATGGGGAGGAATGTGAACCCGAGCCTTTTGCTGCATGCCCGATCCTGAGCCCAGACCTCAGGAGCTCCTCTTTGTTCCCCAGCTGATGATCTGCAACGCCGTGGCCACCGTGCTTTACATCACGGCCTTCGTGACGTGCGCGGCCGCCGTGCAGCCCACGTCCTGGCGGCAGTGGGACTACAACCGGCGAGCCGCCGCCTCCGTGAGTACCGGCGGGAGGGAGGGAGGGAGGGAGGGCAGGGCCGGGGCAGCCCCCAGCTCACACGGGGATGGATGGGTGCTCCTCTTCCAGTTCTTCGCCTGTGTCACCATGATCACCTACGGGGTGAGCACCTTCTTCAGCTTCCGCGCCTGGAAGGGGCTGGGCAGCAACGCGGCCACCAGCCAAGTGAGCGACCACGTGTGAGGAGGAGTGGGCAGCAGAGCCCGGCCACCCTGGGGCCACCGTGTGCCAGGCTCGGAGCCTCGTGTGCCACCAGGGCTCGTTCTGGGAGCAGCCTGGGATGGCAGCAGTGCCCAGCACTGGCTCACGTGGATGCTGCCCTGTGGTTTCTGAGGATGCTCCCACCTGATGTGCCCGCAGCACAACACGGACTCGCTGGGGCTGCAGCTCCTGCTCATCCCCAGGGCTCATCTGGATCCTCAGCAGAGCAGCTCCACTCAGGGGGCTCAGCCAGTTTGGCACAGTGCAGTACTAAAACTGACTAACCCAAGCCCAGGCTCCCCTCTCTGCTCATTCACAGCTACAGTGTAAGTAATGCAATTAACGGGGTGCAGAAACAGCGGCAGAACTGGAAGATGAGAAGTGAAGCGAGGGAAGCAGTCGTAACTGCTCTTGGATTGATTTCTAACAATTTGAATAGAAATTTTATGCTTTAAATAAAAACATTCCTGAATCCAGCACTGGAGTCTGTCATGAGAAAACTTGTGAGAAGGCAGCACAGCGTGGTGGGGACAGCAGAGATGTCACTGCAGAGGTGGCTGTTCCTTCCCCTCCATGTGGGCTTTACTGTGTGGGCTATGGAAGGAACGAGGCCACAGCGTTCACCTCTCATTGCTTTATGCACACACACGCTCAGAGTGTGCAGCCAAGACCACAAGAACACCAACGAGGTGCCAAGGCTTTGATCACTCCCTCTTCCTGGCTCAGCACCACACACTCCTGAGTTCACCTAATTAACCAGCAAGTCAATTTTGCCCATTAGCTGCAGGTCATTCTCAGAAATTACAATCAAGTCTGCAGAAGCTCTGGGAACACAGGCAGGATCAGGGCCTCAGGAGAGGGAAGAACCACACTGCTCCCCTGTGTTCCAGACCACAAATTCACCTTTTGGCTGTTTGTCAGAACGAGAAGTGATGCCCAGCCAGGCAGAGCAGCTTTTCCTTTCACATCCTCCTTGTACAAGGTGGTAAAAGCAGATTCAGTGAGTCCCAAAGCCGGTGCATGGTGAGCTACTCTGCAAATTTTGCTGCCTGCTCTGCATGGGAAAAGTTTTACCAGATTGTCTGCAGAGGCAGGATCAGGAAAGGGAACTGCACTGATGGAAGGTGAGAACTGAAAAGGAACTGGACACATGGCATTGGCCCATGACACATCTGCCTTTATTTGACTGTCAGTAAGTAAATCAAGGGTCAAATTTCCAGTTATGGATGTATAGACATTATATATATATAAAACAGGAACAGTAAGAAAATAAAATCAATAAAATTAATAGAAATTAACATGGGAGGTCACTATTGAATTCCAAAATCCAGACAGAAAATTTACTTACAACACTGATAAAGGACACAGGTCTCAGCCTTCCAAACTCTGACACATTCCAAATTAATTTAGTTAGCATTTCTCCAGATTCAACTGCATCACCAGGCAATTGAGGCTCCAGAATTTGCATCTCTCTGGGAAGGATGTGACCAAAGAAATTATGTGCTGTCCCTATAAAGCAGCTGATGGTTGATCAGCATGAATTCTGCCTTGGCATCCTGTAAAAATCTTCTCTGCACACACTGACTTGTCAATTAAAGCCACATCCCTGAGAAGTGAGCATCTTTTACTGCCTAAAGCCAGGCTGGATGGGATTCTGAGCAACCTGCTCCAGTGGAAGGGGGGTTGGAACTGGGTGATTGCCAGTTAAGCAATGGTGCTGCAGGAACAGAAGGAATAAACTGTTCTCTGTGTTCAGCAGAGACAGGACAAAGAACAAGGAGCTCGAACTGCAGCTCAGGCACTTTATATCAGAGTACAAAAGGCTCCCTGCAGCAGCAGCTGGGCACTGCAGAAAACTGCCCAGACAAACCACGGCAGCTTCTAAGAAGATCCTGGAGAAGTGTGGGGAGAGCTGGGCAAAGGAAGGCTGCCTCTCACAGTCTCTTCCATCCATTTGTGCAAGGGTATAAAAATCCCAGAAAGCTTCGATTTCACCCCCTGGAGAGGGACCCACAGTCCCGGCCCGGCCCCACCGAACACCCTCCGCCCTCCCAGCCGAGTCCCCGCCCCTCTGCCCCGGCCCCTCCTGGGAATCGCTGCCTTTCCCCTCTGAAATTTGAATAGACCTCACTTAAAATACAACAGAACTCCCTTCAGAATGATTTGTTTAATGGTTTAATGAAGTCACCACTAACGCACTGCTTAAATCCAGACTTCGACCTTCTTTTTCCTAGAAACATGGGGAAAAAAAGAGAAATCTGTGACTCCATGATGGTTTGGAATAAGCATTTCAAATGAAGCTGGCAATACATTTTCTGCTGCATCAAACCAATATAAAATTACATGTTAGTGGAACATCTGGGATTGAAGGTGAACCCAACAAGATTGTCAGGAATCCCTGGGCCAAGCCCCACACTCAAGCATGGTCACTCAGGACTGTGTCCAGACAACTTTAGAATATCTCCAAGGATGGAGACTCCACAAGCTCAGAGACTGTCACAGTGAAAAAGTGTTCCCTTCTGTTCATTTGGAAAACAATATTCACAAATGCAGGAAGTTCACAAAAGCAGGAAAGCTGCTCCACATGCCAGCTTTATTAATGTTTTCTATAAATCATTAAATGTGCAGTTTGAGTTTAAAAAGCTGCTCATTGAATTAATTTTTTTTGACTCTGTTACAGCCTTTGGTTAAATACTGTGACCTACTGTAGAAACTTTTCCTTTGGCACTCCCAGGTGGAGCTACACAAAACCAACAGCTACTGTGCCAATGAAAATAAACAATGTGAAATACTCACAGCTCTGTATTCCAAGAACATTTCTTTGAAAGCCAGAAAGTCTGTAAATGTGAGAAGCAGATCAAATATATCACCTGGCATTTCATCTTTGTGCTGTCTACAGAGAAAAAGAAGTTGGGGAATGAGAAAATTGTGTGAGGAAAATTTGTTATTTTTAAAATGATACAAGGTCAAAAAGGACAAGTAGAATGATATCAGTATTTAAATAAGAATATTATTGCAGGTTATCATACAGCAAAACTGCAGCCAAATATTACCATGCAGTATTTCCAATCCAACTCCATTGTTAAATTTATCTAAATCCAAGACCTATGAGTATCATATCAGTCCTTGAAAACCTGACCTGTTAATTTAAGAAACATTAAAAATTAACCAGATTCAAATATTTTAAGGTACTCAGTTCCCAATGACACTTGATTTTCTTATTCAAGGGGAAAATCAGTGATCTTTCAAAAACAAGCTCTTCAGGAAGCTGGTTAAGATAAAATGACCCAATGCAAAAGCTGAACACAAATCAAACTGTTCTCTGGATGCTCCATATGAAAACTGCAATAAAGGAATTCAACAACATGACTGAAACACCACCAGGCTACTGAGGTGCCTGGAAGAGTTAAGACACAACCTTTTAAGGGTCTGGCTTCAAAGTGACAAGAAACACAAAAATCCTCCAGTGCTCTCAGTCTGATTTCTCTTCCTACCCCTTCAAACCAATGTATTTCAGCAGGATAACTCAGAAATTTACAGTTGCAGGACATGCTGCAGGCAAGAAAAGTGCTCAGTCACAGCCAGCATGAACACTTCTATTTTAACTTAAAGTGGAACCATTATCTAAAGGGAGAACTGCCAAAAACTTAGGCTTTAATCTAGATAAAAAGAAATGAGAGGCACACAACCTCAAGCAAAAGCAAAGCAGAGACTTACTGCAACGACACTGTGAAAGCAACCATATCAAACCCACGAATCCGATCGAGCAACTTCTCTTCAATGTATTTCTCTACTAAAGAGATCTGAAAAAAAACCCAGACAAACCACCCCAGTAAGATCACAAGAATTTCAGAGGCAGATTTCAAACAGCATCCTTACACTGACACCCTGCAGGATCCTTACTGCAGATTCCTCAGGGGTGTTGCTGGTTCTGCTCTCACACCAGCCCTGAGGCACAGAGCTGCACATTTTTTGCTGGGGATCTTGGGGAGAACAAACACTGACTATCTGTATCTAGTAACAAATATTTATATCTAGTAACAAATATTTTTCCACCTCATTTAATGGTATTGAATAGCAGACTGGTCTAGTTTCTTGATTTGCTTTGCATGAAGAATGTGATTGAATTATCCAATACAAGAAATAAAACAACTGGAAAATAAGAAACTTTGTTTGCACACATGCTAAACACATTATTTACTACAGCAATTGGCTAAATTTCTATGCAAGGGACCGACACAACTTCCAAAAAAACAAAAAGGGAAAATTCACAAAAATTCACAAAATTTTCCCAATTGCACTTGATTTTCTTATTCAAGGGGAAAACCACTGATCTTTCAAAAACAAGCTCTTCAGGAAGCTGGTTAAACTAAAATGACCCAATGCAAAAGCTGAACACAAACCAAACTCTTGTAATTCTAGCAAATTTTGTGTGAAACAATGAGAAAGGAACCTAAAGCTTCAGAAAAAACCTTTTTGCTCACAGATCATGGCTGTGCTTCTGAAGGAAACAGGAACATCTTTGGATCTGCTCCATTTAAGCCCAGTATTTTATAAAGGGAGAACTATATTAAAAAAAAAATAAGAAAAATAGGAAAAGGTATCTTACATATTCATTAAAAATGTCTGTATAGATGAGCTTGTTTTCTTCTGAGTCATCAAACTCCTGGTAGTGCTTCTCCAAAAAATTCCTCTGTATTAACTGGAAATCATCATCTGGGCCATGACAGAAAAGCAGCACAGAGTGAGGAGTTTAGTCATTCTTTCTGTAACACAAACCCCACATTCACTGGTCCTCTGCTTCCCTGCTGCCAGCACAGAGCCCTGCACACGTGCAGAGTTCATCACATCAGCCCCACAGCTGCTGCCAAAGCACCACTTCTGACCCATCTGTGAGAGAACAGAGGCTGATGGTGAAATATTACCAAAACAGCCCTGCTGCTCTACATTTATTAATAGTTATTTATTCTCAACCTCTTTATGCTCTGGCTCTAAAGTCAGCAAAACATCTGTATTTTTTAATAAGTGAATACCTCTTTTCTACATGAACTCTAAGTTTTTGTCTTTGAATTTAAAAATATTAGTGAAATTCCCAGATTAAATTTTCAATTGCCAAAGAATGTTTTTCCAGTTGTGGAAGAAAAGAAGAGTTGAAAATAAACACAGTTACCATGGAATTCCACAAAACAGGTATAAATAAAAAGTTTACTTATGAACACTGGTAAAGGACACCAGGCACAGCCTTCCAAACTCTGACACATTCTAAATTATTTTAGTTAGCATTTCTCCAGATTCAACTGCATCACCAGGCAACTGAGGCTCCAGAATCTACATCTCTCTGGGAAGGATGTGACCAAAGAAATGATGTGCTGCTCCTATAAAGCAGCTGATGGCTGATCAGCATGAATTCTGCCTTGGCACCTTCTAAAAACCTTCCCTGCACACACTGAGCTCTCATTAAAGCCACATCCCTGAGAATTGAGCATCTTTTACTGCCTAAGGCCAGGCTGGATGGGACTGTGAGCAGCCTGCTCCAGTGGAAGGTGTCCCTGCCCATGGCAGGGGGGTGAGTGATCCTTAAGGCCCTTCCAACCCAAACCATTCTGTGATTCTGTGACCATCTTTGTCTTTAGGGCTGGAAACACAGAAATGGGGTTCCCCATTCTTGCAGCTTTCAGTCCTGGAATAGAACCAACCCTCAATAGAACCAACTTTATATCAGAGTGCAAAAGGCTCCCTGCAGCAGCAGCTGGGCACTGCAGAAAACTGCCCAGACAAACCATGGCAGCTTCTCAGAACATCCTGGCAGAGATGTCAGGAGAAGTCTGGGCAGAGCTGGAGAAGGGAAGGATCCCTCCCACAGTCTCTTCCATAAAAATCCCAGAAAGCTTTGATTTCTCTGTGAGATGCACAAGCATCTTTACTGTTTCTCTAAGAAGCAGTGTGCTGCAGGGATGTGGAGAATCATTTTCAAGAGTCACAAGCACACAGAAGAAATTTATGTATATTTTTACTACACTACCAGGTAGGAAAGGAAGGAAAATCTCCATGAAGCAGGCAGGGGCTCTGTGTGTTGGCTAATTTACAGAAGAGCAGCTGGCAACATGTTTAACAGCCCTGCTGTTGTCTGTACCTACTTGCAAACCTTACCCATTATGATATCCTCCAGATAGCCAACAACTGCATCAAACTCATCAGAAGTGGTGGAGCTGAAAGCAAAAGAAAATATATATATTTTAACCCCAGAAGAAATTAAAGTTAAAATTAAAAAGTGTTAACAGAAGCCTAAGTACAAATAAACCCAGTAATTACAAGATAACTGAAAAACTTCCCAGTTTCAACCTACAAAGCAATCCCTGGCACTGATGAGAAGATTGCTTCATGGAGATTCTCATCAGGCCTCTACTCTATTTCCTCCCAGTAAGGTGCCTAATTGCAAGAAAGAATAAATGTTGTTTTACTGGCATTACTGTCAAGGTAATTCTAGTTCTGGTGCAAAAGAATGTAAAGAGTGTAATTAGAACAGCAAATTAAACCTTTTCCAGCCCACAAATCCCAGCTGCTACCAGTTTCCCTTCTCTTTCCTGCACATGGTGATCACAGAACTGTAGACACTCCAGAGAATATTTTGAAATATTTGGTCTTGTGGAACAACTTAAACTGAGTGTATACACAAGTATTACATAACTGAAGAAACTTAAAAATTTTTCTTATGCAAGAAACATCCTTATATGATCCAAATAAATGGGATAATCTCCTAAAGTTATTCCACCATGAGCAAATATTAAACACCATTATGGATCTGAATTAATCCAGGGAAGAAATCTTTGGTGCCAGGATCAGGAGTCTGGATCTGTTATTGTGCAACTTGCTCAGACACAGTAAATAATCCACAGGATGTCTTTGGCATTGACATCTTCTTTAGTGGGAGATGAATTCTTCCTATTTCCTCCAAGGGATGAAAGACAAACTTTTCTCACATGTGAGGGAAAGAAGTCTCAAAGAAACAAGGATATTTAAGAAAAAAAATCGCTTCAATCAGTGGAAGCACCATTTAAATTCCATTGAATGTCTCTTTCTCATCAGTAAACAGAGCAGGATAGCCCTTCAGACTAAATTTTGAAAATCTCATTAAAGTTACTTTGCCATTAGAGAATACTCCAGTGAAATTAATCCAACAGCAATTGAGCCGACAGCTTAACTATAATCAGGCTCGCTCTGATCAGGAAAAATTAAGGGATCTTTAATTTACACCGGTTTCCGCTCAGCGAGGATATCCTGGCAGCAGCATTGCTGCTCGGGGAGAGGAGCGGAGCCAGGGCCGGGCACAGCCCGCGAGAGGGCGGCACAGGCCGGCAGCGGGGCCGGCCCGGGCAGCTCAGCCGGGCTCAGGGCTCCCCTTGGCATGCGCTGCCTTTGCCAGCGTGAATTTACACTCTTTTACCCCCTCCAAATAAATGCTACTGCTACTTCTACAGCTTATCCCAGCAGCAATGGAGAAAGTGTTAATTTAAACCCCGGCTGAAGTCTGTGCAAGTAACAGAATCAAAGAACCCGATTCCATCTCTTTATACAACACACACGAGCATCCACCCACCTACAGAGACACGAGCCCACCAACCCTGGGGTTTGATTCCCTGCCACCTACCCAGACTGGGCCAGCACACTGTGCTGCTGAGGCAGACCTGGCACTGGCCTTTGCTCAGAGTCTGGGGCTGAAAGAGTTAAATCCACACATGACAGAGGCACAGACACACAGCCCCTTCTGCCACAGAGTCTGGGGCTGAAAGAGTTAAATCCACGCATGACAGAAGCACAGACACACATTCCCTTCTGCCACAACTCCTGGGAGAAGAGTATGGCAGGCACTTGTGGGATGAAGCAGCAGCTTAGCACCTGCCAGGGGGAAATTTGGTTGTCACCTGTGGATGGGCTCAGTTTCAGGAGGAGAACACTCAAGCAGAGGAAGAATCTCCTCTCAGGATCAGTGACATAAGACAACAAACACTCAGAAAAGAAATTCTGAATTTAAAATGAACACCAGAAAAATCAATTTCCAGCCTTTACAAGGCTTGCTGTGATCCCTCAGCACAGCTACCCAGTGCTACACTGACCACAGTGATTTCAGTTTGACTTCACCTAAACTCTGTACTGATGTTATTCCCTCTTGCAGCTTTGCATTCTGCACCTTTGCTCTCCTAAGAGGCAGAATCTGCTAAACAGTGTGGTGTAAATTCATTCCTGTAATTATATTCCTATCAAGATATCTTAATCAGCAATTAGCTTATTGAAATCTGACACATGAGAATGCAGCATACTCACGTGGCAACACCCAAACTTTCTCCATCAGAAGTCTCCATTGCTCCTGCCTAGCCAGAGTGGAGATGTATGTTTCAGCTGTTAGTGGTTATTTCTTCTTTTTGACCCAAGTGCTAAGGAATAACATGACTTAGTGTTAATACAAATCAATTGCTGAACTGCCATATATTTCCTGAAGAGCAAATTAAGAGATAAATTTTAATTCTTAAACACAGGAATTCCAACATCACATTCTTCCAAAATGATTGCTGTATTTTTATAATAACCTAAATAATCTAGAAATTTTCTCTGCCTATTCAGAGAACAGGCTCAAAATACAAACAGACCCTATAAAAGGGTTTTGGGTCACCTCTCCATCTTTTCTCCTGAAACATCTCTGACTGACCATTATAGAAATGAAAATAGATAAGATAAATGTGCCACCCTGCTCCAGTGTGTCCCAGGCCAGGCTTTGGACAGAGATCCCAGGGGCTGCGTCCTGGCTGGACACTCGGGCCCAAGGCTGTCAGTGGGCGCTGGGGACAGGGCACACCGGGGATGAGGCACCGCGGGCACGGGGAACACCGGGGATGGGGAACACTGGGGACAGGGCACACAGGGGACAGGGCACACGGGTCCCCGGGGCCGCTGGCGATGGGACCCCGCTGCTCCCGCCGGGCTTCCCCCACCGCCGGCCCTCAGAGCAGCCCTGGGCCATCCTCGCGAGCCCAAGCGCGTCCCTCGCCTCCCCATCCTCAGTCCCGGCGAGGGCGGGCACAGCCCTCCAGCCCTGCCCCGGCAGCCAGCCCGCCTCACTCCCTCCCGCCCCTCAAAGGGACCCAGGGCAGCGGGCCATCACCGTCCCTCTCTGCACAAGGCGGTGCCATCCCGCCGTTGCCGGGGCGCCGGCCCCGTGTTCCGCTCCCGCGGCCCCGCGCCCCCGCCCGCACCCACCGCCCTCAGGCCGGCGCGCAGCCCCCTCCCCTCGGGCCGTCTCCTGGGGAACGCGCTCTTCCGCCCCGCCCGCAGCCAATCACAGCGCGGCTCCGGCCCGCTGGGCCCGCCCCCAGCCCGCCGGGCCAATCAGAGCGCGGCGGGGGCTGCGCGGGAAGGCGGCGCCGCCGCCATGGCGGGTTGGGGTGCGCGTCCTGCGCCGGGCCGGGCCCGGAGGGGGGAGACAGGAGACAACAGTATTTGCTTGTTAATGGCAAAGGTAGAGTGGGCTCCGAGGGTTGGGGACAGCCGCAGCTGCTGCAGCCCAGCGACCAGCGCGATAACCTGCCCACCCACGGCACCAATGTCCCACCCGCGCGCACAGATGCACCTCAGTCGAAAAGGAATTAAAGAACAACAAACAGCCTTCAGGATGGTTTTATTGTTGAATGGACAACTTTGCTACAATTCGTTTCCCCCTGTAAGGGCCAGTGGAGTCGGCCCCTTCCGTCCCTGTCCCCAAAGCCCCGGGGGTGCAGGGAGCGGGGGTGACACCGCACCCGGCCCGACAGCCATGGCCCCGGCCTGCATGGCAGCACAGCCGGGCCCGGGGTACAGCCTTTCCCTTTGTGAAATGAACAGGACAGGTCTCTGCAACACAGCTTCCTCCTCCGCCACTGCTGGCTCCCTCTGCCCAGCACCAGCTGCATGGAAGACTGTCTGGGGCAAAATTTTCCAAAGCATTCACATCTTTTCCAAAATACAGGCACTTAGTCCCAGGTCCACAAAGGCAGCGAGGGTCTAAGGTCACCTGCATTCCAAGGGGACAGCAGATGCCCAGAAGCCATTGTGGACTTGGGCCTGAAGACCTTAATCTCATACAGCAGTTGATACAAATTAGGAGTCCTAGGCACTTCTGAAAATTTTACCTCAGTTAATCCTGGCCAGGGAAACCAAAGCCCTGAAATTACTAGACTCTATTAAGGCAGAGTTCAAAATGGTTCTGTCCCACCTCTTCCCTAAAGTATGATTTGTAACTTTGTACAAATGGGATAAAAAGTCATCATTGCATTTGGAAGCGCTTAGAACTTCATTTCAAAGTGATTCTGAATTTTTAACACCCTTGTGGCAGTGATGGAGCTCATGTTTGCTCACTGAGCTGGAAGGAACTCAGCCCTGACTGAAAACATGGATACAGCAAAACATTGTAAAGTACACTCAGCAAGGAAATGAGATCCCTGTGGCACAGATTTGCCAGCCTGACTTAAATCAGACCAGGCATCCAAGGTGGAAGAGAATCCACATTTTAGCAAAAACACTAACCAGCACTCTGCTGCTGGACTCAGTCTACATTTGGACAAAAGTCAACGTGAAAACGATGGACAGAACTTTCCTAATTCACACATCTCTGGATGAAGTTCAGCACCCTTGAGTTAGCAAAGGCAGAAGGTGAAAGGAGTTGCTGGAGAGCTGGGTTCTGGGACCTGTGTGCAGAGCTCTCAGCTCCTGCTGAGGTCTGGAGGAAGCCAGAGCGCTCAGCAGGCTCTGCTTTGTTAGTACTTCATAGTCCAATAAAGATAATAAATGATTTTAAAAATAAGCTACATCACACCATGAGAATTCACTACAACAGCCTCTGCTGCTGAATCACTGCCAAGAAGTGGGATGGTTTTGGTGTAAGTTGTGTGTGAATTAGTAAAGTTCTACTATACACACAGATATTTTTAAAAAAAATCAACCGGTGCAAGACTTGGAAGAGACCGAGTCATATCTTCAGTTGGTGCAAAATAAGCAGAACCCCACCTATTTTTGTGCTACTTCACTGACACCAGCTGTGAACCCTGATTCCTTGTAGAAACCTAGTAAAAGTCAAGAGCTGCCTACTGAAGTGCATCCTTAACATACAAACATCACAAATGTGTAATTAAAGTGGAGCAGAGATTCCCACTGTATGATCCCTACCAAAAATAGGAAGTGTGGCCCCAAACCTGCTCAGAGCAGGACTGACAAGTGGCAAGCAAGGTGCATTTTTAAGGAGTTAAGAATAAGACTGAAATTGCTATCCAAATAACCTTGTTTTAAATAAATGGGTCAAGAACTCTCCTCTAATATTTTAAGATATATTCACTTTGGAAAAATTGAGCTAACTTTCAAAAACAACACTGATTAAAAAAGATGTTCGATGATACCTTAAAAAATACCCAGAATATCAAATTAATTCCAGTCCAGCATTATAATTAGTTAAGAATACCTCCTGAAAATTATAACCTCACAAAAAAATGTGGGTACCGAAGTTAAAAGTATCAGAAACATTATGTACTTGAAAATACCACTGATCTTTTAACATTTAAAAACAAATCAGAACATTCTTTGGAATCACCAAGTTATTAAAACCTGTGAGTTTCTCTACAGTCTCCACACTGTCTTTTCAATCAGTCTGTGTACAGATTCAGTCTTTGAGCAGTTTAATATCTGAAAATACAGAGTCTCTGACCAGCAGGAGGCTACATTAAACAGGAAAACATTGGCATTCTCTTTTTAGCACTGACTTCTGCCAAAAATAGAGACTTTCGAGCACAAGACAGCACAGCCCTGTTTTAGGAAATACTTATTTTCTCTTCTTTTCTAAAATGCATTGTATGTGTACTTCCAGTGCAAATTTTTTCAGCACTTGCGACAGGCGAGAAGGAAAAGGGGAAGAAGAGACAACTCCCTCTGCTCTTGCTCAGAGGAACCAATAGCCAGAGCTCCTGACTGCTGAATCCAGCTCCCAGTGCTGGCAGCTGGGAAGAGCTTATGAAAGATTTCAGTTTTAACATAAACAGATTACAAATTAGCATGAAATCTGGCCGTGGCTATGGTTCTATGTGCATAAGGATTGGTTAGAGATGCTTTCCCCTTTCAGTATTGGTTGGAGTTCTTTAAAAACAAGTCTGTGGTGTTTCTCCACGTGTGTCATGAAATGTGAGAGATCTGTCTGACTCGGGTTTGTATTTCCTGTCGACACAAAGGGCAGGTCTCCAATTGCAAGGCACACTCCATGCACAGGTCACTGAAGGAGAAGAAAAACCAGTTAAAGCCTGCTTTTACAGTATGAAAAACTAACCAACAACAACCAAATAACACAAGCAGTTAAAGCCTGCTTTTACAGTATGAAAAACTAACCAACAACAACAACAAAATAACACTAAGCACTAAGCAGTTTAGTCAGCCTGCCAGAGGCACAGTCAAGTCCCTCAGTGTGGAGATTAGGCCTTGCAAGTCAGGTGTGGTGGATCCATTTAGAGGCTTTGAGAGGAGCTCCTGCTGCTCAGCATCTCCCAGACCTGCAGCTGCTCAGGATCCCACTTCCCTGAGCTCATTAATCCTTGCACTCACTCTGGTCTGGAGAGCAGCCCCAGTGCCCTGCAGCAAATTCTCCAATCTAGGCACATCTCTTTTTAACTTTCCAACATGTAGACACACGGCAAGATTCCTTCCATGAGTGCTCTAAAACTCTAAGGAATTGGACTTAACTGGATTCATTTCCCAGCAGGCTGCTTAAAGGCAGGAAAGTGCTATTATGCTGGCTGCTCATACTGCTGGCTCATTTTTAGCTTTTAGAGGAATTTTTGACTTGAGACAATCCATTTGTTGAACATTTAATGAGTATGTGACTGTATTATGAATTTTCTGCTCTCCTCACATGATCTGGATTTCACAGCCCCAGTAACAAGTACTAATCAGTAAAGTCTTTGACATCAGGGAAATAAGACTCAGTAGCCCAGGGCAGAACACAGATGTAGCCTCTGTACTTCCCCAAATAAATAACCAGGGGCTCCATCTACTCAGGTCTAGGATCAGTGGAATAGTGGGAATATTGTGTTTAACCTCTACACATCACATCCTTAAAAGGAAGGAAGGTTATTTCCTTTATCCTGGGGAGTCAATCCAGATGAGCAGGGACTGCACATGGCCTCATCCAAGCTGAACATCACACACACATTTTTCTATTTCTTTGGATTTGGGTTTTTTAAGGTTTTACCTGTGTCCACACGGCCTGAGTTCTGTGTCTGCTATCTCATCACAGCAAAGTGTGCAGCAGTTCTCTCTGATACTCACTTGCTTCAGCAAAGCCAGGCGCCTGTGTCTGAAGGGAGAGAGAGACAGATCCCCCCAAACATTAATTTGGCTCAAAGCAATTAATTCAAAACTATTCTGAGAATTGCATCAAGGCCAACATAACACTTACAGCAGTGCTGCATCACACTGCTGATAAACATCAGTCATAATTGCCCACAAAAAAAAAGGCTTAACACACTCAAAGACCTGCAAAACAATCTGATTCCCTATGCTGGTCTGTCAGAAAGGGACAAAGAGGGGATTAAATAACAATTCTCCTAGTTCCCACAGCTGAACACTTACAGAAATTCTTTTGTACCTGGCTACTTTCAGGAGGTAATAAAAAAATCCAAACAAATAAACCTCACAAACCCATGTATCAACAACATACAGAAACCCTATAATGCTCTAACAGAGTTTAAAAGAATAAAACCAACAAATTAAATCAACATCCCAGTATGGCAACGGCCACAAGGGAGAGAAAATAGGTAAAAATCCCGCATCTGATGAAATGAGACATTTCCCAGCTGGAACACACACACAACACCCATCACAACTACTCAATGGCAGGGTGATGTGTTTTTCCCCCAACACCAGATGCACTAAATTCAGCACAACTCTGCATGAGTTTATGTTAAATCCTGTGATGGATAGTTAGGGTCCGCTCATACAGGCCTTTGCCTTATCTCCTATCACTTTTAAGATGATCAAAGCTATCTTTTAATTTAGATTTGGCTTATCATTTCCAAGCAGTTCAGGCTGTAGGGCAGGGATGATCTTTGTTTACAAAGAACAAGTGTCCAGCCTTGAATGGAGCCTTTCAGTGCTATTGCATAATGCAGGGTCTGTAACACAGGAGGCCAAGTTTCACCAGTCAGGCATCAACAGGAAACCAGTTTCCCCCAGTTTGTCTCTCATCTTTTGGCACAGTCATTAACAGCTCTCACAGCTATTGCCTGAACATCAATCCCACCTGAGCATCAGCCAGAAACTACAAACCTCTCATCCAGTGTGGGACACTACCAAGACAGAACACAAATTTGTACCTAACAGATCATCTCAAAGACTACATCAGACTCTCACTTAAAGCACCTGCAGTCACAAGCAGAAATCATTTACTCTGGTTATGGGTAAGCACAAAATGATTTTGCAAGTTGTATTTGATTTTCTCTGCATAAATACAATATTCCAAGCCTCAAAATTTGCAAATGTGTGACTCCAACCCAGAAGTAAGGGGGTTTTTCTTCTTTTGTTTTTCAAGATATTTAAGTACCTCAAATACACTTGATCAAAGCTAGATAATTCAAAACCAGTCTCTGAATGTTATTACAGCCAGAGGTACCCCCTCCAACAACATCACTCCTACTTAATTAGTTGCAATTTAAGATTATTTCAATCACTTACTAAAATCCAGGGTATACCACATAGATTGCACTGTACAGTGTTACTGCTTATGTGCCAGTAAGTTATTTTATTACTAATAACTTGATTCAGATGAGCTATTAGTTTTCATTCCTGCCAGAAGTTTGGTAAAAGCTAAAGAAGAATGAATCTAGACCTGTTTCTATCTGGGTTGAATTTTATTTAGGTGGGAAAACACTTCTATATTTGAATAACCTTTGTCAGCACTGTCATTCAAAAATGGGGAAATTTTCATCAGGATCAGAAAATGACAATTTCAAGACTTACAATCATTCAGCACCTCCATGCTGCCAACACCACTAATTAGGTCAATTTTAAATAGGACATCTTTTTTTTAATTAACAGCATACCTCCTCAATCAGCCTAATAATCCTTAGATGGCAGAAGTCCTTCTACTAAAACAGCTTACTGTGTGGTACTAGTTCATTTTAATTAGCTTAATATTATAAAATATATTTTAATTTAATAAATTTTGGTTGCATATCTCCTTCCCTACTGATGAAATTGCACTGCAGCCTATTGTCTCATCATCTTAGGAGAGGCACCAATCGAAGTATGACCCCATAAGAAATAAATTTTGCTGAGTACAAGGCAAGACTTTGCATGCAGAGAAATAAAATGTTTCATGTCTGAGTTGCAAACACACAAGGTAGGATGATTACCTGGGTAAAATTATTTTCTCTTCTGCTGTGAGAAAGGCATGATCATTGAAGGTACTAAATTTCATTGGTGGTGGGTACTTGAAGGGTTTTGCCCCAAAGTTGAACTCACATTGTTGATAGGACATGAAACTTGCTGCAGCAAAAAATCCTGATCTGCAACATGATGAACAGGCATTTTAGAATGACTTAAATAATAGCAGAGCTTTCAGACATGTTACTATTACCATTTGAAAATATACCCTGAGACAGAGACAAGTTTAATCCCAGTGTTTTGCAGCTAGCTGGGAGAGCATCAAGCTGCAGCTGCACCTACTTACCTTGTTTAGTTCTCAACTCCTGAATTTACTATTGGGATTTATCTGAATTTCTCAGTGAGTCAAATAAAGGCTGCTTACTGTGCAACGAGGACTAGTCACATTTAAAATCACAACTATCACCTCTCAAATTTACAGGAAGGGTATAAGTTAAGTAATACCCCAAGTTCTAACAAGTACTCAAGTTTATCAATTCTATACTCAAAGCACAAGCACTAAAAGCTCAATAAAGAAGATACTCAGCAACTCTTTAAAGTGAACTATTCTACTCTTTGCCTGCATCTTGAACTTTATTCTGAGGAGAAAACATGGATGAAATTATTAGCCTGGTAGGAATAACTGATAAAGTACTCTAATGTTTAATTAAGCTGCATATGAAGCTGCTTTCTCAAGTATTACACCAGCTTATCTTTTCTGAAGTAAAAGGCTGAACTTCCCTAGGAGAGTTAGAGGAGTTCACCATATGTTAATTTTAACAACAGTTGGCAAAATAAGCCCAACACCTGCCTGCAATGCTACCCAGAGACATCCTCTGATGAATATTCAATGTGCTGCTCCAGGAGCTGGCCCCAGTGAATGGCAGTCAGTTAACAACCCTCTCCAACATTTACCAGAAAGGCTTTGTTTTTCAGAAGTTCCTCAGGCACCAGAAAATTGTTCATCTTTGCTGCAGCCTCATTCTATTTCAATGCTATGCTAATTAGACAGCATAAACCACTGAGCTGAACATACCTTTGGAATGTCCAAAGTATTTATTTTGGACCCTGAAATCCACCTGTAAAATTATATCCCTCTTAATGATTTCTAAGCAACTTTCAACAGGGAAACTTGCTTAATGATGGCTTCAGGTAAGTAAATATGAATTTACATCTCAAATTAAAAACTCTTCATATAATTAACACAATTATCCACAGAGGTCATGTCCTTCCAAATGAGCAGATACTTACACAGCAGATGAAAATACTTGCTTCTCAGCAGGAAGCTGGTTTCCATTTAAATAGAAGATCATTTGCTTTTCTTGCAAGTCTAGTAGAAATCCTATTGTGTCTCCTTACATGCAAAACAAAAATAATTTAAAGATTTAATTTCTGTTAAATGCCAACAGCTGAAACAGTTATTGTTTCAAGTATCACATATGTCACTGTGAGTTGTCTTACTTAAAAGGAACTGTTTGCAAAAGCACAAAAGAAGAAACATTGATACAGACAGTAACTAAAAAAAAACCCCAACCCAAACCAAAAAACCCAGAAGAAAATAGTAAAAAAATTAAGTATTTTAGTCTGCCAGAGCATTAATACTACATGGTTGTGGAAGTATTGCAGAGTATTTGCCAAAGCCAGAAGAAAGCTGCACTCTGTCACTCCTTGGCTATTTTACACCTGTTGAAAATAGACTTTAGCAAGTGGGTGTTCTGAGAAGAAATTTCCAATATGCTTGTGCTATTTATTTTTAAGAGGTGTTTTAATTTAGCCATCCTTGGGGGAAATTTTTAATAGAAGAGAAGGCGGCACAGTTCACACAAGCTTGGCATGCACAGAATCCTACCAAGATTTCAAAGCTGAGATCAAGAACAGAACTTTGCTGTCCAAGTAGTTATCCAAGAATTTAAAGTAAGCAAGACAGTGCAACTCCTCCTTAAAAAAGAAAAAAAAAGTCTAATTCAGAGATCAAGGTTTTTTCCCCTTCTCTAAAACAACTCTTTTAACCCAGAAAGGAAGATTTCAACCTTGTTGTGTACAAC